>NC_141711.1:5911103-6366700 GCF_971803275.1 Cyanistes caeruleus | reverse complement strand
CAGTAAGTAGGGAATGTGTCTGGGCTTTGGAAAGGATATGAGAGAAGGAGAGAGGGCTCATCTCCTGAGCATAGCAGGAGAGGATGGACACCTGAGTCGTGACTTCCCTGATGCAGCAGAAGAAACAAAAAACAAGCACAAGTTAAGATCAAAGCCAACTGCTCCCAGCCTCGATGTGTGCTGTCCTCTAACTGCAGCTGGTTTATTATACAAGGAATGCTGGAAAACAGTCCCTGTGCACCAAGAATAGGGAGGAAACGGGCAGCACATCCCCCCAAGCCCCACAGCTGTGTTGTGCTGGGGACAGCCCCTGGCACACAGCTCTGATGGCAGCTCCCGCATTCACCCCATTGCTGCCAGTGCAGCGGCAAACTGGGGGTCCCTGGGATTCAGAGCATCCCTGGTAACACGTGGGCAGAGTTCAGAGATGGTATCCCAGACAGGGACCATGCCAGCGGGGCAGGCCTGGCTCTTGCCTGCCATAAGTGGGAATCCTCATGGCTAAGAAGGTCAGGCTGGACTCCCTGCTGCCTGCAGTGGAGAAGCAGCCCTTAACAAACCAAAGGGCAGTGTTAGACACCACCACTTCCCTGCTTCTGACTGTCACCTTGGCCACATGAGCTCTGGGTTGGTGTAAATCACCCTGGACTGCACACAGATGCCCCAAGGCACTTTGCTCCAGGTTTCCATGCTCAATCCCCACAGGTCAGCGATGCCCGGGGAGGAAGGAGCGGCCGCTCAGTGAAGCTGCCACACGATGCTGCAGTGAGCACAACATCACTGCTAATTGTGCTGCCAACCACCCCCGTGTGCAGCCAGGGGAACGGGAGACTCTGCTTTTTGGAAATCCTGCGCTTTAGAGACAACAGCACCACCTAGGACCGTAGGAAAAATTACTGAAGAAACCCTGGAAAGGCTTGGGAGAGGCACGCAAAAGAATGTCAGTAGAGACAGTAGAGAGAAATCTGCTGTTGCACAGCTACACCTGTTTGTAAACAGCCTCTTTGTTCACCAAGGTGGGATTATCCTGACATGGATTTACATGCTGCTCAGATTTTCACTGTGCACACTGTCAACCAGAGAGGTGCCTGACACAGCGAGATCCCGCTTCACCTGATGCCAAACGTGTGTGTGGCAAAGTGGGAGCATCCACGCTTTGGAAAGACCTAGGCTTGTGGATTAGGGCTGGTTTAATCACAGAAGTCACAGTCCAGATTGCGTGCAGCCAATCCTGCTCTGAGCGGGGGAGAAAGTGGAGGCAGAGAATAGAAACGTGCCAGGCATGTCTGTATTTTACACACTCTCTTTGGTTCACCGAGGGCTGCAGTAACCCCGCGTGTGACAGCAGCGAGCGGGCAGGGGCTGCCAGGGCTGTGATTTGCGAGGAGCACACCCCGCACTTCTGCCTCCCAACATTAATGTGAGCTGACAATGGTAGAGGCCTGGGCTCACATGACTTTAATCAGTGCTGCCCTAAGCCATCAGAATCACATTAATTATTTCAGGGCTTTCTTTTTGGATGAGCAGAGAGCTCGCATTAGGAGCAAGAGCCTTCTGCTCAGCCACTTCCTAAACCTCTTGCCCAGGTTTGCAGCGAGGTGGGCTGTGCCCAGCTGCAGGTTTTGGCACCACCAGGGACTGTTGGTGAAGTTTCACACCATCTTACAGCACGGCAAATACCTCACTTGCTTTGCTTCCCCAATGCTCCTGGCAGATAATTTTGTCTCTCCCCCACTCTCAACAGATAACTGCAAACTTTCAGGCTTTAGGTATTTCATTCCCTTTAAAAATAAAGCATTGCTTTTTGTTGCATACAAATAGCACATTAATTTCTTCCATAATATCATTCATGGAGCTTTAATGATACTTTAGATCACAGCTTCTGGGCTGCCAGCTAAGATGCTAAGATGTTTCCAGGTAACAGCTTTCCATGGAAATACATTCGGGGGGACACAAAAATATTGTTCTGTTATTGCTTTTTTAAAAAATGAGGAATCTTATAGCTGCAGGACAATCCTCCTCAGTATGGAAATGCCTCCAAGCAGGCTCTCGGACAGCTGACTGTATTCCCTGGGAACTGTAACCATGCTCTGATCATGCTTTGTCTCTCCCGACAAGGTGCATGCTTTCCCATTCTGTTAATAATTCAGCCAAGGGTTCTCAAGAAAACTCAGTGAGTTAATGGAAAAGGTTAGTGCCTAGGAGCACCCGACAGGAATTGGTACCCGGCAAGAAGGTGGAGCCTCCCATCTTTCCAAAAGGAAACAATAGCTTTTTTTTTTGCTTTTTTTTTTTTTTTGTAAGTTAAACGACAGAGAAGCTCATCTGTCAGGGAAGCGGATCTGTAAACCTGAGGCTTTATTTGCAAACAAGTCCCCCTTCTGTACTGCATCTCCCTCTCATCTCCCCCATGCAGCAGGAGCCGTGCAAGGTAATCATGGTTGCAACAGAAAGACAACTTGAAACAATCGAGACCCAGAAAGCAAACAAGCCAAACTCATGCTTTTTTTCCTTTAAAGCAGACAAACAGACAGAAATAGTAGCTGAAAAGTGCTTACCGACTTTGGGCTCTTCTTTGGGACTGGCAGTCCTGAAAAATGGCAACAAGGGAAAAATAAACATTAGCATCAAGCGTTACCTTCCCTTAAAGAAAAATCCCTAGGTGCATCATCCGAAGGTAGCCATCTGCAGAGTCATGTCAGCTTTCGCTCTGGCATCGGAGTTACCAGTCTGTTCATATCGAATCAAAGCCCGGCGAGAGGCAGCGGCAGCGGGGGGAGAGCTCTCCCTGCATTAGCTATGCTGACTTGTGCTGCAGAGCCGGGAGGCTGCGAGAGAAACCCACAGCCCTCAGCGCCTGCCTGGGCAGAATCTCAAATGCTCCCCTGGATTACAGGAGACTTAGCTCACAATTAAGCTGAGGCTCTTTGCTTTTGACGCGATGGCTCGGCGATTCTGATCGGACCAATCGCAGCGGCGCAGGGGGAACAGGTTGATTTTTTAAAAAGTATTTCTCTAGAAATTGATTTTGATTTTTTTTTTTTTTGAAGGGAAAATGTGCATTGGGCTTGAGCCGAGAGGTGTGGGCTGGGCGAAGGAAAACAAAAGCATGAGGAAGAATAAGCTTTTCTCCCTAAAATTATGAATGTTACTGGAAAAACACACGTTTTCCTTCCTGTCCATCCTAAGTGTAAACCTTTGAAGCCTGAGGTTTAATCTGTTGGGTACAATTTCAGAGATCTGTGGCTTGAGAACAGCACTACCCCTGACCCCTGGGAGGGGGATGCCAGGGAGCTTGGAGAAGGGGGGCTTACACGGATTGCAGGTGATGTAGAGGAAAAAAGGAGGGCACCAGGAAAGGTTTTTTCGAGGATAATTTTGCATTTTGAAGCAGCCTCTTACTCAGTCTGTGATGAGCAAGAGAACTCAAGTGAGATTTCAATCAACTACTTGTGCATAGAGCCCAGTTGCCAGCAGCAAAGGAGACACTTGTCTGGGGATTTAGCTACAATGCAGGAAAAGCTCGTTCTTGGGGTCAAGACCTCCCTTTTTCTTCCCGCTGTCGGAAGAGAGAGGAAACCCCCCATATTTTTCTCTGCGTGACACTCCAGAAACAAACATAAACCAAAACACAGATTACACTCCACATTAAGTGCTCAGTAATTCAGATGCTTGAAATCTGCTTTTGTCTTTAGGATGTGATTTATGTGGCATTTATGCCGCATTACGTTATCTACTTTATGCATTTTGTTTATTCTAAACCCCATGCCCTCATCTAACTTTTACACAGAGAATAAAATAAGCTATTCAAGTGAATTACAAATCTGTCTAGGAAGATGCTTATTTTAAGGTAATTTGGGAGATGTTAGCACTGAATAGGGAAGATCCACAATTAAAAGTGATAATCAGAGCTCACTTTGGTGCTGCTCTCAGACTGGGATGAATACAGTAACGAGTATTTTAAATGAAATCTTTGCAAGCTTTTGAGGAATATCTGTACTCTGCATGTCACTCTGATGCATTCCCAGCCAATAGCTGATACCCCTCCAGGCACTGATTGATTGAGGGACAATGAAACATCAAACTGTTTGAACTAAACAATCAAGACTGCAGCTTCATTTCTGCTGATGGGGACTGTGTTTGTGTAATACCCTTAAAGAGAAAAACACGCATAACATTCGTGGCAAGTCACATTTTTAACAGGCATCATTTATCACAGAGATAAACACACAGATAGATTCTCCTCTCTCTATCTCTCCCTCCTTCCACATGCATGCACACACGTTTACTCTCCCTTCCCAAGAGATGATCTTTCCCATTAAATCAATACATAGAACATATCCCCATGTACGCACGCACCCTTGATAGACCAGCATGAGACAGAAAGGATTTAACAACATTTTAAATGTTCCCTCCAAAAAAATAAAGCAGAAATTCAGATGAACTGCTGGGTCAAATTGTATCAGAATTCTGTCTACTGCATCACAAGCGTTAAATGCTAAAATTTAGTAAGTACGAACCACTGAACAAACCTTTCCTTCAAAGTTTGTCATTAATGTTGGCTGTTCCAACCCCAAAGAGACAGAAAACAGTTGAAAAATAATGGAAAACACATCAAGGCTATTGTTTGGTGGGTCCTTCAGAGGCCAATGAATCTTAGTGTCACTGCTCTGTGCCAGACTGCTGCAGAACAAGCAATAATTTACTTCTTACCAAAATAAGTGACTGCAGAACATGTTACAAATGTTGGTAGTTTTTCATGGGACAAGCTTATAGTCAGGGGAATAACCTGCCTGTACACTTTCCTGTGAAAATATTATTTATTCATCTAATTAGGGTCTCATTTTAGAACTCCAGTTCCTGGCACAGCAGGCCAAATGAGCAAATGATAGCTATAATGGGGAGTTTTCACGCTCAGATGATGGAATGGATGCCGTATTTAACAGCAATGAACACAAAGTGCTTGAATAACCCCCAAATCCTGGGAGCTCCACGAGCAAGGAAATGCCAAGCTTTTCCAAAAAGCTTCTGGAGAAAACATTTCCCAAGCCCATGAATTTGGGATAGTGACAACTGCAAATTACAACACTGGCCTTAGGATTCCATTTACATGTCCCATCACTGCTCATGCCATGCCTTGCTAGGAAGCTCATCCTCCTGGCTGCCCCATTCCCTCCCAAAGCCTCACTGCAACTTTTTCAGAGGTAAATAGGTAAGTGCATCTTCTAAATTTGGGGGCTTTTGGAGATACAGATTAAAGATGGAAGAGTCAAGCAATCACACAGGGCTGTTGTCACCACAGAGTTAACAATGTTTTAAAACAAATGAGCACATCTGGTAAACAATGTCAATATGACCTAAAACCCCTTGAATGGGCTCATTGTAGCTACTTACTAAATGTGCCTGGAATTAAATTAATTAGAAAACACAAATTACTTCCCTCTAAATAACAATGTAATAAAGCAACTGCTTAATGAAAAATATCAGTGATCAGTGAGCAATCCACAAGAACAAAAAAAGGGATTGTAATCAAACTAAATTCACAGACCCGTCAGCAAAGCAAGAAAGACTTCATACGAGGTTAGTCAAAAATGAGTCAGATGCAGGGATCTAAATTAAACTAATTATCACAGAGATTATTACATTTATCTTAACAAAACCCTCTCCCTTTTCTCCCCAGTACTCCCTAAAGCTCTCTGTACAGCTGGCTGCATCCATCTGCTCAACTACATTTTGTAACATAGGGGGAAAAACGCAAATCATTAAGCAAGTTTTGTAGCATGACTTCAGCACTCTTCATGCACATGAGGAGCTGCACTTCTGTTGCATGACACTGTGTTATCTTGTGAGTGATGTGACACATGAGTTAAATCCGTAATTCAGCTTATTTCATATTATTTGTGTTAACTGTGCAGTCTTGAGTGGTAAAACTCTTGGGAAGCTATAAGTTTGCTAACCCTATTTATGATGAGTTCATGGAAGAACACATGGGACAATACTTGACCCCAAGTGTTGCTGTTTCCAACATGCAATTTTTAAAATAAAATTTAAAAAAAAAAAAAAAGTTTTTTTTCCTCAACTCCTTTGTTTTTATACAACCTAAGTAACCTAAGTAACCTAAGCCACCCATAGGACAAAGGCTCCTGGAGCTGCTAAGAGCCAGTCTGGATGTCTGACTAACACCTTATGTATGGCTTACAATATCTGTGTACTGCTCAACATTTTTTCAGTTTTGGGGTGATTTTGCACATGAGAGAGAAGAACAGCTGTTTCTAGATCTTCACTTCTCAGTGTTTCTTCACTCTTGCAACCTGAACAGCCTATGGACCATCAATAACCAAGAGCAAAATAAGCCATAGGTGAGTTTAAGAGGAAGGGTCACCCATTAGGTTTTGCCCTTTTGCCTGTTACCTGCAGCCCAGAGTGCACCAGTGTTGAAAATTAATTGGAGATGAAGAAAAACACAAGAAAATAAAGATTTCGGACTGTGTCCCAAGGTTAACATTTACAGAGGAAACATTTCTGCTTGGAAAAAAAATAAAACCTTCAAGCTTTCTAAATAGCACTAACATGGTGCTGAATAAAAAGCAAAGGCTGTATCAGAGAAAACAGACACTTTGAAAGATGAGGTTTAGGTAAAGCACCAGCGTCAGGGGGTGCACAACCATATACCAGGCATTGAACATTGATTGCTGCTTTCTGTGAGCAAAACGAGGAACTTTAAATAATTAAAGCTAATGGCCATTAGTGCTGCTGTGGGGGGAAGGGGACAGGAGATTGGTGGTGACAAAGCAATCACCTTGATTCCGCATGATCCATTGCCAAAGAATTTCTAATAAAGGACAAATACTATTTCAAAGAGTAGATGGAAGTTCAACTTCTCCAGACCAGAACAATCTGCAGAAAAATCAAGAAGAAATCCCCTGCCCTACCAGCCAAACTTTTCTGCTCGTCATCGTGATTTCCATAACAAGAGTGTCACTGCATTAGCAAAAATAATTAGCTATGCAATACAAGCTTTAAGCAAGAGAATAATTTACACTGCAGTAATACAGCCCTGCCATAAAACAAGTTTGGTAACTACCAAATGCAGTGAAAAATGCTACATTTCTAATGCTAATGCTTAATCCTAATGCCAAGAAAGCAATGTTTTGAAGAGATCATCTTGGGCATTATTAACCCACTGTCACTGACAAAAAGCATAATGAGGCATAGAACATTATTGTCATTAAGAAGAATTTCAGTTCTAGATGCTCTGAAGATGCTAAATTTTATTAGGCTCCCTCATTTTTGGTTGGGATTATGAGCAATTCCTTATCATTAAAGTCTCAATCATATTTTCAGCATCCCAATTGATTTTAGAAGTGATAAAAAAGATATAGGCTAATAAAATGCTATTTAATTACTATGGAAATATAAATTTAACTATGCAGTAATATATATATGTATAAGATAATTCCAAGACAGTAAGATAATAAAGAGATTGAGAATTAGTGTGACAATTACCCATCTAGCCTATGGTTGAAAGCATGTCAGCAGTTCTTGTATTTTTATTTTGAAGCTCATTAAATGAAGTGCTTATCATAAAGCTCAAGCTGTCGGAGTCATATGCTTAGATGAAAACCTTTGTTGATATTTAAACAAATATGTACATAGACATTAAATTTCTGAAATCTCACAAATTTCAGGAGCTAAACACTAGAATTGGAAAGTAATGACAGACCTCCACGTTCTTCTTACACAGGTAAGGGGGTGTGTACACACAGTATTCTATTTTTCATATACATAAGCATTCATGTATGGCTATCCATAAGCTCAAGCTTTATTTCTGGAAACCCTCTCATAGTTTTTGGGGCATGACCATGGAGATGCTGAGGGGCAGTAGCACCTCCAGGCAACCCCAGTGCCACTCCAAACTCAGGAGAGAGGACACTGGAGAGGAGAAACCATATTTTGCTACAGTCACATCTGCATTTATCCTGCCAGTGAGAGCGTTTGTCTTCAGACTTACCACAGCACTGCTACAAGGTGTAAATCCATGTGCTCAAGCTGGGTGGCTGATGGCAGATTCTCGTGTTTCATATCTGCTGAGCAGCTTGCACAGAGGCTCTTGGCATTAGCTGGGTGCTGTTATTGATATGTAACACCCCTTAATAATGAGCTAGCATTTACAGAACGCTCAGGCAGATTCAGACCTGGGCAGTGCACATACACACATGGCACGCTAAAAGGCTCTACTAGAGGACAATGGTTTTATGGATGTTTTCACAAAACACAACTTTATTATTATTATTTATTATTATTCTATTAAAATAGATCAGTAACTTGATATAGTTTCAAGGTAACCTGTACATCTCAGAAACTAATCCTCAAGCACGGAAAGGAGACTTCTGAGGACTGGTATTTGCCTGCATGTCCCTACCAACATCACCTCCATGTGCTCCCAGCCAGAGGGTCCTGACCTGTCCCAGCATCCTCAGCCAGCTGTGTCACCTCCCTCAAGCTCAGCCTTCCCTACCAAATCTGTCTGGCCTATAAGCCCTGCCAAACTCTTAAGCCCAACTTATGGCACACTGCAGGTCTTCTGGCACAAAAGGCACAGGTTAAGCAAGTCTTAACCTGTGCTGGTATAACCTAATTACTATCATGATCACAAAAATAAATCTGAGACAAAAATAAACATTAAAACGAATGAACATAAAATCCCAGTGCAGAATGGGAAAAACATTTAAATTCAGAATGGAGAGACTTAGAGACATGCAGACAGATATTTAAAAGCAATCCATTTCAAAACAAAACCATTGACTAGTCCATTACAAACTCATCCTTCTTCCTCAGTTTTGCCCACCTGCTATTGCTTTTAATGACTCTCCAAATGTATTTAATTACAGTGATAAACAAAGACCTTTCTTGGATTTCTGACACCTCATTACTTCTGTTATGGCTGGTTATTATAATGCCAAATCAAGGCAGCAGCTATTGCACCTACCTGCAGTGTGGCTGATAAAAACTCATTATTTACTTGCACACCAAAATGTCACCCAGGCAGTATGTAAGGGTAGGAGGAAAAGCTGAGTGGAACGAAACCCTCCTTGCTGCACACCTCCAGGTCTGCTCCATTTCCTGCCGTGCAAATCCTGATGAAGATGTGGGAGGCACATCTCCAGCTAAATCTGCCTTATCTAATGCACAGTATTAGGTTCTGCTGTGCCACCTTGTGTTACATCACATCACATTTGATATAAAACAACACTGTGTGGGTTTAAGTTGCTCCACTTACACCACTTCAGCATTTAATACCAAAACCAAATCAACATAAGGTGAAAAAAAAGCACAAACTTTCAAAACCTCAAGCTAAGGAGTGGGGAAAAAAACAAACAAGCAACCCATTAGGAAGAGTTTCAGAGCTCTCATCTTTCATTTGATAAGCAACCTCCTGTTTTGTACTCGTTTCAGAGCCTACTGCTTTCTGCAAGATAGGATGATTTGGGCAATAAAACCTCCTGATGAGGGGATTTCAGCCATGTTTTTTTTTCTTCCAGCATTCAGCAAATGCTTTGGTTTTCTTACTGATGCTAAAGCAGATCCAGATTTCCTGCCACAGAAAGGCAGCCATGCGTGTAACGTGCACGCCACTACTATTGTGCTGTCAGCACGAAGGACGACACAAAACTGACATTATTTCCCTATTCCCAACATGTTAATTGTTCAGCTCCTTAGTAAATAAAGCACAGGTTTCCTCCTGGCCTTAAAGCTTGCTTCATGAAATAGCAGAAAACTTTAGAAGATTACATCAACCCTTGAAATAAATGCAAAATGTGTAACAAAATGCTGAATAATGAATCAGCAACTGTTCTATCCTATTTTACACTTCCAAGCAACTCTGGAGCTCAGATGACACATATATCTGGGGGACACAAGCTATAGCATAGATAGGCCATGCTGCCACAAAAATCCAGGGTAGCTCATGTTAAAGCTGATGCTGACCCAAAAAGCAGATTTCACATGCATCTCTTCATTTGCTTACTCATTTCTAGGAGAGAATCAGTGCAAATGGAGCTAATGAAGGGTAGCTGAGGGGAAAACACTTGGGCCTCGAATGCCTAACAGATTAGTGTCAGCAATTCACATGTATCACACCAGCAATAGCTGGAAATTCTGCAGGCAATTAAAATGTTCATACCCCAGCAATGCAGAATCTCCCTCATTATCAGAACTGTAATATTATAAAGCTGCTTGTTTTGGAATCAAATGTTCATAGAACAATGTGCTTTGTCTGGAGTTCCTTGGCCTCCCATGGTTTAGGAAAGGCATTTGGGTATGAATACTAGAAGCTTGAAATAAAAAAATCAAATCAAAACAAACAAACCAGAAAGAATTCTGATGTGGTATCTTTATATCTGGAATTTTGGGAGATTAAGGTAAGATTTTTGCACATGTGGGCTTTTTGATATTTGGGTTTATCAATTACTATTTCAACTGGATGTCTTGCACAGAAAAATTCCAGCAGGACCTGGCAATGTTAATTCATTAGTTCATTTATTTATATGAACATTATTAACATACATTAAACTATTTGGTGTCTGAGCAAGCTACCAACAATTACCCTTGTGGCTGTAGCATCTGTAGGCATGAAAAACCTGGGTGAAACCCTGCTGCCTCCTGGAGTCTAATGGGAGCTCTGCCATGGATTTGAGCATCACCAAACCCCCTCCCCCTTTGTGTTTTTGGTAAGCAAAGTCATCCCAAACCTCACAAATTCAGATCATCAAAAACAAACGACTAATGTCACTAAGATTAACACCTGTAAAGCACTTTGAAGGAGAAAAAACACCACATAATCCCAACATATTACATTATTTATAAGACGACCTGATTTAAAATGTTAAGTTCGGCTTATTTTTATCACAAAGAGAAAACAAGTTTCTGCTCGCTTGCTTTACAAAACCAATTACAGTGATCAGTGTATGGTGCTGCATAACAATACACAGCATTGTCCCAAAAAGGCGTATCTAACACTCTGGAGCTGCTGCAGGAAAATTAACTCGAACACTGGATTGAAACACATGCACATAAGCAATTCTAATGAGGGGTATGAACTTCAAACTTCTTATTAAAAATACCTTAACTTATAACATTTCCTTTATTTCATCTTTTCCTGACTTCAACTGATTTTCCTATGTGCTCCTTGATACACTAGTGCCTAATCAGAATAAGGCTGTGAGAGAATAGTAAATGTTACATCAAATGTGCTTTAAAATCTCAACAGCTTCTTTTGGTGTTAGAATATAACTCCAGTCAACAAAGAGAAGAGAATAACAAAGAGTGACTTGGTGGTTTGAAAAAAAAATAAAAAATAAAAAATTCAGCTATTCCCAACTAAAGGTTCCCCCAGTCCTGCTCCTGAACTGAAAGATTCAACAAACAGGTTTGGTGGGATACCTGAGTAGAAGGTACCAGGAGCTTTGGTAGCTGGTGGTGATGGACAGAAGGTAAGACAAGGAAAAAAGAGGCGATTTGGGAAGGGATTTTTAAAAAGTTTAGAAGTCAACTGAGCACACCAGAGGGCAGGAAGGAATTAGATCTGCCCCTGATCTGGAAGGAGCTGCCACAGGAAGACCAACTGTAACGGCGGCCCATGAAGGATGCCTGGCACCAGCAGCTCTGTGCTCAGCCAGATGAGGTCCAGGGAGTTCCTAGATACAAACACAGCACAAAGACCTCAGTATAAAGCTCTGGTCCCTCTGTCCTTGAGCTGAAAACACTGCTGGAAACGGTGAACTTTTCTTTCCATTCCACAAGCTTTGGCACTGTCAAACGTGCTCTGTGGTAACCATCAGATGACTCCCAGGTTGTGATTTTTGTCCCAAATGCAGCTTGGGCTCACTTTCTCTCTAATTCAGCAGCTGCTAAGACAGTTTGAAATTTTCTGGCAGCTCAATGCTTAAGTGGCATGACTTTCAAGTCACTCTTCACTGCAAGCCTAAAGGGTAAACAGAAGTGAGTGGCTTGTTCAAAAGAGTTCAAGTCTGCACTGAATAGCTGATTGCAGCTCTAATTATACCATGCTTTTACATCATTAGGGACAGCAAATGAAAAGGAGCTCTAATTTCATCCCTTCTTTTTTTTCCTCTTACCACTCAGTGATCCAGCTTTCAGCTAAAGAAAGGAAGAGAAAACTTCATTTCCAGGTGGGAATTCCAGAAAGGGAAGGTCCATGTAGCTAAGGAGACTAAATACATTTATTGCTTTAGAGCTTTGTAATTTTTTTTTCCACTGTTGCAAATTTTTGTTGTAGTTACATGTGTCACAAGGAACTTCTTAAACCTACTAACCTGAGGAGGTCATAATATTCCCATAAATAGGGAGTTTACTATGGACTTTTACATAGAAGTAAGACTCAGGTACCCACTGATGGGCATTTAGACAAGCAGATGCTGCATTGATTCCTCTTCCCATAAAACACATTTAGTTTTGACACTCCAGTATATATCTACATATCTATCTAGCATATGTATTTTTTTCAGAAGATGCATTTCCATTCCCCAGTTTAACGTGACTGTGGCACCAGGGAAAGCAATTAGAAATGGCACTGATTTGCACATGACATGTGAGTGACATTTCACCTGTGTGCCATTACTTTGATCTGGAGCAAAGTGGGAACACACATCTTCCAGGGGATTACGCAGATCAGGCTCAAGGTTTATGCTATTTTTGACCTTCCAGTGAATGAAGATGCATCTAAGCACTAACTGTGAAAGCTTTGAATGTCAATTGTCCATTCAAACCTGCATGAACACTGCTCAGTGTAGTTCTTGGAACTGAACACAAACTAAACATATTTTGGTTAACCTGAAGAATGACCTAAAAATGGAGGAAAAGGGGAAAAAAATAATCCTCTTTAATCAGAGGCAATTCACAAAATATAAAATACATGAAAGTTTTCACTGAAACAAATATTAGATGTTAGTGATTCCAAAAAATGCAGCACAGTAGTTTTGCAGAATTCCTTGTTCTGGCATATCCCCCCACCTGTCCCAACAGACACAGAATAAAAGTCCCTTGGGAAGCAGGGCAATTATTCTGACAAAATGTTTCTTTTATTATGAATAGAGTCTGTGCAGAATGGAGAGGTATTTGAGAACTGCTTATTTCAGTTGGTTACAGTGCATAGGCAAGGCTTCAATGACTAATGGATTTCAAGTGGCAAATAATATTACCTTGTTTCTTTGCTTTTTAAGTTTTTTTGGCTTTTTTTTTGTTGAAAGTACTTTATGTACTTGGTAGGTTAAAATAACCTTTTCAGCTACAAAAATTCAAAAGAAAGTTGTACCTTTTGTGGCTGCATTAGCAATAACTCTTTAAAATAACCAAAGTATGTAATCATAATTTCCAGTGCAGGGACAAAAACATATGCCTAATTCTGCATTTTGTAGCAGCAGCACTGGTTTACTTTCAGGTGCAGAGCTCTCAAATGGTCCTGCTGGGTTATCAAGCATCTCCTCTGCTGCTGCAGGCACCATGTCCTGTCCCCTTCAAACGTGCTGAGCTTCACCTTCAGGCAGTAAAGCCTTCATGCCTCCTCCAGTTTGACTTACAGGCTCTAATGGCTTGGCACTATCTTCTCATTTCCAGTTTAAATTACTCACAGCCAAACAACACACAGTTATTCAGCCAACTCCTTCATTTAAGTACCTTCTATCTTTCCTGCCTAATAAAGACAATAATTATTTTGTCCCCTCTGTCCCTTCATTTTGCCAAGCAAAAGCAGCTTTGCCAACCAACCCAATCAACCCTCTGCACCCTGGGAAGGATGAACTCTTTGTGAACCCCTCAAGATCAATGAGTTTTATCCAGTTTTATCCAACTATAGGTGAAACAGGAAAACAACAGCAATATGATTAATCCTACAGAGCAGAGGAGGGAGAAGAAAATTTTTAAAAAATTAAACTAGAACGTAGAAAAGGTAAATTTTCTATGAGGTCTCTGGAAAGCAAATTCTCAGTGATCTGACTTTGAAGTGATGTCAGAGTGAAGTCACATCACTCAGTGATGTGACTTTGAAGTATTTCTCCCTCTGCCCCAATCCTGCTAACGCTTTTAGATTGCACATAAGCACACAAAGGGGGCATTTCAGCTTCATCCCTCCAGAAATCATCCTTGTGTTCCTCACTCAGAGGCAGCAGCAGGATTTGCCCTCTCCCATAAGCCAGTGCTTCAGCTGAACCCACTTCACAGTAAATATTTTACAGGCTGTTCTCAGCAGCTCTGCGTTTGCATTTCAACAATTAGACCTCCTTGTTGGGGGTGCACCAGCAGCTTGGAGCAGGCAGAGCTTTTCCTGTGTATTGCACATCTCTTTCTGATATTTTTCTGCTTGATTAGTAATCACTTCTAAAAATCCTTTTGACAGCTCTTGAATACAAGCCTTAGTGTGGCAGGGATGCTTCCTGCACAGCAGGGCTGAATACAAGTGCTGGGCTGAATGGAAGAATGCTGACAGCATCTGAGCACTTTCCTCTCTGGACACCAGAGGGAGGAGGAGGAAAGGACAAGCGACAGAGAAGCTGAAGAACAGCTTCAAAAGCCCTGAAGGAGCTCATCAGACACCCGAGCCAAATACATTTCTGCAATGGGACCAAAATAAATAGCGGCGCCTTGTCTGGGGATGGTGCTGCTGAGGAGAGACTTGGCAGGGGTAACACAAGGTAAAGTTACAGGGGAAAGGGCCCGAGTGCAGCAGCACTGAGTGCCAGGTGGATTTTAGCCAGTTACACCTTTTGTGTTTTTTAAATAGTTTAGGTTGGAAAGAACCTTTAAGATCATCTAGTTCCAACCAGCCTGCTGGGCACAGGACACCTTCCACTATCCCAGGGTGCTTCAAACCCCATCCAGCCTGGCCTTGAACACTTCCAGGGATGGGGCAGCCACAGCTTCCCTGGGCAACCTGTGCCAGGGCTTCACCACCCTCACAGGGAACAGCTTCTTCCTAATATCCAATCTAAACCTACCTACATTCAGTTTAAAGCCATTCCCCCTGTCCTGTCTCTACACGCTCTTGTGAAAAGCCATTCTCCAGCAATCTTGTAGGTTCCTTTAGGTACTGGAAGGTGCTGTAAGGTTTCCCCAAAGCTTTCTCTTTTCATGTTGAGCGCCCTCAGCTCTCAGCCTGTACTCATAGCAGAGCTACTCACGTCCTCATCCCTGTGATCATCTTGGTGGCCTGCTCTGGACAGGCTCCCACAGGTCTGCGTTGTTCCAGTGCTGGGCCCCTGAGCAGGATGCAGTGCTCCAGGTGGAGTCTCACAAGGGTGGAGCAGAGGGGCAGAGTCCCCCCTCACCCCCAAGGAGCTTTGGGTGCAGTCCAGGACACGGCTGGGTTTCTGGGCTGTGAGTGCACATGGCTGGGGCATGTCCAGCCTCTCATCCCCCTTCATCACCTCAGAAGCCTTAAACAGACCTGACTGGTTTTGGTTCTGAGGCTACTCCTGTGCATACTCTGCTTGGCTTCTCTGCCACAGCTTGAGAGCATTTTGCTCCAGCTTTCCCTTGGGCATGAGGAGAACTTTGTTTCAGTGATTAACTGTGGACCAGGGCCACCAGGATCTCCAAGTTCTGTACCACAAGAGCGTGAGATTTGAAACTGCAACTGCTCTGTGCTGAGATAGAAATGAGAAGACCTTGAAGGAAGGAGGGAGACAGTTCAAGGAGACTGACATGGTACCTTATCTAGGAAGGTGATAGCACATGTGGTTAGTATCTTGATAAAATTAAAAAAAAATAAAAAGATTCAACCAGATTACAAGGGAGCTATTTACTATTTTATTAAAACTAGGCTTTTATTTCTTCATCAAAACTTTTCATTATGCCTTCAAGGCTTTAGGAGGATTATTAAATGTCAGGCACAATTCAAATAATTAATATATGGTGTTACCAGATATATATGCACTCTCCAGGAACATTAATAATAGCTGCTATTTTTCTTCCAACCATATTTTCTCCATAATACATATATTAATCATAAGAATGAAGTGCATTTTTTAAATCTCTCTAGTACTAGAAGTCTTTAAGGAACTCACACTTTGAAAATCGGAGAATTCTTAATATATTCTGTTCTCTACTTTCTAATTTACTATGAAAATACAAAAACACAGTAAGCACTTGGAAAGAAAGGAGTATAGGAAAGGCAGTGCTTTCTCCAGAGCTGCTATTAATTGCAGAATCAATGTATTCAATGCCTTGAAATAGGTCTTGGAAAACAACAAGCCAGACTTGTAAATTCAGGAAACAACTTGTCCCTTGTTAAAATGGACTGGCTTTTGGTGTTTACTACAATCAAAACACTTCAGAACAGTCAGCAGGAAAGTATTTTTATAGCACACACTCCCTGCAGGGCTGGCTGGGGGCTGTGTTCATCACCTACTGCCTCTGCAGAGTGGTCATTCCTGTCATCCACAGGGCACCCAAGTGTGTGCTGTCCATAAAAACCTGCATGGGACAGGGAGCACAGTGGGGACATGCCTTTGTCCCTCTGACAGCCCCACTGCCAGTGCCAGGGAGGGACGGAGAGCCGAGCCCTCTGCCCTTGACTGCACACAACAGCCGACCTGGACTTTGCCTGTGAGCTTGACCCTATCCCAAATCTCAATCCATAGCCTAAAGGGGTGCTAGCTCAGCACCCCTTTAGCTGTGTGAAGGGAAAGAGTTCCTGTGCATGGAGTGGCCGGTCACAGGTCACTTGCCAACCATCCTCCATGTGGGCTGCCTGTGGGATGGGTTCTGCACCTGCTGGTGGTCTTGGCAATGCTACCAAAAAATGAGCTCAGCTTCCAGTAGCACAGCAAACAAAGGTGCAGAAGTCACACTGCAATTGCTTACAACTTGGAGAAATTTAAATTCTCTTCTGTGCTCCCAAATGTATCCCAGGTATAATCCTTCCCCGATGAAGAGTCATTAAGTATCTGATTTTGAACACTGCAAATTACAGTACTTATTACCAGCCTTTTCCATATCTCAGAATAGCTCAAGGAATGTCCATGTTCTATTTAAAACCCTCAAGTTTGCAGAGCATGAGACCAGGGTTTGTTATGTAAGCAAAGGCGTAGCCACACGTGTAACCACACCACCCTCCTGCCCCTTACCAGCTCTGTGTGCACGTGGGAACCTGAGCATCCCCCGCAGTGCAGCAGCACACAACAAATAATTTTAACCATCTATGTGACCTGACAACTGCCAACTTGGGGCAGTTCCTACACCTCAGGAAAAAAGCCACTTCCACAGAGAAGCTTAGGAGAGCAGATCTTCCGTGACATGCATTTTTTTCCTTTTTTTAATTTCAAGAAGAGGTGTTTTAAAGCAGTTTTGAAGACTTACCTCCTCGCTGCACCAGCAACGTGACTTCGCTTCCCTTAGGACATTCAATCAGCATATCCACCACCTGGTTGTGAGTGAGGCTCTGCACATTCTTCTTGTTGACTTCAACTATGAGGTCTCCCTCCTTCAGGCCGCGGCACCGCGGGCTGTCCACAATTTGTTTCACTCTTTGGCCGCCCCCACCGGGACTGTCTGCTATAGTAAACCCAAAGCCCATGGGCCCTTTCACTATGTGCACAGTTATGAGTTCAGGCTGTGTTGCTATCGAGGATGCCAAAGACACCGTGTCGTTGGGGTAGCCATGGGGTCCATTGGAGGAGACCTCAGCCGGGCTGCTGGGCCTCGCCTCCTTTGTGCCATTAACTTTCCCTGTTTTACTGCTGTGGCTCGCCGGGGAGTCGTAGTTTTCCTGCCCGTTCACAATGATGGGCTCTTTGTCCAAAATCGCCACGGACGTGACCAGGCTCGTGTTGGGGTCGTCGGGGTCAAAGGGCAGGGGGTAGCCCCGGCACAGTTCGAGGTCCACGCTGGCACCGATGGGGATGGACTGGAAGATTTTCACCACTTGGGCGTGAGTGTGCCCCAGCACACAGGTGTCGTTCACACTGACTATGACGTCCCCTGCAGTGGACACAGACAGAGACCATTTTGTGCACTGCAGAAAGGTGAGGACTCCAGCCTGAGAGCAGATCTGCAGCATCCACAGGTACCACTCACAGGCAACAGCAGCATTTCAGCACAAGCAAAAGGAGTGGTGACACTTGGGCGAGCAAAAACTCTCTGGATACACGGCATAAAGCCTTTATGTACATAAATGTTTTTGAAAGTGAAAATGGAATTGGCTCATGCAAAAAATTGATGAATTTAAATGATGGTATATGGCCCATTTCACAGCTCTTTTGAAGTCCAGCTCTCCCTGTTACACGTTGACATATGATCTAAACAAAACTGAGAGCACATGGGAGCTGTAACAGAAGGCTCTCAAATAGCAACTGCTCAAACACAGTGAGTGCCACATGTCATGTCTCATACTTCAGCCTGAAATCCAGCTATCGATTAAGTTATGAGTCATTTTATTAACACTGGGGCTGCAAAAGAGGGATGTTGAGTGCTGTGATGCTCCAACTGAAAGCGAGGAGTTGTGACCTCAAACGAAGCCTAAGAGGACTTCATAGAATCAAGGTGGAAAAATACCTCCAAGATCATTGAGTCAAACCATTAACCCAACACCACTGTGTTCACCACTAAACCATATTTCATATTTTGCCACTAAACTGTGGCGGACCTGATCTCTGGCAAAATCAATTTGCCCTTGGTGGCTCCACAGAGGGAGATGCTGATTAGCCCATTCCTTGGGAGCAGCTTTGGAAAGGGACAGGCAGCATGGCAGAGACACAAACACATGGCGGTGCAGCCCTACAAAAATACATCATCCATTGCCACAGCAGGGAGCAGGAACCCATATCCTGATGTGAAGCCTCACAACTGATGGCTTCTCTCCTCAGGTAAGTGTGGAGAGAGCAGGAGCTGGTACTGCCCCAGCTGGGTATTTTGACACTGAGATGGAATTCTAACACATGAAGTGTCCTTTCCCAAGATTCTGGAAATATCCCTCAATGTATCTCACCTTACTTGCTGATCAGAAAGCTGAATGACTTTCCCCAAGAACGGGGGATGAAGACTACAGTCCTCTATGAAAGGCACTTCAAACCAGCTGCAAATGCACAAACCAAAGTGGCTGTGATGATTTTGATATAAAGCATCAGTACCTGTTTCCATTTTGCCATCCAATGCTGCAGGACCATCCAGCACCAGACTCTTGATTTGGAGGAATTCATCTGGCTCATCTCCTCCGACGACAGTGAAGCCAAAGCCCCTGCTGCTTTTCCTTAGCTTGGTGTGAATGAACTTCCCCTTCAACTCAGAAGGGTTTCGTGTAAAAAAGGGTTTTCCTGTGTAGGAAGTTTGGAAAAAAATCTATAAGCAGGCAGGCAAGAGTGTTTGATCTCACTTTCCTCTGCCCCTCCCCATTCTAACGAGTCCATGCACAAACACAGCAGTGTGCAGGGACAGGACTGCACTTCACTCCTGCACCCTCTCATCTCATCACACTTCACCTGTCTCCCTGATCCAGGGATGCAGTAAAAGGTGTGAACAAAACCCCAGTACCTGGCACTTTGTTAGCTGTGGTCGTGTGCACCAAAGCCCCACGGCTACAAACGGAAAAGCATGCTGCTTTAAAAAATGGAATATATTAAAGCTGGGAATGCTGGGCTAGATGTGTGTCTCATCTCTGTCCTCAGGTGGTTATATCCATCCCAGGAAGGATGGGGCAGGGTTAGGGGGACTCCTACAGAAGGAGGCTGCAGTGAGAGATGCTGCAGAAAGAGGCATCATTGTGTCTTTCACCACCTGACCTTCTCCCAACCCACTGAGCAAAAAACAAGTTCTGAGCTCTGACAAGATGCTGATACCCTTTAGCACAACCCCCAGCCCCACCATTGCTACTACCCTGTGACCTCTAGTGAAAAAGGGGAGGATGCTGACGTTGTTCTTCAGACACTGCTTGAAGTCTTTTATCGTTCCTTTCTTGCCTGTTGTGGATGAAACACTTCTGGTGTGAAGTATGTATTAAAGAGCAGCCCAGGACCAGAGCAGTTGTGCTGGAGGGCTGGAAATGCTCTCTGGGACCACAGCTAAGAGGGAAAGAGGTGCTCCACGGACAAAAGCACATCCTTGCAAAGCATATTGCACAGGCTCAGAAAAGGGATCATGCTTGCTGCACTTCACAGTGCCAACACTAGACACCTTTGCACTTTTAATTGTTTTTAACGCTTAGCCTGTGCCACTAAGCCCTCTGGTGACAGCTCTGGGATCAGCAGTGGGTATCCCAGCCAGCAGAGCTGGAGCACTTTCAAACACCTCAGCAGCATTGCTGTGGGCCTCTGCTCAGAAAGGAGACCTCGGGGGAGAGCGGGAGGATTTGAGACTATAAGCCTTTGACTGGGGGGAAAAATGTATATTTGAAGATTATTCATGAGGAGGCAGTGTGAGGACTTGTAGTTTTCTTGCCTTTGAAGGGTTTCAGAGGAACATGGGAATCCTGCACATTGTGGGCAGATGGTCTGCTCAGACCCCAGCCTGCAAAAAAGCCCTGAGTATCAAAGTGCAACCCAGTGTCTCAGGTAACAAACACAGGCAGAGTGCTGCAGGGCTCATTCCTGGTTCAAAGGACAAGCAGAACAAGCAGGGCTTGCTGGTGTCTGCCCACAGACACAAGCTGAGCTTGCCCTGCAGCAGCAGGCCAGCAGCTCCACAGGCTACATCCCACCTCCAGCATCCAAGAGGGTATCACATTTGAAATTAGTGTATCTACAAAACCCAGGCTGTGAGAGTGTTGCCAGGGGCATAGGGAGGGCTCCTTGTGCCCACGTCCCTGGCAGCAGTGCAATCAGGGGGAGAGATGGAAACCTCTGGGCATGGAAGCTGGAAAAAAGCTGCAAATGGGGAGCGAGAGAAGAGGGAACAGCACTGAGAAAGAAGAGGAAGGAATGAAAGAGGGGAGGAGTCGTCAGCAGATACCAGGACATGTCAGAGTGGTGCTGAGACAGGTTAATGCTCTGCTCTAACACTGCTGCACAATTTTGGTGGCCATGTCTGTTTTGGAAGGGCTGATCTACCTGCTGCAGAGAGCACTTTCTGGCTCTTCCTGGCAGGAAAGGCTGCCTGGGATGGCACCTTCCAGTCAGGCTTGCCTTCAGAGACCACAGGAGTACTTCTCAGCTCCCAGCTGCTCCCAGCTCTGTCAGGAAGATACATTCCTGCCAGGTTCCCCCTCTCACCTTGCCCAGGCTCTGGCTCCTGCAGACCAGGGCAATGCCACTCACTTTTCAGATGTAGTCAATTCAGATGTAGTCAAAAATAAGCCTACTTACAACTACTTGTAACCAGAGAGCACTTTACTGCCACAGGTACAAGTGGAACTCCCTGCCCTTGCTGGTGAGCTGACCCGGCAATGTTTCAGCTCATGCTGCAAATTCAGGAATGATTCATGTCCTGCCTGGTGAGTTACTTAAGGCAAACAACTGGTCTCTGAGTTAACTGGCTACACAGACCACTGACACAATAAATAAGGCTGTAGTAGCCCAAAATACCCATACAAAGTACAGTTTCTGAGTAAGTTCACTGTGTTTGCAAACTTGGAATGCTACATAGAGAATATGCCACAATCCTCTTTTTGATGCGCATAATCTCATTCACCTCTTGCATTCAGCAACAAATGTAGTCTTGACACAACTAGTCTCAAAATCTGGGAATTCAGCTAAGCAGGCATAGGCCCTGGTGTGTAACCAGTCGTGGAAATACTGCCCTTATGGTGGCTGAAGGAATTTCATTCTCAGGAACAAAACCTTGTTCTTTTACAACTGGTTTAACAAGGCTGTTACCTTGTACTGGTGCTTCCCGAACTGCCTCTTGGTTGTTTGAAACATGGTTTGGAGCAGCAGGTGGAGGGAGAGATGGACACTCCTCTGTCCATTCTAGAGAGGGCAAAGAGGGAAATGTTACTGGTTTCACAACAGCACCACGAGCTGCTGCATGTGCACATGCTGGGAATATGGGGGTCAAGCAGAGGAGAGGTGAGAAGTATGGCAAGAGAAGAAACAGTCACAGACAGAGGGAATAAAATGAACGAGACATCCAAAAACCAGTTCTGAAGGATCTCTATATCCAGGTCAACTGATCCATCTGCTGGGGCATCCTATCTCGTACTGAAACTTGGGATGTGATTTGCATCTAAGTGGGCTTGACATTTAAATGAAATCTACTCCTTGTGCCACTCATGGTATCTAAGAACAAGCCCAAATGCCACAGGGCCCTCACTGCAGTTGGGCTGCATTTGAAGAAAAAAATGTAAAAAGAAAAAGAAAAAAGGGGCTGGGAAGGAGGAAAATAAATTTTTAAAATGTGTTTCAAAATAAGGAAATTACTTCAGATTTTAGAGCCTGACAACATACAAAGGTCTCTGTTTAAGAAGTCTCTCATGCAGGGTTTTAGTGCATCTAAATGCCCAGTCCTCATCCCCTCTGATAGCCTGAGTCCCAGGGCACCCTGGAACAACACCATGATGGAGCAAACTGAAGAGGAAAATGTATTTTAGCTGTCTCTGGGAAGTCTAGAAACTTTCCAGAAACAAAGGACACATAAAGAGAAATCTCTCCTGTTTAACAGGATTGAAACCTTCTATGTGACACAGTTTAGATTTCCTCCTTTGCTGCATCTTCTGTGAAGGACAAACGCAGCCACTCCTATGCACGTCCCTTTGCCTCTACACACCACGGCCACGGAGGGAAGGACACGGTGCTGCCATGGCCAGGGAGGACATTCCCCATGAACACACCACCCACCCTGCCCTCAAGGGTGCCAACCTTCTGGAGGCTGCTGCTGCTGTTCCAGCTGCTTCTTCCTCTTCGCCTCAAGAACTGGGTTTTCATACTGTGTCTTCCTGTTGATGTGGCTGGAGAGGGAAGAGAGCAATGATTTAGGGAAACCTGTGGTGCAGCAAGCAGGAATGAGGGCCAGGCATTGAAACTCTTTTTTTCTGAGGAAAGGAGTAAAATACCGAACAAACCAAACAGCAGTGGGTGTGGAGCCAGGCTCATCCAGTTGTCCCAAAAAGAGTATTTAGAAAAACAAGCAGGTTTTGGTATTGATATGATGTCTCAAGTAGGTATGGCTAATTCCTTCAAATAGATTAAAGGAGTGATCTATCTGTGAAAAATGAGATTAAAGCAGGAAAGGCATGCTGTCTGATTGCATTTTAAAAGACAGGCCTGTATCATCCCTGCATAATCAGACTCCCAGAGGTACAGCCATTTCCTGGCTCACCCAAGTTAAAAACAAAACAAAACAAAATAAACAAAAACTAAACAAACCAAACCCTAACATCTGTCAGCGATCTGATCAATGCACACAGGGTGTCTTAAAAATATCTGCAGGGATGCAGGCTATGAGCTGGGCTCCAAATAGATCAAAATCTATCCAGAATCAGCCACCAGCAAATACTCCCAGTGGAAACCAGCATTTAGTGAAACTTCAGCTGCTTTCCTCAGGCAGCTTTTGAGCACCATGAGATGCTGAGAACCAATACTTTACACCAGTTCCAGGAAAAGAAAAAAAAAATCAGCCCAGTCCCATCATGGCAGACAAGGCATGCGCTCACCAGAGGATTAAACCTTATTAAACCAAGTGATGAACAGCAGCCACAGATGCTGAGGTGGCAGGGGCAGGGCTGGGACTCCCTGAATGGCTCATCAACTGTCCAAGAGCCATTTTCAGTAGTGATTTTACAAGCAGACCTCAGAAAAATAAATTACCTTAAAGCCTATCTTTGTATACAAAGCAAAGTTTACCATTAAAAACTGGCTATTATATTGTCTCCTATCCAGTATGCCTTTATAAAAAAACCACATGAGGAACAACCACATTTTCAAGTAATTGTGACAGAAGAACTCCAGGGATTTATGTTCAGAAAATTTTCTGCTAAAGATCAACATTAAATCACTAAAAAAGTATTTAACTTACTAAATAAAAAAAAACAAGTTAGTGAGTTCTAACTCACTGAAAAAGATTTCCCATTTCAAGATACCTTCAAATAGGCAAGAAAAAATGATAACTACTTTAAAAATGATATAAACTTTTTCATGATACAATTGTATCTCAATGAAAACTATTATGTAATAACAGAGTGCCTGATTTGAAGGGACAGAGACAAATGCTAAAATTATAACCATCTTGCTAGCTTAGAGATAGCAAGTAAAATAAAATTATGTCTTATTGAAGTTTCTTTTTGATTTAATTTGATCAGTAAGGAGTGCCACAAAACTAATGGACATGTGTATATTAAGTGACAGACCAATATCTGTAAAGATCTCTTGGCATGGCATTTAATAGTTGAAAAATATTCTTGATGTCTTTGGTAAATAAATGTCAAGCCTTAATTACACAGTTTGCTAACCCTGTTTCCCCAGGCACAGATGGTAGGGTCAGAAATGAGCCAAAGCAGAGAGAAACTGTATTCCATGTCTATTCTGAGGGCTATCATAAGCCATACTACTAGACAGGAGTATACACATAATTAAAAATTCATTTTATGGGGTCAGTGATGAAACAAAACTCCGATCTCTGTTTTCCCAGAGGAGCAATCTGACATGTTGATAAAGGAGAAGCTGCTTTAATTCCACAGAGAGTCCCATTAAACCTGTAATTCTATTCACAACCACACAGCCTGATGGAAGAGCCTCTGCCATGGCTGTTCGGTCACACCATCTTCTCCATTCCTCCTTTTGGGTGTCTTCTGACACAACTGACTGGTGGATTGCTTTGCACACTCATTTTGTGACCACAGCACTGCACAAAGGGGATTGAACTCAGTTAATTGCACACTTGCTAATGTTCTTTGGATAGAAGTATTTTGTGAGGTGCTGGGGCTCCTGCACATGCCAACCTGGATTGCTCCTGCCCTCCCTGAGCTCAATCCCCTCCCAGGGCACTCCTGTCTCCCCTGAGCCCACTCCTGCTCTGGGGTGGATGAAATGGCCAGACAGGGCTGCCCTCTCCAAGACCCTGTAACATCTCCCAGCCTGTAACGGGCCAAGGTCTTCTCCTCCTCCTTGCTGTGAGGTGTTACCAGCAAAGCACAGAGTGGGCTGAGGGAAGCCTCCTCCCCCAGCAGCCACACCAAGACACGGAGCAGCACTTACTCTACATAGTAGACACCATATACGGGATCCTCAATTTTCTCCCAACCAGCAGGCAACTCTGGAAATAGAAAAAGCATTACTGAAGCCTCCAAGACAGGTTTTTTTTCTGACAGGCAGCTGCTCCTGCCCAACATGCAAAACACATCAGTAGGTCAGACCTTGCTTTGGATACTTTTCTCAAGGATCACAGCCCCTCTGAAGGGCTGGCACAGCACAACACCAACACCCCAGCCTGTGCCCCCGTGCTGGGTCAGCACATCACAGGTAAGACAACCACACTGGACAATTTTTGATTTGCTTTTTGCATTAAATGAGCAAATGCTCAATAAATTTCCTGTCTGGGACTGCCTCAAGTACACCCCTGGATTCTCCACCATGGCCAGTGGCCCTGGATAAAGCAGTGCAGGAAAGTCCAGGGCATTTCAACACCAACCCATGAAGGTGGGTGAGACTATGGCAAGAAATTGTAGCCCACTGACAGAGACTACTTCCATCTCCTGTACCAGGGCCAAGCCATTTATGCTCACCAGTGCAGAAAAGAGGATTTTTTTACTCCTTTCTTTGGGATTTGCATGGCTCAGCCATGAGCCCAACACAAAACCAGGACAAGGTGGATTTAACCAACATATGGAACCCACCCAAGAGGGGCTGGCACACGGGTGTATTTCACTGCATAACACTTCATGTAAGAACACACAGTGCCACAGTCACATGGAACAGAGATTTCCTTCCTTTCATTACCATAATTGACAAAAAACAGTTCTGAAGATGAAATTAACATTTTGAAATGGATCCGCTTTTGTTCCTGTTGATTTTCTAGACTGCAGATAGTACTTTAACTATAATTAGTGAATGTAATGCAATCACTTCAGCATCCAACTGAGGGTTATTAGAGCTGTATGTGTTACTTAAGGGCGTGATCCATGTGCCACTCATTTAAACACAATGTTCCCATTGGCTGGGGGTAACAAAATATTCATCCTATTAACAATACAGAGTGGTGTGTTTGTGTAATACCGTGAAACAACTCAGAAAAAGGCTCCACCACACTATGGACTGTGCTCATGTGGTCCCACCAATTCTGCACATTCATTTAAATATAGAAAAAAACCCAACGTTGTTGGATGACACAAGTTCAACTACCCCATGCAAAATAATTTGTCAAAATTTACATGAAATTCGTCAACACTGACAGGAATCTATGTTTGTTCATTATCAAATGCAGAGATTTATTTCTTTTAATGGCATCAATTGCTGAGCCAATACAATCAACAATGGCCCATTAATTAGAATAATGTTGCTTAAGGATAGAAATATCTCAAGACTGGAGAGGAACAGCATCTATACAAACACACATAGACTAATTACTCAAAGTTTATGTTGGTGTTCAGAATTGGCTGGAGATCAGATGAAATCAATTTTCATGGGTTTTGCTCCACATGTCCCTTATTTGCAGATAAAAGGTAGGCTTTCCATTCTTAACATTATTTTATCCTCATTGTGTTAAACACCTTTGGATTCCTTGAGACATAAACCATTAAATGCAAGCCAGTGCTAACTTCTGGGCATGAAAAAAACTCCATGTTTTTATCAGCAGATCGAAGGCTTCAGAATTAGATATTCCTTTACACCCTGCAAGTTTTTTTGAGAAAAAGTCAGAAAGCTAGAGGCCAATCTTGAAAGTCTTTTCGCAAAGGGAACTCTCAGGTTTGCAGAGAAGTCCCAGAAGGTGAGAACACCGTGGGACTGGCTCCAAGAGTTTCAGTGTGATTCAATTAAGACCTAGCATGAAGTTGGGAAAATCACAAGCTGTTGCAGCCATTTAGTTTGTTGCACTGTGGTGAAAGTAGAATGATAAAGAGATCAAGCTGAGGTGAAAGAAAAATAAAAAGTCAATGAGGGAAAGGAGAAGCAATGCACTTCAAATGAGTTCCACCAGAGTCATGCTAAATATCTTCTGTCTGTTTTGGACTATTAAGTGCTCTTTTATTTTTAAAATTTAAGCAAAAAAACTTGGATTCTTTCTTTTGTTCACAAAAGATTTTTATATTAAATTTCTCTTTTATTCCTCCTTTGTAAAGTATTTTCACAAAAGATCAGAACACCAGCACTTTCCTAACCCCAAAAATGGCACTATGCCAAAATCTTTCCAGCACACTATCTCTGCAGCTTTTTTTAAGGAACAAATCTCCATGTTTTCAGATATAACAATATACAAAACTACAGCTTTTAACACATTTCTTGTTGATTATGTAGAGGCACTTTTCAACTCCTACAAGCCTCCAGAAGTTCTCTAAAGCAAAATGCAATATTCTCCACAGCCATGTTGCAGTCTAGCCTCTTAGCTGAATTAAATTATTCATCTCCTTTCTCTGTCTCTCCTGCCAAACTGAAGATGACCGAGAGCATTAGATTTTACCACAAAGATGAGATTTCAAAAAACATTTTGCATCATTAGGAGCCTGAGTGAGCCATATGGTTCTTATTTTGGTACATCCATAAAGCACCAATGCAGTCTCAGAGCATTTATCAGCAGGTGGGTAAATTCAATGGACAAATATCTAATGTCACAATTTTAAGCCTTGGATAAGCACATGGATTCCTGTTGAGATGCTCTAGTATCCTGTCCTACATACAGAGGGGCTGGATGGATTCCTAAAAAATTACTTCTCTAGCCACCAGGTATTCAGCTGCAGCCATGCACTGCTGTGAAGGAGCTGGAGAGGAACTCAGTACACTCAGCTCTTACTGCTCCCTGTGAAGCTATGAGGGTTGGTCCAAGCCAAAAAGAATTTTTTGTGTCTGAAAAACAACCTCCTGTTAAAATGTGGTGACCTATTACTCCACAGCTCTTTGGAAAACAAGAAGTTGTGAAAATGCCTCAAGTCTTAATCTTATATTTAGAACATAAACTCTTGATATGTTAAGGCAATAAATAGCTGTTGCCAACCAGTTTTTACTAACCTGAGTTACTACAACTATACTAAGTTTTCATGCCCCCTCCCTAATGTCGCTGTAACCAGTTGAGTAATTTGAAAGTGTCTTTCTTTACACTGCAACATCTGCACATCTCAACAGCATATTGATGGGCTATGAGCTCAATAAAAATTATCTGCACTGAAACAAAGGGCACATCTCGTGATGCTTGAGCAGAACACCTGTGTACATAAGTGCCTGCAGATCCACGGTCAGGCTTATCAATTAATGAGTTTCCCTGCATCAATGTTTTCAGCTCTGCTCTTGTACTAATTCCTGATAGCAGACTGAAAGAAGGGTAATTTCTGTTTAAAACTGCCTCTAAATTTGCTTTTTTAAAACCTCCCTCTCATTTTAAGCCACAACCATTTAAGGTTGTGAAGACCTTTGTGAGAACCCTTTGCAGATTGCTGATCTGCATCCACCTACTTCTGATGCTACATCTGCTGCTGATCATTTGTACGAGCTGCACATAATACTCAGGGACCACTAAAGAGACTGCATTCTTCTTTAAACTGTTATTTCTTTCAAATTCTTGCTCTATAAGAAGTTGGGCATATTATTGCAGGCATATTATTCAGAAGAAGCATTTGTGGAGCAGTGTTCCAAGTCCACTGCTGGCTGCTGATGATGTATCCATCACACAGAAGCAGGGAGCAGAATACACTTACTTGCAAGTTATTACAGAAACCAGAGCTTAATTCTCTTCTAATACAATTCCTCCAGTATGCAGGAACTGTAACTACAGTCCTTTTTAAAAGCAATAATAGTCCTAGTGGAAATAAAATCCTATGCAACCTCTTATCCTTTCAGCTCTGTGAGTGCACTAGAGCATGGCTGAGCAGAAATAACAACTACCTCTGCCATCAGTATAAACACAATGAGCACTGCTGAGATTAGATATCAAGACAGCATCCTTCACAAAGAGATGCAGCAAATAAAAGTGTACCACATGATTGAAAATCATCTGTTTATAAAATCACTGACTGAGGGAAAATTTTAAGCTGTTTCATTCACAAGCTCAGCTGAAGCATCCGACGTAATGCTTAAACTTTCTGAATCACACTTAGCTTCTATTGTCTGGGAAATGCCCTGGGCCCCACTGGAAAAGCATCATGAGCTACTTCATTTCATCTCTGGCATCTATTAGGTTTTTCCTGGAGCCAGAGATGCAAAATGAAAAGACCCCAACTTCTGCAGAGTCCAGGAGGAAGCAGCTTTGAAACAACTTAGCAAGATTGGGGCTCTCTAGCTTTCTTCAAACTCTGAATCAGTAAGAAAATCACTGCAGATCTGAAGCTAGGGAAAGATAAATGCTCTGTGTGCTGGGGAAGTTTTGATGATAAATCACTCTTGTTGAAATAAAAAAAAAAACAACCTGAAAGATGCAAAATGATACAAAGGAGAAAGTAAGTAATTAAAGGCTCAAAACAGTGCAGTTGAAGTCAAATATCAAAATGAGAGATGGATGATTTACCTAGTTCACTGTCCAGTTCCTCCGTGTGCACCCCTTCTTCTCCAAGGGAAGAGCAGTAAATGAGACAGAAAAAATTAAAAGAAAATTTCAGATACCAGCCCCAAGCAAGAAATTCCCTACAGCAAACAGCAGAACCAGCACTAATTTTCTACACACCGAGCCCAAGCTTTCCATTTAGCACACTCCAGTGATCAGAATATTGATGGATCTGATGCAGATAATGAAAGAACTGGTTCTTGCACTCTCAAAACATCTGCATTGATGGACTACTTCCACGTCATGGTTTGATATGGCAAAGTCATGAAATTGTGATATTCTCACTGTAGTGAGGCTTCTCCCTCAGATCTGTATGGTCTGACCTTCACAATCTCTTCTACAGACAAATGGATCTATCAGAAGGCCAGACCTGTATTCCAATGAAGAAATCTGAGAGGAAAACCTTGCACCTAAATAAGGACTAATGTAGCAAGGTTTTCAAGAAAGCACCTAAATTTCTGTGCACACAAGGTCCAACAGACTTCACTGTCCTACTCAGATGATTTAAGAGAGACATGAAGTGAAGTGCCTTGTTTAACTGGAGGCACAGACCCACAGTCCAGATGCACTGGTGAGGCACAGACAGGGATGCACCAGTTTTAGCAGGGCACCTGGGACAAAGATCACATCATTTTTCAAAGACACAAAGCCATCAATATTCGCTGTTGCTCCATTTATCATTATCTGCTCCATATTCATAAGTTAACAGTGACACAGATGATTAAAGTATTGCTTGGCCTATAAATAATAATAATGCAGTCTGAAAATGAAAGATGGTGACAAAACCAGAACAAAGATGGTAAAAACAACCTCGGACCCAATACAGCAAAGTTTAAGCCACATAAATGAATGACAGAAGCAACCAGAAGATGTAGGGTTGCAACAGCTGGACACCCAAAAAACCACTTCCATGACCTCTTTGCAAAATATTCTATCAAAGCAGTTGTTTGGGACCATTAGTGTGAAATACAAATTACAATTTCCTGTCATAGCCTAAACAACGGGAAACAAGCAAAAGCTTTGTTAGGGATATATATCCTGATGAAGCAAAAGCACAAGGCAACTGCACCCAAACAAATCTGAAATAATATTTAACAATTATAAAATCAACAAATAGGGTGGGATGAGCCTGCAACTCACATGCACACACACCAAACAAAACAGAGGAGTCATCCCACTGACTTGTATGGAGGGACACACAACAGTGACCCTTGCCAAAAAACCTCCAGCTTCTATGATGAAGCAAAACTAACCTTCTCTCCTCTTTGTTTTTTGAAACATAATTATTCTTGTGTGCTAAGCAAGATTAGAGCAGCCAAGCAAAGCAGTGCAGAGCACTACTGTAACTATGAAGCAACTGGTTTAACTGTTGAATGTTAAAAATATCCATTAATGAGCAAGTTGGTGAATGAAGTGAAGGAGTGTGTGGGAAGATGAAATTAGCTGATTTTAAGGAGTTGATAAACAAAGATGCCACTGCTCTCCAAAATTATGAACTCAATGAAATACAATAATACCAGCTGTATTTTTCTATTCCAAATTAAACAAATTATTCCAATGTTTGCTTTATAATTGCTTAGAGGACAAGAGAAAGACTTTCCCTTCTGCGAGGAGACTTAAAAGTGTAAGAGAGGAGCTCAGCCACCCTCTGTAGCCTTGTGGCACTGACTGCTCCTTGCAGCACATTCCTGTGGTTTGAGGGTATCCTGCACTGTGCAGGAAGCTGGTGACCTGCCTCATCACAGCAGCCTAGAGTGCAGAGGTAAATTCTCACACCCTGCAAAATCTCACAAGTGAAAGATAGAAGAGTTTGAAAAACTACATGTGTAGAAACAATTAACAGCAGTTCTGGAGGCCAGGGTTGAACCTAACAGTGAAAAGGGATTGAGTTGATTCTTTTCTGAAATAAAATTGTGATTTTCACTAAGAGGACTGACACCAGTAAGAGGTTCATCATATTTTGAAAACTGATTTTACAAGGACAGTACCAACACTGATAAAGTGGTCCATTTTTAAGAAATGTCTATCATGACAGTACTCTATTAGCCAAGACTATGTATTTCAATACCATCACCTTTCCTGGTCAGTAGACCAAAATTCCCTCACAGGTCTCCCCAAACATTTAAGTTTTTCTTCCAGCATCTCTTAAAGGAAGCTGGGAAGGGACCTCCTTTAACAGTCCTGCATTTGGCTGCTCTAAATCGGACAGTGGCTTGCATTTCCAACATCTCAAGGAATACCAAATCTTAGTGCACATTTTCAGTGTCAGAAAGCTACACTTTCAAATGGAATTCGTTTCAGCAATCACAACACTGCGCAGACTGTCAGCATTTAACATCAGAAGTGAAGCAATTGAGTTATTTCTGCTCAAACAACGAAATAACAACATAACTCTTTCAATCCATGTGAAGCAGGCGGTTGAAGCGGAACACAGGGAGCACGCAGAGACTCAGTCACTCCCTCCCACACAGCGATCCAAGAAGCAAACATGTCAGACAGCTTTGAGTCTTGTTCAGCACCAGTGGCTTTTCAAATGCCTTTGCAAAAACAGAAGCTTCTTACTTGTAGCACCTCCTTGATTTTTATTAAATGATCTGGCACCTCAATGGCTGCTTTACATTCACAGCAATTCTACAACATAACGGATATTGTCTCTTTCTACTTACTAATAAATTTTTAATTTCTTTTTAAAAGTCTTTCTGAATACTAGTTATTAGAAAGAGAGAAGGAAAAGGGAAAAAGTCACCTGGGAATGTACCAAATGCTATTTTTTTCTTACCATCATCTTCACATTCTTCTAGAGGCTTCTGCTGTTTGTTCAGGCACCGCGGATCTAGCCAAGATGTTGTTTTTGTGTTATGGCTGGAAACCAAAAATGGAAATATGACCTTTGTTAATAATCCAGAGTTAAAGTATCCGTGACATAAAAGTATATATTTTCTTTATTATTCAGCAGACCTGAAGGCATACTTTTGATTCAAAGAAACAGCTACACAATTTGATGTTGTGCAAACTAGTCGACCAAATCACAAGAACTTTGGCATTGAAAACACAAAGGTAACAAGTGAAAATATACAAATCAGCACTCCTGACTGGAAAGAGGCATGTGAATGCTGCAATATTATAATATTAATTTCCAAAATTTTGCCTTTGGTGGCATGTTTTTAATTCCAAGAGCTGTCTATAAGCTAAAGGCAGAAGTTTCTCTTCCCCACTAAATTATGCAGTGAGCTTTGCTCCTACGGAAGACCTTTGACATGTGTAGACTTGACCCAAGCATTAAATGGTTTTGATTTAAAACTTCATAATTACACAAATAAAAATGTTCTGTCTAAGCCTTTGATGGAAGTTGAACAGTTTTACTTTCAACTCTTCCTTTCCACAAGTCCCCTGACAGCCTCATGATGCCAGTCCCAGTGGTGAAGGTTGCATAGTAAACAGGCTTAAAATACATTTTTCTAGAAGTTATTTTCTCCCATAATTTCATTTGCATAAGCAGACTATCTGGTAATATAATGCCTTTTCTACAACCTGGTGTCATCTTAGACACAACCTGCTAAATATCCCTGCAGTCCCTGAAGGTATCACATATCGAGCTTAGCCTTTAACACTGCTTAACAGTTTTAAGTTCCAATACCGTAGTAATGCTATTTACTTCTCCTTCAAGGTCCCAAAGAGGTTTACAAACTGAACTTTAGCCTCACAGCAGCCTCATGAGGGCTCTGCAATGAGGGCCACGATCCCTGAGGAACTAACAACCAACCAGCAAACTTGTATTGTACTGGAAGAAAAGGCACCAGCTCTGCTCCCAGGACCCGAGTCAGTGAATAAAAGGGCCTTGTTTTACACATCCTACTCCCCAGCCCTCCCAAGGCAGGATGAGCAAATGTGTTTAATCCTGATCTGTGCTTCAGAGCAATTAATCAGCACCTAGAAAACTGAATGGCAGAAATTCAGCAAGTCAGGCAAATTAACAAAAACAAAGCAGAGGGGGTCTGCCACCTTATTTATAAGCAAGTCTGCAGTCTAGCTGAGAAGGAGGGCGGTGGGAGGAGAGCAATAGAATATTTGCATGTTTCTTGCAATTTTGTACTCGCTAACCAAAGGCTCACAACAGTCTGGTTTGCTGAGGCACAGAAAATTTAGCTAAATACCCTTCAGATCACGCTCTCAGGTGGAAAGGATTGTGTTAGACCTGTAACATGCACAGATAACAGGGGACAGGGACATGCTGTGCAATAAAAAAATCCCAATTAAAGCACCAGAGAAACATATCTCAAAGAACAAAATTGCTCCAGCTACATCAGGATGGGTTATCTGACACACAGACCTGGCCCAACAGGACCTGCACTGGTTCTGTGCAAGAGGCTCATGCTGCTCCCTTCAGCACCCTGACTTGATACCCAAAGCACCACAGATGCTGGAACAGACATCTGAGCCAGCTTGGGTCCACACTGCTCATTAGTTCACTTTCTTAATCTAATACAAATCAAACTAAATGGTTTCTAGGCTCAGGATGTCCTTAGAAATAACAGAACTGCAGTCATTCAGTGCTGCACTCACACCAACAGGTTCATGCACAAACTCAGCCCTGTGTGAATGAATCCTCAAACCACACCACAGGGAGGGAGCAGGTGCTGCTACCAGAGCTTCACATCACACAGGCCAATGTGTACAGGCTGTGTTTTCCCAGCACATACGTGATTCTCCTGACAAATTACTTGGAGGTGCTACAGTCCTGCCTTGTTAGAAGAACACAGACACAGCAGCCATGGGGGTGGGTTTGGGGAAATCAGTGGTGGCAGAACTCCTGATGGAAGCACCTGTAAGGAAGGACAGCAGGGGCCCCTGTGGGGTCAAAAAGGGGAGCAACCAACTGCTTAGGCAGCATTTACTGCTCATCATCTGTCCTCCTCCAAGGAGGAAAATGGCAGGCTGAACGGGCTATTAGGCTGTTCTGTATATAAAGGCCAGAGAGTACATCAAATAACGAGGCACCCCGAGGACACAGTGAGGGGCAGAAAGCCACACTCAGGGTAATGTACACATCTTGGTTTCATCTGATGAGAATTTGCATTCTGCCTTCTCGACCTTGTCTTACACTCAGGGACTGTTGGAGCCTCTTCAGGTAATTGAGAGTGCCCTGGAAAATGGCCTTTTTTAGAGCAGCCCTCTCCCAGCTGAAGAAGAGCTGCTGTGATGCCCTCAGTCATTCCAGCTCCTCTGGCAATCTCCTCTAATATGTTCCCTTGCCACTGCAGCCAAGGGAAAACCTGCTCTTGAACCTTTCCCTGGCCCTGTCCAAAAGTCTCCTCTCCTGATGATGAGGCAGGACTGCTGCCCTCACAACCCTGATCCAACAAAACTCTCTGCAGGAGAGAGGGATAATTAGCAGAGGAAGTTCCTCTGCAGTAACTGGGCATTAGCTCCTGGTAGAGTTTTCACAACTGCATTAAACAGACCATCAAATCCAAAATCAATTCCTCAACCCCTCTTCTACTTGGCAGGAAGGATTTGAGTTTCAAAGGCTAATTGAGTGTTAATGTCTAGCTAAACTCTGTGCAAGACATCTTTTACACTAACAGGTCCTGTTTCATAAGTTACTCCTACCTCAATAGATTTAGACAAGTATAATTTGAGACTATTATCTATGGCATGAAAAAAGTCAATATCATCATAAAACTGCTGACAGCAATCAGGTCTTAGGCAAAGACTGCAGAGCTCAAGGTAGTGGTGTTCTAAACTTGCTGTGCCTACCCTGCACTGAGCTGTACCTTTTGCAGACCACTGGGGAACATTAACACATTTTCCCCCTTTGCTATGATGAGGGGACAACACACAAAGTCCATCCCTGGCTCTGCTGCCTGTGCACAAGACTGGAGGAATCTCCTCTGCTGCATTATGCACAGACACAGGCACCAGCAATGAAGTCTCAGCCCTTCCAATTAGGAGCTTTCATTCCACCCGTGAAAACAACTGGCCAGTATTTTATAAGTGTCTGTTGCTTTTGTAACTACCCTCATAAAACAAGCAATTCCCGCTGCCTTGGAACTCAGGAGTAATTTGGATGTTAAACCAACCAGGAAATGCAACCCCCCTTCAGAAGCAGTAAAGAACTAACAGCTCTGCAACCTCACTGTACACACTAAATATTTAATACACACACGTACACACACAAAACACATGCATGGAGGTTTACTTAAGCCCAAAGAGAGGGAGGGAGATGGAATTAGAACAACAAAAATGTGCTTTACTCTATAAAATAGACTTCTCCGTTCTCGGTGTAGGCCATCTCCCAGTTTTCCGGCAGAGGACCTAGGTTATCCTCGGCAGAAGGAGGTAGGTATTGAGGGAGGTTCTGAGATGGTTCCGTGGTGGGGACGTGGGTGTGGCTCTCAATCGTGGACGGTGGGACTGCCTCTCTCCCGATATGCGTGTTGTGCTCGTCCTGGTCACCAGACTCTGCTGCGGGACAAACACAGATAAAAGTGAGAATCACGCCTTGCCTTCCCTGGTTTGCTCCTCTAGGTTTATCCTGCCAGTTTTCATCTCCTTGCCTTTAATTCACAAGACACAGCAACAGATGAAGCGAGGGCAGAGCCCCAGCAGCCTCTGTGGCAGCAGGGACGAGCTCACCTTGCCCACACACTGCTCTGCCAGCCAGACCCTTGCCAAACAAATCAGGAGCTGTGATCAGCTCCTGTGTTCGCTCCAACAGGCACTGCTGAGGTACCAAATTCTTCCAAGCTGTCTGAGGCCACGGCTCACCAGTGTAGAGGAGTTCAGAGTGCTTTCAAGCAGGCTTACAGGTTTACTCCTGCAGTGCCAATTGTGGGACAGGATTAGGAGGATAAAATTTCTTGTTTGAAGAATGATCAAAAGAGGAGATTTTACAAGTGCATAATGTTGCCAGAAGCTCAAAGTCAACAAGCTAATGGTGAATGTCTTCAGCACAGTGTGTTATTTTAAATTAAAAATTAAAATGAATGTCAGCACTGTGTCCACATGTTGCTGCTCACTGGCCCATGTGTCCACATGCTGCTGCTCCTCAGACCATTCTTGCTGTCTGAGGAGGTTTATTCCAAGGCTCATCACAGTATCCTTCCAGTCAAAGTCAGTCAGGAGTATTTTATGCTGTATCTGGCCTTTCTCCCTCTAAGGAAATATTTCTGATGCTTGTATCCATGCAGTTTTGAGCCGTATCCATGAAACACTGCTGCTCATCCCCTCCCATCACTAATCACAGTAAATGCTCCCCAATAAACAGGTCTGTGCCCTCACTCCTTCACAGAAAGGTTATGGCAACAATGGACAAATTCTAAAATTAATGCTCTGTCTGCCAAAGGGAGACACAAAGGAACTGTTTGGTCCTTGAAGGTGTTGAAAATTTATAGCAGTGCTTCCACGTCCCTTGAGAACATCAGTACAAGCACAGACAACACACTGAGCAAAAGAGAGATCAGTGTCATCCTCTGCCAAGTCCCTAAGGAGTGGGGCTGAAAGAGCTTCACAGACAGGACCTTCCCTGCTCTCCACACCAGAGACCATGGACATCCTCAACTCACAGCCCTGGAAACAGCTCCTTCATTATTCCAGTCTGTGTGCTGCCATTACCAAAAGAGAAGAACATAATAAACTGGGAGGAATAGGAAGAAAAATGTCTAGACTACATCAGTACCCTCAGTGCTTGCTTTTCAGCCCTCTTGGAATTTGATATTTTTAGGTAGAAGATGACAAGATAACGAAGCGTGAAAGAATTGTCCCCAGCTCAAAACTGAGAGCACAAACATGCCAAAATCTGGAAAACACAAGTTACCGAGAGGTCTCCTAGGGAAGCAGGAGCATTTTGATATGGCAAACACACTTTCATGTGAAATAAGCATAAGGAATCACTTTGATATATGAGAAATAACTCTTTTCTTGATTCTGTGCCCATTTAATGAAGGCAAGAGGCCAGGGTGTGATAACTGTGACAAATGAGCTGCATCTTCCAGTATTTCATCTTGCAAAGGAAAACAAGGAAGAGAAATTATGCTCAAGCTACTTCAGGGTCACCAAACTGAGACGGGCATCAAGGAAATCAAATAACAGATCTCCCACCAGCTTCTCCCAAAAATCAGATCCCGTGACAAAGGTCTGAGGCTGCTGGCATGTCACAACATGTGAGAAAACACCCTTGGTGCAAAATTTTATCAATGAGCTGGTAAGCAAAGACAGAAACTCCAACCTGGGAGAAATTAGGCTGGCTAGAAGCAATTTGAGTTGGAAATATGCTGCAGGTAGCAGCCAAATGGAGTACAACACTCAAAAGCCATTTGACAGTTCATCCCAGAGAGGACCAGAACTAAATCTCTAGGCACTAACAAATACTACACCTGGGGACATGGGGAAGAGCTCTTGCCCCTCAGAGCTTCACAAACTTCCACCTGATTTCTGTGGAAACTCAATGCATCTCCAGTAGTGTTTTACTCTGAATCTGCCTGCACAGCACTTGACTTCAGAGTGCAGAGGTTTCCAGGGATCTTTCAGCCAAGGGTTGGTGGTAGCCATGGTGGGAACAAGATCTCTGTTCAGCACGACACAAGAGCTTAATGAACTACAGAACTTGCACCATGATCTCATTCCTGCAGCAAGCAGCACTCCATGTGCTGGGAGGTACCTTGGAAAAGAGGACCTAGGACAGTAACTGTATGTGATGGACAGCTCTAAATGAAAGGAAGGATAAAAGACAGCAATATATTTAGGAAGGAGCAATAATTAATTTCAAATATAAACCTGGTAGAGTTATTTCATACTGTTTGTAACTGTCAACCATAGCTCAACTCTTCCCCGATCTTTCTGCAATTAATGGATTTGAACTTTACCACATTTTTGTCTCAACCAGTTCAATCCCACAAGTCCTTTTGGAAAGGCACAGCTGTACATGTGGTTGTTCACACCTGGACATCTGCCATTCAGGTGTCGGCCAGCTCTGTTTGACACTCACAGCTTTGCAGAAAACACATTAGAAACAACACCCCCTCTTCAAAATACCCTCCAAAAGCCTTCCCCGTGTATTCTAACATGAGAACAGCTGTATTTTTGCTTTACCTGTGAAACTACTGCTCATTTCAGGTACATCATCCTCTTCCTCATTCTCTGTCTGCACTATGCCAGCATTTTGCATATCATTGTAAGACTTGGTTCGCTTCGGAGTCGACTGCTTGGAGCCAGACTGCAGGTTTTGCAAAGCATTGGTGGAAGTCACTTTCCCACTGAGGGGCTGGCTTGGAGGCTTCGGCGTTCCATAATAGTTACCTAGGCAATAGAGACACATTTGCATCTTCAAAAGAGAACAGTTTATAGCAGTAAGTTTTCTCTTTCATTTGTTTATGGTTCCATTAAAATTTCCATCCCTCCCCACAGGTAAGTAAATAAAGAAGCTAACACGTGCCATTCCCATTTTTGGGCGTGTATACTTTATCTCTACAGCAGACACAGAAATATTTCTTGCCTTTTTAGTTATTCTTGTTGAATCTAAAAGGAGAAGCAATGGTTGTATTGTTTAGGTGCACTGAGCATACATGGGCTAAAACAAAAGGCAGTCATGGTGAATAGCAAAACTTCATCTCATTACATCTGAATTTCAATTAGTAGCCTTTTTACATGTGTGCACCCACACAATGCTGTGGCAGATCTGGAGTGAGCCCTGCAGAAAATAAAAAATTCATGACTGCTATCACCAAGAGAAGTGATGAAAGGCTCGATGGCCTGCTTTAGTACCCAGGTTCTTTCAGGAGGGATGTCGCATTCGGAAAGCAAACACTATTCTCTCTCTAAAAGAAAACTTAGTCAAAGAAGAGAAAAGGAAAGATACCACATGGCACTGCTTTCTTTGAAGAGGAAATTCAGCTGTTGGCTCAACTTGGGTAAGAGGTGAAGAACCAGATCTTAATGCTAAACTTGAAGGGACACAGATGCAGCCCCGGCTATGCCAATACATGCTCAGAATCCATCTTCAGCTGTGATGGAAACAGGGCAAAGTGCTTGGGCTGCCTCCCTGTCATTTTAACTGACCATGGAAGAGACACAGAATAAGTGCACATTCATTCATGCCAGAACAGCCCAGAGGTATTTTACTGGCTCTGTTTCACTTCACCTCCACGCCACAGCAGTGCTTGATTTGCCCTAGAATTCTCCACAGCAACCTCAGGTCTGGAATCTTGTTCCCACACCACTGGGCATTACAGCAATTCAGACCTATTGCAAGGTGAATCTTCTAATTTTCACATAATGACCTGTTAAATACAACAGTTTTATATAAAACTACCTGAATTTTTTCTTTCAGGAATTACTGTTAACAATTATTTGCCATCTTCAGATTCCAAGGGTAGACAAAATTTTTCCCTATGCTCTCTGTCATGACAAAACACAAGGATGCCCTCCTATACAGTTCAATTGTGGCAACAGTGCAAAATTCTTCTCTAAAACATACTCTTATTTACATTCTTTATTGATCTCCATATGCCATATATATAACCTGAAAGCATTATTTTTATATTTTCATATATTCATGTATTTTCAGTACATGTTTTCTCAGATACTGTAGGAGAAGTTCAGGTTTGAGACCATCTAAAGAACTTGAAGGTGCACAGGTCCATGGGAAGTGATGAGGTGCATCTGCAGGTCCTGAGGGAACCTGGATGGAGTAGCTACATCACTTTCCACCATATCTGAGGAGTTGTGGCAGCCTGGTGAAATTCCCACTGATTGTAAAAGGAAAAACACAACTCCTTTCTTAACAATGGAAGACCCAGAAGAGGCCAGCCAACCTCACCTCTGAGCCTGGCAGGATCACGGAGCAGATTTTCCTGGAAGAAGGAAGAGTCCTTCTGGGAAGACCATTCAGGAGCCACTTGCAGTCATTCCCCCTCACTGCCTCCTGTGAGGTGGAGAAGTGTTTCTCACAGAGCTGAGGCCCAAGAAGCCAGAGCAGCTCCCACCTCCACGCTTTTACAGCTGGAGTAGTAGGGCAGCAACACGTGCAGGTTTGTCTTAACAAGGTGTGCTCCAGCCTGTACACAACGACGTGGATCCAGCTCCACGGGAACAGCGGCGCTCCGCAACGCTTTCATCTTCTGTTCATCATTTCAGAATCTTAAATGTACATTGATGCATAATTTATGGAGAGAAGGAAATTACTTCTTCTGGAAAGAGCCTCTAATGGGTACGGAGGCTCCGTAAGCAGGTTGCAGTTTCTGCTAGAGAAATAATTCTTATGCTCTACATACTGCAGAACTGTTTTATACAAAAAGAGGCGGAATGGGGGAGAGAGTGCAAAGGGAAAATACAAATGTAGGTGGTCAAAAAAAAAAAAAAGATAATTAGCCCTGCTCCCGTCTATCCTCTTAGGTATTTCTCATGAAGAATGACACTACTCTGGGATTTTGCGGTGTTTTTCAGGGGTTTTTTTTAAGATATTGCTTTGTTTGGTTTTCCAGGGGGGGAAAAAAATGTTTTCTAAGGATATTAACTGCTAAGCAGAGAGCTGTGTGTGTGCCATACACATGAAAACAACTTTTATTTATAGCACTGCACATCGCTATTTTATACAGAAGTTATTTCTGGTCTGTTTTAACTGGTTAAACTCTTTAGGATGGATGTAACAAAGAGGATGAAGGGGATATATAGATGTTGGTAGTGTGGGTTTTATTTCCCCTGGACAAGAACAAAGCACAGATGGTACCATCCCTCCTCCAATTACAGAGAAATGTATGATTATATCTTTGAATTTTGTTCCTCTTCAGTTCCTCTAGCAACAGCAAAGCTGGAGTTCCCATCAGTCCATGGAGAGCTGTTCCTCAACAGAAAAACAGGCTTCTCTAAAGTATTTCAGGTTTTCTTATGTCAAAATCATTAGTCATTTTTCAAACTAGCCATGGTTCTTGGTACTAACATTAGGGAATAATTACTCTCTACCAAAACAGTGTGCTCTCTTAGAGGATCCCTGTAAATATAAATGAGCACAAAAAAAGAGCAAATATGAATTTGTAAGTATGGCTCTGCATGTGTGGGGTTTATGGGAAATGCAGCCACTGCAGCTGAACTTTTCTTCTGTCACCACAGGAGGCAGATTAAGCCTGAGTCGATATTCGAAAAAAATAGCAGAACTCTTCCTTCATATTCACACAAGGACAAACAGCTGGGGAAATAACCCAGCTCATGATGAAAATCTTTAGAAGAATGCTCCCAGCTTCCAGGTGAGATGGAGAATGAGAGAAAATGGAAATGCTATTTTCCCTCATGTTTGCTGTATGCAGTCAGCCCTACTTCTATAAGCAGTTATTTCTGAAGACATGGCATGTGGGCCTGGGCGTGGGAGCAGACACACTATTAGGGGGGGACTGGTAAAAATAATCATCAAACCTCATGTTTCATCCTCAAAATTGGAAATAGAAAATATTTACACTGTGACTCATAAATCCAAATATGTTCCATTAACAACTGACAGTGAACAGCCCAGCAAGAGTTTTACAACACTCAGACTTGACATTATTCGTTCAAATTAAATCTATCAATGTTTATGAAAAAACATTCATTTTAAAAATAGGCTTTAACAGTGTTTTGTGAGCCACTTGTAAGCCTAAGGAAGGGGCTAACTTCATAGCCAGTGTAATTTGTACTGAATATCCAATCAGCTCTAATTATTAACAGCATGTTACATGTGCATACACAAGCATCTGCCATCCCAGAGGATCCCAAAACGTTTTCTCAAGTCAGCACAGCAGTTAGGGCAGGACTCCCCAGGGTGCTGAGCTCAGGTGAAGCTCTGCAAAACTTCTGAGGATTCTGACCCCAACAGGACGTCTCAGTCCCCCAGACAATGGAGATTTCCAGAACAAGACTGCAGGAAACTCTCTACTTTTCTGTGGAAATGCCAGTTCTGAAGCAGGAATGGCACTTTCCCATGACCAATTCCTATGGGAACTGGGCCTCTACCCCTCACCCTCTTCTCCATCACATTTGGATCCCGCCTACAGCACCTGAATTAATAGCTAATAACAGCCCATTCACTCCACAGATGCACATACCATTAACTGAATCCCTTGTCATCACTTTTCACTAACCATTATTTTATTCAGTCCCTTGGTGCTTAAAACTTACTTAACCACAGCTGAAGTTTCATGGCAGCATCTGCAGCCAAATCCATGACTTAATCCATGCACTCTAAAGCACCACTCAGGAGAGTACACAAAAATAACAATAATAAAACCCAAACAGAAGAGCTATTTGGAATGAGTTGGTTTCTTTTCATCTCCTTATCTTTAAGTGTCGGCAGCTTACACATTTTAGAATCACACCCAGTAATTAGACTTTGGTAACAGCTTATCACAACAATAAGACAAGTTCTCATCATCATAACACTTCCTGCTCTGCCAATTCAAGCAGTGATCACAATCAATGAAAGCAATCTACAACAGCTTCCACCCTGTCCTGAATTAAAGCAACACTGTCAGTCAAGAGAACTTTCTTTTTAAGTTTTAGAAACCAAGTGGCACTGGAAAATTTGTCTTATATTTCAAATAACAAAGTGCTCTTATTAAGTATTCCCCTGGTGCCCAGTAAGTTCACCTTAAATTGTTTATGTGACCTAGAATTTAAAATACAATTCACAAAATACACCAATTAGCTATCTTTTCCATAAAAAACTTGAATTCACACTATTGAATTCAATTCCATTTGGGTTGAAAGGACTCCATCCAGCCAAGATGCTGTTTCTGGGATGGGTAGAAATGCACAGGGAGAAAGGCACAAACAGGTTCTAAAGTGGAATGGACACTAAAGCAGAGAGGGAAGAGGAGACCATGGAGGCTGCTGGGGTGGGGACAGGGAGCTGACATGGAGAGGTGCAAGAAGGCAGAGCAGCTGACTGCAAGGTCAAACATAAATTTGAGCATTAATTCTAATGGTGCAACTACAGCAATTGAAGAATGTGGTCCCAAACCACGTATCTGAGTACTTTGATCTGTAGGTGTTTGCTCTGCTCACCATTCTCCTTTCTGGTGGAAAGATGTCTGTGCCTGGGATTGGGAGTGCATTTGTGTCTCAGCAAAAGACCAAGAAGAGTTCATGCAGTTCTGAATTTACTGATGCCTACTTGTAAAGCCTAATATTGCAATTATAAAAATCCCAAGAATCTCAAAAGCCCCTGTGCAGCACAGAGGGCCCTGTGTCCATGAGAAGTGCATCTGATCTTCAAAGCAACCACTCTGTGCTAACAAGGACTCCATTAACAGCTCATGTTTTAAAAAGCACTTCATAGCTTTCTCTCGTGGTGCAAATGGGTATTTTGGGAAAGACACTTGGAGATAAGCAGCAAAATTAAGCAAGGCCTTGACACAAAGACTTGAAATGTGATTATTAATGTAATTGTTTTATTTTCTGAGACTCAGCTCCTCTTCTCTGCACTGTACAAGAACCAAAACAATTGACCCTTAATTTTAGCAGAAGAGCTTCTGTTCATCTAATCCAGCAAGAGTGCTCGTGTCTGATGAGCACAGGATGAATTGGTTCCTGGGAGCAGAGCTCCCGCCATGGTGTTTTGTCTGTTCTCTTCCCAGATCCCATTCTGCTACAGATTTCCACATTTAGATAACAGATCTGGCTGCTGTCTGTGGGATTCACCTAGCTGCAACTGCACATTGATTAGCAATTGCCTTGAGGAAATTCAGAGTATCCAGGCAACCGAGAGGAGGCTGCGGATACAGCATCTGGATCGGAAGGAAAACAGGCAATGAGGGAGAGCTCAGAGAAATTAACCTACAATATATCCATTTGCTTTAAATAGGAGATTCTCTCTCTATTTTTGTAGTTATTAACGATGAGGTTAACTGAAAATCAATTTGGGCTTCTTGTAAATAAGTCAAACTGTTACAAACTGCACATTTCGATTAGGTCTGAAATTTAGCATATACTCCAATTAGTGTCCTAAAGGCAGTGGCAACATGGGATAAAGTCACCCACAAAACAAATCACTCCCGCTTATTCTTGTTTTTGCTGTGCTATCACTAGGTGTTGCCACATGCTCTTGTTAGCACTCATGTACAAGGGTATCCAAACACATTTAAGGCATGGAGAAATCCTAAAACAAAACAATGATACTAAAAGTAATAAATAAGCAGTACAACCTTGTTAACATGAAACAGGAGGGGGCTGAGGAGGCTCAGGGTGTTCCATGAGATCAGCTGTGTTATATCAACTGCTACATCCACAATCAAATAGATTAAAAAAAACCCCATAGGGAACATAAATAAACATGTACTTGTGTATGGTATGTACAGAAAGCAGGAGAAGCAGCTGGAAACACCCTACCTAGCATAGGGCTGTAGGAATAAAGAAAATACCCTGTCAAGCCACTGCAATATGAAACTTTTCTTGCAGGCAGTTGAATATTTATATACCTAGTCCCACCATGAAGATGTGTCCCATTAGCACCTTCCCTCTCTGGAAGGCAGTGGCAGAGAGCACTGCAGGCAGGGAAATGCTGCAGTCTGTGGAAGCCAGGCTGCCTCTGCAGAGGAGCTGGGGGACACCAGCAAGAAGCAGCAACTTCTGGAGAGCCCCAAGAACACCCTGCACCAAAAAACAACAATGCCAAAATGTGCCTGGACTGACAGGAACAGCCTTCAACACACCAAATTATGGTTACAAAGTAAACCATGGCTGAAACAACATGAACTCTAACTTAAAAAGAAAGCAACTAATGCACTATATCTATTTTTTTGCCAGAGGTGTTTGGGAACCTTTTCCCTGAGGTTTGTGTTTTAAAACACATGACTGCTAATGAACCATTTCTGACACAGCTCACATTGAGAGACTTGTTACTGGAAGTGCAAAGAGAGGGAGAAGCCAGTCAGGAATGCCACAGGAAATTCAAAGCTACTCTAAACCCCTATGATATTAAAATATTTGCTTTTAGAGAACAAGAGTTACTTGGGTACCACTTCAGCTGTTTGCATAATGAAGCACTGCTATCATTCTGAGTACAGCAGCACTCAGGCTTAGCTAGCACTGATAATTGCACATAAACACAAGGTGTTGCCTTTTTTCTCTACTAGTGGTTTAAAAAATAACAAGATAAAAAGCAAGCAAAGTATTAAGAGCCAAAACCAGGAGAGGAATCATTCTGCAGTGCACAGATATTAGTATGTGGATATTCAGTGTGACACATTATAATGGTGCTAAAGAAACCATTATGATTTATTGAGTCAGTCTCTAGTCTGGAGACAAAAATCAGTGGGTCTGATCTTACTGAGCAGAACATGTTCACCTTCATGGGCATCCCCAGCATCTACCACCTATCCTCCCCCAACCCTCCCCTCGTGTTCTGCCTGCCACAGGTTCCCATTTCCAGGTGGGACTGAGCTGGTGACAGACACAGGCTGTGAAGGCACCAGCAAAAAAAATCCACTCATTTTGCTAAAGCTGCTGGGACAGCGTGGCTGCTGCAGAGAAACCCAAGGAGAGCCAGCACATCAGATAAATTAGGCTAAAGGTGTCTTGATTTGAAGCATGTTGCTGAATACACCTCTCTACTTGGGCTGAAATTCAAACTGCACTATTAATGTAATTTATTGCAATCATTAAGCACCACAATCGGAGACCCTGTCTACAGTAGCTAGTTTTATATACTTTGAAAGTGTTAGCAAGTCACCCCATTACATCTTAGTCATGAGATTAATGCAGATTACTTATTATTTCTCTTGGCAATCACATAACACTTGTCCTGAGAATGAAAAATGATGCCTTGACAATAATACTCTATAATGTAATAACCCTTCACATGTTATAAAGTGCAGCACTTTTTCTTTTGAGGATCACTAAGTGCTGGGCAGGCATTCATTCACACAGCCTCACCAGACCCTGGTGATACAGCCATCTACATTCAAAATTCAGCCACCAGGCCCATGTCCCCGTGTGCCTCTGCACAGCTCCCATCTGCAGGGCTGCCTGAATTCAGCACAGCCCTCCAGAACACTGTGGCTTCCACTCTCCCCCTCCTGTTTGAAACAGCAGATAGCTGCAGGCACAGGGTACCTGCTGAAATATTAATGAAGAGAGAAGTAAGTGTTGTTTTAATATTCTCCAGGCCAGTAACCTGACGTATGGAGCAGTTACCTGATCTGCCCAGGGCCACTCAGCAGCTGGGGAAAAACAGGAATAAAATCTGGAAGTGGTGGCTGTGCTCAAAACAGCCCTCCCTTGGGGTGCCTGTGAGAGCCCGCAATTCAAATGCAGAAGTAATTGCTAAATAATTAGTAACCTACACAATTACTTCCATGCATCCATCAGTATTTTCTGCCCTGAAGGAGCAGTCAATAAATGCCTGAGACTACAATTACAGTGATTTCCTATCCACCAGAAGGCCTAGACGATGTGCAGCCTAAAAAGAATTTTCCTTCCTAATGAGTACTGTCAATGGGAATTTCTAACTGGCTTGAATGTGTTGTGTGCAGCACACACGTGGGGCAAAATCACCAATACTGGGGCAGCATCGCAGCTTTGGGCAGGTCTTCCAGCTCCAGTTGCTGGATTCACGTGTAGCTTTCATCAGGGGAGGAAAGAAGATGTTTCTGGGCTTTATGGTCAAACCCAAATTGAAAACCTGCCAATGCCCCCTCCTACCTGATTAAATTTTTTGAAGCCTTTTGGACACAGAACACACCAGGGAGATGAGAGGTGACCAGAACAGCAGCTGATGTGCCTGTTCTGCCTTCACTGGGATGCGAATCAAAAGCTGCCCACAGGAACCTATTTGCAGTGCCCCAGAAGAAATAATAATGGCATTACAAAGCCCTGGAGGTCGGCAACACCTCTCCTCTCCTGTTCAGCTTGCACTTTCTCTTTTTGCAATTAGAGCACTTTCAAAACCCAGTTGTTCTTTGAAAACCTGATACACTCTCCTACTTTTTTTACAGGTTCCAATTCTTCTCTTCTGCTTGTTCTTTATTCTTTCCAAATCAATAGTATCTGTATCAGCATCAAAGTCCTGTGTTTTACCCCTCTTCTGATGGCTCCCTGTTTTCTAATCTTTCTCCCCAGAACTTCTCTTCAGTAACTGTTATTAAATGCTTCTTATTTTATTAAATGTTACCTCTTCTTCTGCAAGATTTTTCCCAGTGACAGTATCCAGGTGACTTTATGTCCATCTTCTCCACCACCATATGCTGATGCTTACAAAGACCAGAAGGGTTCTTGGGACCACAGTGAACCCAAAACACCAGCCTGCTTGAGCCACATGAGCTTGTGGCTGGCTAGCACACAAAAACTTCCCCATTCCTCATCCCTACTGTCCATTTCATAGTGTTCCTCTTCCTTCAGCTCTAAATCACTTGAGAGCATTAAATCACAAGCAACCCTATCTCTTCAATTGTTCTGATTTCTACTCAGCAAAGCAGGTAGAACTACAACATTATTTCCTTTTGTTGGGTTTTACTTCTCTGGTTTAGAATAAGCCATCACTGATCAAAAATACTGTCAAATTAATCATGGTGGAGCACTTATTAAAAATAAAAAAAAGTGTCAGCAAAATGCAGAGAAAAACAAGTGATAATTAAAATATCTAAGACTGTAAAACTGGATAATAACAGAGACTTGGCCATTAAAAGTGCAACTTGCTTTGTGGTTTGGATTTTTGGCAGAATTTTTTTTATAGACAAAATTGCTTGCCACTGCAGCATCAAGTCTGAATCAACCCATCTTCCAAGATCTAATCAAGATCGACACTGTCTTGATCGATACAGCCATAAAATAAGATTTCCAAAAAAAAGTACAACAAAGCCATTAAAGAAATCTCGGAAGGCAGCAAAATAATTTCTATAAGCCATAAGTGAAAAATGAACTCTATTTATTTCACATTACAATCAAATAGTAATGTGTCTTGGTGCATATGTGCACACATGCATCATCATTATTTGCTTTATTCCTATTGATTTTTCCTTCCATGGGCCAGCACTCCAGAACCACAATGCACCAGCAGCACTGATGTCAACGGGGAAAGAAGCTTCTCAGCACTTCTGATAAATTATTCCTTTAAAGTTCAGGCACTTCTATCACCCACAGAAATGAAATACACATTAGACTTATGAGAAATCAACCTCATCTTCAGCAGCTGAAAAGAGCAAGCCATGAAACCTAAACAGTTTAGCTGCTGCTGAATATAATCACATAAGCAATGAAACAACCGTGTTATAACTGTCCCAGATGGATACAGCATTTCCTGAGAACTAATTCCCAGCATGTCCCAGGAGCCAGCTTACAGACAGTTACCCATTTTGTCTTTCCAAGTGGAAAGGTCACTAGAACAAATAGATCAGGAAGCAATGGAGAGGCCTTTCAGCTGATCTATTTCAAGTACCATGACAAAGAAAACTAATTCGGTGTTATAATTAGAAACACAGAGAGGAAAAAGCTCATTTTGGAGAAGAGCTGCTGCTGGAACGTTAGCATTGGTGCTGATGGAGCTAATCAGCTCAGAGAAGTGGAAGAGTGAAACCAAATTATACATTTAGCATCTTCATGCAAACCAGGTTTGACACTGCAATTGTCTGGGAATAAGCACATGGTTTAAAGGTGCCCTTAAAAAGGAGTTTTTAAAGAAGTAGACAAAACAGTACTTCAGGACTCTTTCTTCAGACCCTGAACTCCAAAACTACATGTCACAATTTTTTCTGTTCATGTTTGATGACTACTTTTCAAAGACTTTTGGCTAGTTGTGTGTAGTTTGTATTTCTAAATGTATTCCATACTTCTTTTTATAAAGAATAATTAGAATAAGGCTGCAAGAATAAGGCTTTTTCAGTCTCTCATATTTACAGAAAGAACCATTAAACCTCTTTCAAATGGAAATATAAAATGGCTGAGCTGAAGTACACTGGAAGGACTTTCAAACCTGTAAAGTATTTCTTTTCATTGTCTTGTCAAGAAGTACATTCGAATGTTCTCCTGAGGACAAAAAAACCCAACCCACTCCAAAAGGAGTTTTCAATTTAAAGGAGCTATAGACTGCAGATTTAGTTACACAAATCCTATTGTGCACCTAAAAATGGCCAATTTGCCTTGCATTTCTCTGGAGCTTTTTCCTGCTCTCACCCTGGTGACATTTCAGTGCCCCTTGGCTGTCTCAGTGCTGTTGTTTGCAAAGCTGTGCTGTAAAAAGGATCAACACTATAAGCCAAGGACCCAAATCAGAAGCAATTATCCAAGAATAAGGGGGGGAAAAAGGTGCATCACGTAGCTGCACAGTGGCACACGACCTGGAGATGAAGGAAGTGTTTTTAGGGAAGATGGAGGGAAAGAGAAAGACCAGGAGGAAAGAAAAATTGAACACGGAGATGAGCCCTAGTGGATACAAGGTATAAATGCATACTGCCCCAGTATTCTGTTATGGGACTGCAGATTGGATTTTCCTGGCCTACTGATGTTGATCTTTTCTGGCAGTGAACTTGAAGGCAAAAGATAAAAGCACGGCAAAACTGGAATTCCCTCTCTCAGGTTACAGAGGAAAGGGAAGCAGAGCACTGGGATGGAAAGCAAGGTCCTAACTTGAGCGAGGGTGATGCAAATGGGGTGTCCCACCATGGGTATTTGCAGTGCTTTTTCACTGCCCATGCCTCCATACCTTCATAAGTTCCTACTTCCAGAAGGGTCCCACTTCGCTCCAAGTCCAGAAACTCCTCCACAGTCAGAAAGTTATAGTCCACACCAGGCACTTCTCCTTCTCTTGGAGGGCGGGTTGTGCCTGAAAGGAAAATTACAACATTATTAGAGTTGTTTTCTTATCAAGAGTTAAAAGGGATAGTAACAAATTTTCACAAAGATACAACAGTATCAAGAATCTGTAAAACACAGTTCAGTGAAATACAAGGGTCAAAAGAAGTTTGAAGTTAGGAGCCCATGTGGAAACAAGACATAAATTTCAGGCTGAACTGGTGGCACCAATTAGAACAAAACAACTGGGGGAAGTTTCTTGTATTCTCAGAAAGTCTCTGGCAAAGAAATCTCTTCTGTGTGTCCAGAAACACAGCTAGAAAAGTTTGGTACCTAGGAATATGCCAGCAATCACTTTTCTGCTGCTAGCATTGTCTCTCATACTTCAGTAAAACTACAATATGTATTAATAGATAAAGCAACTATTTTTGAGGTTCCATTATTTCTGTATCACTATCTCACCAAATGTTCTCTCACATCATAAACATAATTCCTCCCTTGTTTCTTCTTACTGTTTTATCTCTTTTTATGCTATTATTTTTCATTCAGCAGCCAAAAGTACCATGAGACAATTTGATGCTCCATTCACACATGCCCACCGAAGAGACAACCTAACAACTCTTCTCACAGAAGTTCACCTACATGCTCATTCCTGTTCAGGAATACTTTTGAGTTTGAAGTCACACCAAATCTCTCTTTCCAGCACTTGACAATTTTTGTAGCACCCATGGAGAACTGTCTCTGATCACTGCAACTCTGTCAGCTCTGAAACTCTTGTCCCTTCTGGCCAATTTACAGCAATCTGAAGCACAGTGTAAGATGAGTCATTTCATTACTTTTTTCCTAAGATGACTTGGGATGCTGCATTTTAGGTCACTGAGCACAGCTTCATTGATAAGGATCAATTTCTGCTCAATAGCCTTTATTTTCCATGACTCTGGAAGCTGGGAGGTGACTGGATTCTGTACATTTGAGATTAAATATAAATGACAGATTTACAGATGGTACAGGAAACTGAATTTTGGAAGAAAGACCAGAGTTAGAGAGTTGGAGGTGTCTGAATGCTGTGACTGAAACAGTCTGCTGGCTTGGGAATAACTTCAGAGATGTGGAAACCACACCTAACATTTAACAAAGCATAATTCCTCACTTCTGAGGGACTATTCTGGCCCCTGGGCAGTGTCTTCTCAGTTCATACGATTTCTTAAACCCTCTATAAAAGGACAGAAGAAAGAATAAAGAAGCTGAGCTTCTGAAAACTAATTGGGAAGATTCCAGTTCTCAGAAGTTGAAAGAGCATAAATTTACCATGCCTGCATCTGGCAAATGTTTTCCTCAAGTGCCAGGAAAGCGGAAAGTCTGCTTATCTCCTATTCATCTGAGAGACTGTTCAAGAGGTCAGTCTTGACAGAGTGACACCCTTGAAAGACTATCACTAGATTAATTTCCTTGATTGACATCCACTTTCTCTAACATCCTCCATTTCTTGTTTCAAAATAGAAACTCTCTTTTTTTATTATTTACCGTCAGCCTTCAAAGAGTCTGTAAATTCCTGTGCTTTTTTCCATCATTCCTCCTCTTGGAGCTGTATGAATGGGTAAAGGAGGGAGAAAAAGTAAGAAAGGGGATGGAAACAGTGATGGATATCTTTACCTTGCTAGAAGAATTACTCTTTCCTATTTGTTAAGGACTCAGTCTTGCATTCTTTGTATTTCTGAATCCTTATAGTAACAACAACAGTTGTAGCCTTATAGGCTACAACAGTTTTTACTGGATAGATTATAACAGAAGCCAATTTTCTTTCACAGATCTAGTCCAGAGAAATGCTGGAGCTGCACCCTGTGCCCCTCTCCACCCCAGTGCCAGTGTTTCCATCCCCAGGCAGGCAGAGAAGCTCGCTCAGGTCCCTCCCTGGCACACCAGGAGCATGCAGCCAGCATGATCACAGCCCAGATGCCACATCTCCCCCATGAGTGCTGACATTGTCACCGAGGCTGTGAGAACCCTCCCTGGAGCATCGTGTCTGTGGCCACTGCCACACTCCCCGAAACCCAGCCACAAGTGGGAAGCGAGGAGGACCAAAAGCCACACCAATAACCATGAGCAATGGTATGCTGTAGCTGTCCCATGCCCAGAGCACAATGAAGTGAGAATTAGACTGCAGCACTGCTCATCAATCAGTCAAACGTCACCCCCAGCCATGTGGCATGTGAACCAAATGACAAAGATCGGGACGTGTGTTTTCCCAATAACTGCTAACACATTGATGAGACACAAAGATCAGGGAACTTCAGGATTGCTTTCACCTTATCTTTTAAAGCCTCTTCTTTTCCTTATCTCTATCTTCCCACAGAGCATATTTATTAATCATTTTTTCCTTCCTTCTGAATTTTTATAGCAGTGAAATTGCAGTCAGCAGTTTACTAGTGCTGGCTGCCTATTTGACATGACAATTATATCTCTGCCATAATTCCTCTGAGCCATTTTAATGGATCTATTTGTTTCATCTCAGTGTTCTTAATTTCCTGAATGTGTTCAAGTCAAAAAAACGCAGCTGTGCCTGCTATCAGAGTGACTGCCTGCAACACACGTAGGAAGCAGTAGGAAAGTCACCGCGGAAAAGGAAAACATCGCATCACAGAGATAACATTTGTCACCTCAGCTGGTCCTCAGCAGCAAACCCAGGGAAAATAAAAACTACACTGGCTGGGATATCTTATCTGGGCGAAGGCGAAAAACCCAACAACTTTCCATGTTGCTGTCTGGAGCAGAGATTGCTTGCAGATGCTCCGGCTGTTATCCTGCTCCACATCTGAGCAAGTGTTACAGAATGCAATTCAGGAAGGCAGGGGGAAGGGAAAACCCGCCTCCGTTTTTCTTGTAGCAGAATGACAGGCTGCCGGCTGGACACACGCCTGGCAGATGGCATTTCAAAGAGTTTTCATGAACCATCTGGGATGTGTACAATGATTACAAACCACACTTACAACAAAGCCAGAAGGGCTGCTTCACAAGGAGGGTGGGGGGAGAGGGCAGGCGGCAAGAAAGGGGGGAAGAAAGGAAAGCCAAGAGGCACAAACTCCATGAGTTTTCCCAGGCACTGGACACAGGGAATACTCAGCACCTTCCACACAGAGCCCTTTCACAGCCTGGAACAACTGCTCCAAGGCTGTGCAGCTTGTGTGTGCACAGGCCAGCACCATCACAGCCTGGAAGCCACCACTGGAGCTCTCTGCTGATAAACTCCAGTTGTAATTAAGTCTCCCATCACTAGCATGGCTTAATTACGTACAAAAGCAAAGTGTGTGTATCCTCCTTCCCCCTTTAAATTGCATTTCAACATCCTTACTGCAGGATGGTCCTCAGTGAAGGGGATGACTGCGTTTTATCAGAGCTAATAGCAGGTCAGACCACTGCTAATGGCAGAATTAATTGAGCACAATGAGAGCTGTATTTAGCCCAAACAAAAGATAAGATACTCCACTTGAGAAGATGAGCCAATCATATTTAAATACGTTTAGTTGCCTGTCTTGTTTGCATTGAAATATTAAGTGGCATGAAATCTTATTGCCTTTAGGTACCAATTTAGCTAATTAATTTGCGCTATGTCCATTGCGTGACTACCTCAGAACTGCTAATGCTGCAACAAGAAGGAACTGGAGGGGAAACTGGGTGGCTACCAACTCCTTCTGCACATTTAATGGTTCATAAGCTTTCAGTCTTACTTGGCTAGCATATCCCACAGCATACACAACTAGTTAGATACATTACATTCACAGGCGAATTCCTCAAATTTCCTGTAACCACAGAAGGCTTAAGAAAACAAACAAAAAAATAAGGCTACTGGTTAGCATTGTAGTTTTTACCTTCTCTCGTGGACTGGGCAATGAAAAGTACATCTAACATGAGTGGCTCAGATGAAATGTTTGCACAGCTGCTGGTTTGGTTATCTCCCCTAAGCTATCTACATCCCAGTTCATTCATTCATCCCTAATGCTTGGGCCACAGTAGAGGGATCTCATCTTGGGCTGGTGACCCCACCTGAGAATGCTTCTAGACACAGGTGAGTTTGCCCAAGGACGGCTCAGTGCTGTACGTGAACTAATTACAGCTCATGCACACATGCCTAGAATAACTGAGCTGTGGCTCAGATGTTCTGATGACTATCAACTACTATGCTGAATAATTTAAGTGGCCATTTAAAAGACAAATAGCTTCTGCTGTTGTGTTGCCCATCAACCATGCTGACACTTACCCAACACGAGCCTCAATTATACTATGACCAGACTGTTAATATATGAGTCAGGGGCTATTTAGTTCTTTATCAATCTATCAGGGCTTCAAGTTAAGCTGTTAATATTCACTGATGCCCTGCTGCTAAATTAATCAGAGTCTCGCTTATTGTAATCTAAAACTAAGACCTAATGGGGCTGCAGTCACTTCAATTGCTTCCATGCTAAAAGAAAAACCGTTCTTGGGCAGTAATACTGTTACTGTGCACCAAAACAGCCCCTAGCAAGTCATTTGGAAGTCACCATTTCCATTTCAGAATACCTACAACTCCCATTTGCAGAGCAGTAATTTCTGCAAACTCCTTCTCCAGTTCCACTGGCTGGCAGTGACAATCTGGTGAGCCACCAAAATACATCTCATCAAACCACAAGCCATTTGCTCCTCATCTCCACTGACCAGCATCTCTTAAAATGACAGACAGTGTGGGAGCTGTACACTCAAAGTAATGATAATAGTTGCTACAAATATATTTTATACAGACTCAAGCCACTGGTGGTTACCAGCAGTGGGTGGAACTGCAGTAAATAAGGTTTTAATGTGAAGTGTGCAGGGATGCTCCTGATTTGGGAGGCTGCAAGGCCAAGTGCTCCAGTGCGAGGTTTGGAAAGGCTGGGGTGGGAGGAAGGCAGGGTGCTGCTCTTCCCAGTGTTCTAAAAAACTGGTATTTTTGTTCATTCAGCAAGAAGAGACCGCTCTCATCACCCACACGGAAAAAGCCTTCAGCTGCCAAAGAAACTTATTACGAAAAACAGCCCCTTTTCTCTCCCACTGTGTTTGGAGGTCACCTTCTTCCCTCACACCACAGGGTAATTTGGAGAGCCTGCTTTGGCTCTCCTGCATCTGTCACCTATGGTGCCAAATAACTGGAAAGCAGAGAAAACTTCACAGGTCTGCTCACAGCAAATGGAGAAGGGAAAAAGACAGAGACAACCTGGTCTGACTCCAGAAGAGGGAATCTGATCAGCAGCCAAGCTTAAGGCAGAACTTATCAACAGCACAGTACTAAAAACAGCCTTATCCACATTCACAAAAATAAAGTGTGACCTATCTGCAAGAAGACACTGTACACAGAACTGCTTTATCTTATTGACTTCTAGGGTTACTCAAACGAAGAATACCTTATTTTTCCCCCCAACAGAAGTAAAAGGAATTGTATTTGGACATTGTTGTGCAATCCATTATGCACAGTAACCCCACGTACCTGTGGTAAGGGGTTATTCATAGTTGTAACTACATAAAATATGGACACTTCAGACAGGCCAAATCTGTTACAAACCAAACAGGCTCAGCTTATAAATACAATTTTCTCCTGAAACTTGAGACTCAGGAAGCCCATTTTGGGATTTTAAATTCTGTCGGTCCCTTCTCCAGCCAGCGACTCAACACCTATAAACCCCAAGAACGTGACAAGCATCCAAAGTGTCTTGGTACTGGAGTAGAAATTCAATCCAAAGAAGAATGTGTCTGCTGCTAGAAATTAACTCACAGCCCTGTTAATGATGCATGTGCAGGAACAGATGCTGATTGACTCTTCCTGGCCACACACACAACTGCAGGACTAAAAGCAAATTACTGTCACCTTGGTCAGCAGGAACAACTGATTAAGCCCAGAAAAGAGCTGACCAAGACAAAACTGTCTTTCTACAGACATGTTTTGGAGAGAAATGCATTTCATGGCCGTGGTCTAAAGCAATTTTTCTTCCATGGGGGAGAAGGAAGGGATCAGCATCTCCTTCTCCCACCTGCCTTTCCAGCAAGTGGCCAAAGAAAGACCCCAGAACAACAGATTGTGAGGAGCCCCTCTTGCCCAGAGGGCTGTGCCAGCCATGCACACAAGAGCTGGCAGGCTGGCCCTCAGCACATGCAGAATCCATTCTCCCTCTCTCCAAGATGCTGTGTCCATGCATCTCCCTGGCCCTTCCCCTCAAAAAGCACGGATTGCCTCCAGCCTCCCTGGAGAAGTGATTCAGCCAAGCCACACAGCACAGCTCAGATTGTGTAAACCCTTCAGGCAGAGAGTTATTTTTGTCCTTTATAAATCTATTTTTGGTATTTCAGTGGCCTTCCCTGCCACCAAATAAGAACACTGATAATCTTCAACACATTTATCCTTAGAGCGCTCTGAGGTAGAGAAAGTGGGTTTGTTTCCGGTTAATAGCACAAGACCAGCCAAACCCAAGCTCTCAGAGGACTCCAGGAACCTAATTCTAGAGAAATCAATGAGATTTAGGAAACCCTACAGATCAGGATCAGGGCCTAACAGATTAAAAGGGACAAAAATAACTTGCCACCATGTCCTTTGCAAGCTCATCTGGACGTGTTGCGAAACACCACAGCAGGGCTAGCAAAACCAATTCAGCCTGAGGGGTTCACTCTCCACTGTAGCAACTTAAAAGAAACTGATAATGACCTGATGATGAGAATTAATGGTATAAAATTTGCCACACTCCCCAAGAAAGCCACTTAAAAAAGACCTGTTTAAGGGTCTATGCCAAATATTCAAACAAAGCATCATCTCCCTGATCTAACTACCATCAGTGGTTCTACTGCCATGTGGCACTTGCTAATGCAGTTACAGCCTCCTCATGTGTCCTTCTGAGCATTCATCTGCTTTCTCCTAAGCAAAGAAAAGAGTATTCTGGCACCAAAAAAAGCATAAATAATAAATATTCTCAGGTTCACAATAGCAGCAGCTCTAGATCCCATTCTTTGAATGATTGCTTTTACCTCACCAGACACCTGCAGCCAAATCCCTCTTATTTCCCACGAGGTGGGACACCCACCAAGAAGATTAAACTTCATGAACTAATGAGTTTGCCATTAATCCCATGTTCCTAGAGTCCAACAGCATGACATCCACTAATTCAAATTGTGAACTACAGATGAAAAAGCAAACCATGTGCCTCCTTGGCAAGAATACCTTAGCTGTAACCATGCACAGTTTTATTCATTCTAATATATGGATTAGTGTAATAAAGTGCAATTTTATAAATCAATAAAGCTGTAGTAATGACATTACACTGTAATGTTATTTTAAATACTGGCATAGAAATGAATGAAAATTGCCATTTGTCTTAGTGTGGACGCAACTTATACAAAGTGAAATTAGCTGAAGGTAAATTAACAAGTGATTATATACTTGAATTTTATATTCTGTTTCTCTCATATATACATTTTTTGAAGCTTAGATAATTCTGCCATGGCACACACCTTAATTTCAAAAGGTCCATCTTTCATCTTTGTAAAAATTATAGTAATTACTTTCAGTAGAAATGCCTATCTTGGGAAAGGCTATGGCTGAGGGTGGTAAATTAAATACATACACTAGATAATTACAGAGCATCCTGATTATTTATATATATTATTTATAGCTGGTTATTTTTAATCCTGTAGATCATTCACTCTAGGCAATTTCAACCCAAGCCCAGCCTGATCCCTGCAGTGTTTCCACATCACCTGCAGCCTCACCATGCCGAGGCAGAGCAGTGGAAAAGCACAGCGTGGATTCAGATGACTATTCCATATGAATGTGCACATCTGTATTACATACAACAGGCCAAAGGTGTGTGTGGGGAAGTGCTTAAAATACTCTTAACTCACAGGAGATCTGGAATGGAGGACTGCTCCCACGCATTCAGCACTTTTAAACAAATACTTCATTGTCTTATTTATACTTTCATATTTTAGGAAGCAGTTTATCAGGAGGTATAACCTATCATGTTTTAAATCTGCTTTTCTCAGGGCTGCTTGCAGAGCTATCTGATTTCTCCAAACTGCCAAAGAGAAGGTGTAGCCGAGTCTGAGAGCTTCATAACTCAAGGACAGCATTAAACCAAGCTGTGAACTGGTCCAGTGACAACACCCAGCTGCTGAGAAAGAAAACACCCATCAGCTCCCTGTGATGTTTGGCTGAGTGGCTGGATTAAGACAGTGTAGTACTAAACACTACATTTAATTAGCTATCAAATATTCACATGGTACAAGTTTTGCGTAGGTTATACAGGAGTAAACCACAGAATAGGTAAGAAATAAATGGCTCTCAAATCTTCTGCCTGATGTTTCAGACCAAAGGCTGGGAGAAAAGGGCTTTGGAAAAGATGAGGGGACAAGACAGCATTTGGGACTGGGTACACTGTAAACTCTTACAAGATGAATTGCCAAGTTACAGAGCAAAGAAAGACACAAAATCAGGGAAGTCCGATCAACCATGCTCGCTGCTTTCCTGAGAAAACTTTAGGGTTTTATAAACATTATACAATCCTTTTGTAAAGCCTGCCACAAAGTAGTGGAGGAATTTTCCCATTTGGGGAAAGACATGGAGTATTGAAGCAGAAATACAGTGAACAAGAACGCAATGACCATTTTTATCAAAATGTAATTAAAACTTGTTTGGGCAATATGCGTGACTATTTCAACGAAAAGAGTAATAGCCTGACAGTCACACTCCCAAGGCCAGAGACTTTAATTTCTGGGACTGGAAGGGTCCTGCAGCGCCTCTCAGTGTCCATTCACCTGGCTGGCATTCCCCAGCTTCTCATCCTTTGTTGTCCCAAAGGTTCACAGCCTTTTGTCTGGGGCTCTCACCCAGAGCTCAGTGCATTTCCATCTCCCTCTTAATCTGTAGCTTTTGAGCCCAGTACCTGCACCAGGTGTATTCCTCAACACCACTACTACACAAGCTGAAACAAGTATTGGAAGAAAAATATGCAACTCTTTTCTTTAAAACTGGATACCAAAACATTTAAAATTCCACAAAATCAAGATATCCTACTTTCTATTCTACTTCAAGGCTTCAGACGTGCCCTATGATCAGGTACCACAAATAAGCTCATAATAAATGGCATTTCCAACACAGACTGAACACCTGCAGTATTTCAATTCAGCTTTTATTCAAAATCAGTGTTTGCTTTTCACATCTGCATACCTATGTGCATGTATATCCATGAGATATTCTGCACTTAAAAGTCACAGTACTGAATTTCAGATTATTTGATGTCCAACAGCTCAGGTGCCTCAACAGAGATTCTTTACCTCTTTTTGCTGTTTGTTCAGCTGAGATACAACACAGTGTTGACAGGGTCACCCCTGTTTGGGTGGGATATAAAACTCCTTCCTTTGACTTTAACTGCCCTTGCAGCAGACCCCTAATTTGTAGTTAAAAGTCTAAATAAAACACCTTACCTAAGAGCAGGAAGATCAGTTCATTAGTCTAATCTCTGTAAAATTCCACCACAGAAAGAAAGAGTCATAGGAGACATACTGATTTATCTCATTGCCTCAAGTTTGTTTCAGTGACCACATCCAGTCAACTGAAAAGAGTCACAGAGGGTTTTTCTCCCATTTTTTTACAAAAAAACCAAACAAAACAAACTAACACCACTCCCACAACCCCCATTCCACCACACAGGACATCAACATAGCTATTAAAAGCAGTCTTTTTCCTTGAACAATGTACACTGAAAACACACATGGAATACTTTCTCCCATAGCCCAGAGCCATGAAATGCCATGAAATGCCATGAAATGCCATGAAATGCCATGAAATGCCATAAAACTAATGGACTTCAAACTGTGATAACCTCATCCCACTCTTGGAAAGTCAGAGTCTCCTGTGGCTTCTCACATCTTGGCTCTGCCCACTCCCCAACCCTTGGTTCATATGGTTCTTTTTCACTCACAAATCCTTCTTGACCTTTGCTTAGCAGTTTTCCAGCTCCATATTCAACACTGACCAAAAAATGTGAATGCCTGTGCTACAGCAAGGAGGATGCAGACCATAGAAATGTGTGCTCATGTAACCATATGGATGCACTTGCTGTAAAACTCCAGGGAAGGATGAGAACAGACAGCAGATCTACCCAGCAATGTGCACATTTAGACACTATTCCCTACAGATCCCATAATGTAATTTTACCTGTTCTTAACTGCTACCAATTCCTGCATTTATTTTTCTGTAGCTCTGCATGCAAGGCATGCTTCAGTCCTCCATGATTGCTATCACTTGGCTGGTTGAAAACATTCTCCTGGTTCACCTTCTGTGATGCTGATTAGATAACAGCTCAAGATGCTGAAAAAATGCCAAACATTGAGAAACTGATTGGTGTTTGAGTTTCAGATTCATCCCTGTTGATAGCTGGAAGTGTTAAAATGTAAAAGAAATCAAATACATAAATTTAAAATTTTTTATTACCTCACTGAAATAAAAACTATTACAGTATTTTGTTATTTACAGCTCCTTTGCTGAAAATTCCACATCCACCAGCTCTAACACAGATGTAACTTGTAGTTTTCTAAGTGCAATAGAATACTAAAGAAAATTCAAGTTACAATACATTCTCCTCACTTTTAATTAAAACATTTCCTGGTACAGTAAAAGCCTGCTGGTTAGGTGGTGCATAACTCTGCATCTCTGCAGTCCAAAATGAACTGTCATGTTATTGACAATGTATACAAGGTTCTCCATTGATTTTATTGCTTTTCCAGTTGTACACAAACAATAAAAACCTCCCCTACAAATCCTGTCATCGCCTAGGAGTTTCATAGGATACACTCTGACAGGGTGCTTTACTCTGCCATTCTGAAGCCAAACAGCACCCCTATAAAATACTCCAGTGCTTGGCTTAAATGATCTTTGCTTCATTTCATCTGACTATTTCTAGTTCTACCTTCTCTCTGTTAAATATCCCTGTATAGTCGTTTACAGCTCTGCATTCACACAAAACAATCATTCCATCATATCACACGCTCCATCACTTTATTAGCATCTTGCAAATAATTTTCTACAAGTGCCCTTATTTTAAATGCCATTTTAAATTCATTTGCTGGTTTATCAATGCCCTGCTGGTGTTGACTGGGCACCAGACAACATGAGATGCCCCACAGAGCTGTAACACCAGCAGCTCCAACTTTCACTGCAGTGAGTAATTCCAGAGCATCTCCAGGTCCTCACCACCACTGGTTTGAGTCCAACATAAATAAACAGCACACAATAATTATCCTCATGCAACTGTCTGGCAGCCCAAACAAATGAGCTGTTCCTTGTCTTGCCTCCAATTCCCTGCAAAGAAAAACACCACCAGGTTTTAGCTTGCAGTTGTGTTGGCATCGCACAGAGGATAAGGAAGAAATCCTCAATACCCCAATTACCTCCTCGGCTTAGACACGGTTGGTGGAGGGTGCTGTGATCTGAGGTGTTGAGAAGACAGTCTTCCCAGAAATCTGATCTCTCATGCTCCTAGATCACTACATGTCTGGAAAATGAATGCCTGGAAGCACATAATCAGATCCAGGCTTTAGAAAAACCCTGAGATGATATTCTCTCAGAAGTATCTGGATGTTATTTGACTTAGAGGACGGTGGAGTGATTACCAGAGATAGACTGCTTTTCTTCAGGACAAGAATATCATATGACAGATTAAAAAAAAAAAAAAAAGTTTAAATCTAAACTCCAGCACTTATTTTCAAAGTGTGAAGCATTTATCCTTTGACAGCTGTGTTGAGTCCTTCAGAGGAGTGATGCAGGTGAAACCACTCTGCCAGACAGATGCTGGTACAGAACTGATAATGGGACTTGCTGCAAATCACCTGCTCAGTTCAAAGCACACAAGTATCCCAATTGCTTCAAGACCAATTTTCATGATTGGTGTTAAACACATGCTCAAGCTTTTGCAGGATAACAGCCTCAGGGCAATAAATGTTTTGTGAATTAAAAAAAAAAAAAGGAGAAACGGAAAAAAAAGTAAAATTGTCTTTTGGTTCTGACTCAGGACACTGCTGATTCAAGGTGGTCCCTGCTGCCCATGGCACTGGTGGAGCTGACAAGGCTGGACAGAGCCAGCAGTTCCATCTCCCAGCACCATTTTTTAAAGAAATATTCTCTCATCCTGTCAAGGATGTGTTGCAGAAAGACAGAAATCCCTGCTACCTCTGCCACTGCAGGGTGAGGGTGACCAAAGTCCAATGAATGAGACATAATCTCATTGGGGGCACTTTAAATATTTGAAATAAAAATAAAACAAACACCCCAATCTTCCACCATACATTGAAAAATCTGAGCAGGTCTCATTTGTCAGTACATTTGCCTTCAAAATGCCTCCAGCAAGGTGGGAAGATAAAAGTGTGCCCATTTTTCAGACGGGTTATGGAGGCACAGAACAGCCAAGCTGGCAGCCCAAGCCCAGAGCCGATTAGGAAGGAAAAAGCAGAAGGTCACTCGTGTCCCACAATTCTGTGGTGAGCAGACAATGTTTGGGAGTTAATAGCATTACGTGCTCTGTGATGCTGATCTGTGCAGATAAACGTGACAGGCCTTGGTGATGGCTTCATCAGAGGGAACTGCTGACTCAATATTCAGCTGTAATGGCAAGAGCTGTTTATGTGCATACATTGAAAAACAACAGATGACTTCTGGAGCAAAACACATGGGGAAAATTCTTTCTCGAGGCAATACAAAAGAGCCAAAGTAGCTAAAGCACTTTCCCACAGTGACTGTGCAGTAAAGTAAATTAGAACTCTGAACAGCAACCATCCATTATCCCATGTATTTTTAGCAATTCTGAGATTAATAACTGGGAAGGGCCAATAAAACAGTATTAGAAGAAAACACACATCTTTTTGATGAACTGCCACTCACTCATTTCAGACCACTTCATACCTCAACAGAAAATATGAAGTTTGAAACATTCACTATGGCATTTTTTCTACCACTATTGCCATTTAAGTTATGCTTTACACTTTCTAGATGAATGAATCACATTAATTATTTCTTTTTTCCCCTCTGACTATTCAGCCAAATTAGGCTACTTCCAGAGTTGAAGGGGAAAACGCAATCATTAACGCTTCCAAACATCCATTTGGCAGAAAAACGTGCAGAAGGGAAGACATTCCTGTGAGCTGTGAGAAATCGTTGTCTATTACACAAGTACCATCTTCTCCTTTATTGTTGTAGCTGTCTTTCATCTATAAAAATTTTACTTGAAATAGGGTAAGACTGTAAACAAGTGTATTCGAAAATCACAACTCTGAGACAACCTTCAAAATTAATAAAAAGTTATTAACACTCGTGCTGGGAGCCATTTCTACTAGGTTTGACTTGTAAAACCTGCAGCTTGGAGAGATTTGTTCATCTCTCTTCCAACTCTCATCAGTTCTTCCCAGCCCTCCATCAGAGACCACAAAACTGTAATTCCGAGAGCTGAAGATGATTTCCTGGATCATTTTACTCAATGGGAATCTCATTTATTATTGAAAATAACAGAAACTTGACCTTCCCTGGAGACTTTTACAGAAGTTCAGACTGGAGGTGAATTTGTCCAACCTGCATAATGCAAGTCAATTCCTCCCAGGGTAAAGCAGCATTCAAAGGGAACGAGGCTGGTAGAACTGACCCCTTTGTGCATAATTAATGCAACCATTGATCAGCCACAGCTTGGATTAGGAATTTTTCTGAAAGATAAATGCACAGCGATGAACTTACACACTTTTGAAAAGTCAAACTTCGAGAAACCTGCTTTGATCAATGAGAGGCTCTTGCTACCACAGCCCTAAGCAGGTACTTTCCATGGCAGACAGATCAGGGTCATTCAGACAGTGGCAGCTGTGACTCTTGCTCACCACAGATCTACAGAGAGCGTCTCTAATGGACAAGTGAGTGATTTACTGGTTTATTCCTCACTTAGTGTGCACAAACGATTCCCATCAGGATCAGTGGGAGCGTGGAGTCTGTGACCACGAGAAGACAATGAAAGCTCAGGTGCTGAAGATACCCACAGGCCATCAGTGGTCCTGTTTCATGACCTTTACCTTACACTCCTCATCTGTTTGGAAACCATGACTACAAGTTACCACAATGTGTGAATTTACAAATAATAATGAATTAATCTAGAGTGGTATACCTGCAATGGCCACAATATTTATAGAACTGGATTTATAAAGCTGCTTATTCTCAGATATCCAGTACTTGCTTTTCTTCCTCCTAGACCTTACAATAGCGCAGAGGAAAATGAGTATTTTGTTTTGTATCCTCTGTGTTACACAGTATACATAGTAACTTTGTGGACTGCCAATGGAACTTGTTCACTTAGTGACATCCTATTTTCCCATACACCATTTCCATGGAAAGGACTTCAGTTTCCCAGGGTGATATTTAAATGTCTGGGTAAAAACTATAGCACTTACAGGTACATTTTGAAAGAGTTCAACATCAAAAATTCAAATTTGCAGGAGGACTGGCTCTGCACCAGCAGCTACAAGTGGCTCCAATGGTCAGTGGCTTTGGAACCATTAAGAGCAGAAAAATAACTCTCCCTATCACATCTTTCATGGATGATGCTTAGGCAAAGCTGCTCTTGCCTTCAGGTAGAGGAATGGATTAAATTACCTCCAAGGTCTCCTCTAAAGTTTGCAAATCATGGGAGCTCGCAACACTGTAATCACGTAGCAGAATTTGCAAGAGGACAATGTTGTTGTAAACTATGTCAGAGTTGTAAAGTGTGCTGGTAGAAGAGGATTTTTCTTTTCAAAGGTATCCAAGCCAACTCATTCACCTGTTTAGAGCAGACCTCTTTCAAATGAGTTCTTACAAAGTGCACATCTACGCTGCAGTCACTCGAGGACAGGGCTCAGCAGCCAAGTATTTATGGATTTGTTAGGGCAGGTGCTGCATCTTACCAAGGGCAAGAGATCATGTATCTGGATTATGGGCAACACTCAACTTCAAATCCAGCCAAGGACCTTTACACACACCTGTGAGCAACATTTTCCAGCACAGACAGAGCCACACACTCAGTCACAGAGCATCCTGAGTTGGGAGGGACTCACAAGGATCATCGAGTCCAGCTCCTGGCCCTGCACAGGACAGACCAACAATTCAATTTCACTGTGTGCCTGAGAGCACTGTCCTGACCCAAACTCTTCCCCCAAGGTCCTGGAAGCCTAGCAGGTCTGGGAGAGGAATGACGATGGAGGAGGGATGGAGGAGGGATGGAGGAGGGATGGAGGAGGGATGGAGGAGGGATGGAGGAGGGATGGAGGAGGGATGGAGGAGGGATGCAGGAGGGATGGAGGAAGGATGGAGGAGGGATGGAGGAGGGATGGAGGAGGGATGGAGGAGGGATGGAGGAGGCTGCTGGGTGGGACTCAGTGCCGGGCCAGCACTGTTCCACACCCAGCCCGGCTCTGCCCAGCTCTGCACGCTCCAGGACCACATTTAATAATAATATATATATATATATATATAATTATACAATCGTTATTGTTATACAATACAGAACTGTTACATATTGTCATCTATAACCCTATCATCACTATGTTCGTTACGGATCATTACTGCAGCTGGGACCGAAGCCCCTTCACCACAGCAGTGGCTGCAGTGACAGATGGGGACCCCGCTTGCCCTCCCCGCTCCCACAGCCACCCCAGCTCTCCTGGCCGGTTCCTCCCCAGGTTCCCACGGCACAGCCTCGTTCCACGGACCCGCTAATTCACAGGAACACTGGAACAGCCCGAAACAGCCTCCCCTGTAGCCCCGGCTGCAGGCTGCAGCTCCCGGCCCTGCCCCGTGTCCCGGGCCGGGCCCGCTCCCCGCTCACCTCCAGCCCGGGGCAGCCGCGGCCCGCTGACCCTCACTCCTCCACACGCAGGCTTATATAAACTCGCCTTGCAGATTAAGGGTTTAAAAGTTTGCGAGGTGTTGTGTTTCCACGCAGATAAGCGCGGTGCCACGTGCTCTCTCCTCACCTCCAGCGCCCCTTGCCCTCCCCAGCCCCTGCACCGCCTCACGCAGCCCTCAGCAGGCCGCATTCAAACAATACCAACTAATTTTAAATTGTATTCTCTATAACCTTGGAGACAGCTGCGGAATGGTGATCGTGGTCCAGGCAAATGAAAGCCGGTAACACACAACTGAAAGAACATATTTAGAAAGACAAAAAGACATGGATGAACCGAAAGGCCCCTGTTCTTCAACTTTCAGCTTTGCACAGGGCTGCAGTTTCCTGGCTTAGCACATCAGGAGACCGTGGTGATTTTCTTTCTTTCTTCTTCTTACCAGTTCAAGCCATTTCCCCCTCTCTAAGAAAGAGGGTTTCGGTCCCTCTCTTGGCTGAAATAGGTGAGACCGGAAGGAAAAGATTATTTTTGTATCATTTCATTTATGTCAGATTTGCCCCTAACACATACCAATTTTTTTGGGAGTGTATTAGCTGTTAAACCTCTGCTAAGTTAGATTTCTCTCTTCCTCAGGTGCTTCTACCCTGCCAGGGGACAACTTCTGTTCCTCCTGGAGACTGAAATTGCAACGTTACAGGTGTTTCTGGTACCCTTAGCCCACAGGTAGCACATCCACAAAAGTCAAGTTTTGATCTGTCAGATCAGTAGCTTGAATCTTGGGATTCAACCTCCTCACCAAAGACAGATGAGAAGTTCAGATGGGGACACCCCTCCCACACTGAACCACACGGCCACTTCTATCTCCTTTTTCCACTAAGTAGTAATGGCTACAGAAGACACCAGTTGCTGCACCCTCATAATCTGCTTCAAGATACACTTCTTGTCACCAGCAAAACAAATGGAAGGCCAATTCTGTCACACAGACTGTGCTGATTCATCTGCAGTAAGTAGGACTCATTTGTCAGGTCATCCAGACATGAAGGTGCTCCTAGTGGTTGAAGCCTGAAAGGTTATTTTTTCCTGCCTGGAGAACATGAAGGAAGGGCAAAGTTGGTTACCTCTCTTTTTGAGAGCTAGCTTGGTTCCCATGCTAAGATTAAAGAGCAGAATATGTAAAGATTTGCATGATGAGTTCACACCTCAATTAGGAAAGCATAAGAGAGCAGCAGAGTTATGCTCATCACTTCTGGGAAAAAAAAAAAAAGTCTTCATCACTCACCAAGACCTTCCTAGAGCAAGTTTCTAACTCATCAACAGCGCAGTCCCTCCCTTACTCTGTGCACATCCTGATTTTGTGAATGCTGAATTTGTGCAATAGAAGTAAGCCTGGTTTACAGGGGTCACTCATCTCCTACACCCCACGCTCAGAAGTGGAACGAGTTTGTCGTCAGACACCAAAGTGCTAAAGACTTGTCAACACTTTCCAGGCAACAAGTTTATACAAAGTCTTGCATGAAAAGCGTCCTGCCCTTGCCCCTCTCCTTGTGCATCTCTCCAAGAACATGCAAACAGTTAATACTCAATTAACTTCATAAAATTACACATCTCCACTGCTCTGCATGTTTCACCTCTTGGCTCAGTGAAAACAAGCAAGACATCATTGCTGGAGTCTGGGTGCCTGTAAACATACAAATAAGGACCAGTAGTGCAGAACAGGAATGCATTACCCTTTCAAAGCTCTGCTGACACATGGGTCCAGGCTTCATTATCACCTCTGGAGTTTACAGCAGTGTATGCTATAATTAGAAGTGTGTCAGAACTCAGAGAGAGCACTGCAATCATCACTGGTCTCTGCTGGCATGAATATGATAAGCAGCAGAGCATGAGGCAGAACTTCTATCCAAGTTCTTAAACAGGGATGAACTGTCACCCTCTTCTCCTGCTTGGAAAAGACCATATTGAATGTTTTAAAGAAAACAGGCTGCTTCATTTTGCAGAAGCCCTTGGTTAATGTCAACCTCCCACCTTTAATTCATGATGTTGCAAACAGGGCGGGGGGTAACAGGAGGGAGCGCAAGCTGCAGTGAGAAAAAGGGTTCAAAATACCACTAAAAACTTAAAGAAAAACAACTGCAAAAAGCTGACCTCTCACATGTCAAGTACCATTTTCATAAAGGATTAAATACATATAAAAGGTTTTTATATAACTGTACTAATAGGTTGTTTAATATGTATACTCATGTTTCCTGGAGTAGAACAGCTCTGCAGGAGTCATTCCTCACCCTTAAATATTCACAATATTTTGGCAGACTTGCTAAAACTGGAGCCCACATATTTTATTTTTTTTTCTTTTGTTGCAGCAACCTGCAGATCATTCTGTGCTTGTGCATTATTGATATTTTCTTGGCTGTTTGCTAGCTTCAGGTGCTTAATAGTTTTGCAAAAGTGCATTAAACCCCAGTTTGTAACAAGCTTTTACACAACCGACATCCCAAAGAGGAATTTTTTTTATGGGTTTCTTTAACTGCTTAAAGGCTGATTGCACACACTTATCTCTCACCACTGGAAGGACTATAAAGCTAAAGTGAGATTTTATATCCCCATTTCAGGACACTAAAAGTATGGCACTGTAATAGAAATGCTGACATTATCCAGTTATGGTGGTGCAACCTCTCTACCATAATTATGTACAGTTGGAGACAATAAACACTGCTGATTCAGGAGAAATCTCTGATTGGGCTGGAAGATGGAGAAGTGCTGGATAATCTGTTTCCTGAGTGGCAACAGCAGGCCTAAAGAGCATAAACGGAGGAGCAGAGTTGGTAAGGAAACAACAACAAAGTCCAATCATGACTTCTCAGAGATGCTCTTACTCTTTTTTGTTGTTCATATGATTGCAAGGACCCAAAGGACTCATTCAGGACTTGTCCTAAAAGGACATCGTGATGTAAACCTGGAGGAGTGAGCAACACCAAAGGAAAGGTTTGATTATGTGACCAAGACCCAGCCAAGAGAGCACATGGCACTGATTTTCTGAAGAACTGTGTTCCCTTCTGGCCTTTGATAAACAAAAACCCTTTGAAATAACTCAAGTTCACCACCAAAACTGAAGGAAAAAGAAGAAAAATACTGGAACATGCATGTGCATATTAAAACTTTCTGAATAATCTGCAAAAAATTGCCTTGAAATGTCTGATATATGGAACAAAGCCCAGTTGGAACTGTTTCAATGAGTATTTTTTTTTAAAAAGAGGGATAAGGTCTTTCCCTTCTTCCACCTTTTTTTAATTTGCTTTGGGAGATGGTGGGGACATGGATCAGACAAGACAAGACAAGACAAGAATTTTGGTGAAAACTATTAGTTCAGTGTTTTCCTGTATTGTTTCTCCTACCATATTTAATTTTTTACATATTTATACACTAAATTTCCTATTAAATGATCATCCTCTCAAAAAATGCTTGTTTGATTGATACAAAAAATTCCAAATGCATCACTATGACTGGCTCTAATTACTATTAATAAACACATAATGAACATTGATAAGATTAACAAACCATTCCAAAAATTTGTTACTATATTCACTCCACAGCTGAAACTCCAAATTAGCAGTAATGCCAGCAGGCTATTAATATTCTCAGATTAACAAAACGCAAGCAGATCATACAAGGATGAGCTTGAATTTTGCAAAATAAAATACCTGGGCAAATATTTAGCACAAAAGAAAAACCGTGTAAGTTAATATTTGTCTATCAGGGGGTATTATGGATGAGTGGGAGTTGCAGGATTTACTTTGAGGGAGGGAATGTGAAATAAAGAAATTAAGGCAATGGAGCACAACGTCCTTACCCGTGGCATGGGACAGAGTTGCTGAGTGTCCCAGTGGTCCCCTGTTATTATTTTTAGGAGCATGGCTCCACATCCAGCTCCATCCTGGGGCTGGAAGCAGGTAAGGATAAGGGAGAAGGGCTCTCCTGGCACGAGAGCCAGGCTCTGATGGGTTCAGGGGTAGAAGCTCCTGGGAGCTGATTGAAGCAGGGTGTCACAGCCCCTGTCTGAGCAGCACCTGGACCTCACTGCTGTGTCTCCTACAGGATGGGGAGAAGGGCACTTCTCTTGGCTGATCCCTGCAGGATCCCAGCGAGAACCCACAGTGCTCCACACCCAGCAGCAGCTTCTCCCTTCCCTGAGGGCACAGAGCCCACTCCTGGCTATAAATCAGCCCCTGTCTCCTTCCCATCCTCCCCAAAACCATCCTCCAGCACAACCTGCATCTCCCTTCGCCCAGCTACCTGGCATCACCTACTGCTCTGCAGGAGAGGTCAGGGAGGAATACACCCTTCCTGCTTCCTGTTTGTCTGGTGCCCTCAGGCACTTAAAATTTAATACGTACTTCTTTTTAAAGTAAGTGGAATTGAAATAAATCCATACTGTTCGCCAGTTTCCAGTTTACATAATCAAAGTCAACTGTGCATTCACAAATTCCTCCCTTCTCTGCAAGCTAATCTGACAGTAGCAGGGGGGGGAATAATCTCCCTGGCACTGTCTTGATTTCCCCGTGAAAATAAAATGCCTTCAGTTTATAATGACTTAGTAATGAATTAAACATTTTGAAACCCATAAAGGAACCTCAATAATAAGATATTTAAAAACTTCAGGCACAGTCAAAGCGAAGACAAAAAAAAAGGAAGCAGAAATATGTTTGAAATTAAGTGGAGACAAATCACAAAGACATGGATGTGATGAAGCAAGGCAATAGATGCACCCGGGAGAGGGTGGAGAATCCATTCACCAACCTGAGTTCACCCATTCAGCATCCACTTCCATCAGACACTGAACAAAACAAAGTTACTGCAGCTCTAGCTGTCACTTATCCAAAGGACCTAATTGGAGTTTCAATATACAGAATTATCAGAGTTTTCAAACCTTTTGTTTGAAAGTTGATACAGGCACCCTGGTTAAATGCAAGCTGATGACTCCACTGCACTGGAAAGTGCTGAAATTCAGACATTTGCATGGCTTAAAATGGCTGCAGCAGTTCAAGGCTTCTGTAACTTACTGTGCACAACAGCATGGAGCACAGGAGAAGGGTCTCTTTCCTGGCTATACACTATTTTAAATTTAACAAAGCCAATGTAATTAGTCCCATGAGCACCCCTCCAGTAACAGCTTCAGCTCCCAGCACTAGTGAGCTGTATGCTATGCAGTAATTATGCTACCAAGCTGTCAGAGCCTCCTTATCTGCATGCAAATTAGTTCATATGCTATACATCTGCTGTAATGACAGTATTAAACCAAGAATTTTATAATGAAGCCATCCTCTTTATAGCAACATAGCACAATTACTTTATTAACATATTGCACATCTATGTCTGTAACTGCTCCCAGTCAAACAGATGATTTTTCCATTCCTCCATACAGCAAGATCTTTGCTTCTCTCCCTATATCTGTAAATAAACACAAAGAACAGGAACAGGAATTTCTAAACTACCTCTGTCCAACACCACTCCTCCATTGTTCCTGGGGAAGTACCACGCCAAATGCCACGAAAGCATGACAAGGTGAATAAGTATTCCCATAATGCTCCAAAAGGTTAGGAGATGGAACAGTAATAATCAAATCAGCAGCTGTTTGCTCCCAGCCTTGACATCAATCATCAGCTTCTGTCAACCAGGGGCTGCCAGCAGCAAATGGCAGCGGGAGGGGGCCGCAGCCCCCCGCAGCAAGAAGGGACGGCGAGGAGAGAAGGGAAGGCGAGGCGAGAAAAACCTTCAGGAGTGAGGAGTGGGCAATGCAGACCTGGTGCCTGGGAGGATTTCTGCCTGGAAAAGGCGTGTTGGTGGCAGCCCCACCGCAGAGAGGACTTGGGGGATGCGGAGCTGGGACTGCAGAGTGCGGCTGCCGCCCACATCCCACCCATCACAGCATCTGAGGAGGGGGGAGCATCCTCATCCCTGCCCCTCCAAAACAGCAGCAGCGTTTCTCAACACACCAGCACCAGCTCTCAGCCCCAGATCTCTTGCCAATGCTGCTGTTGGGAAAGTTTGCTGGCTTCTCAGTCCCAAAGCTTTTTCTCAGATTGGGTTTTTGTTTTTGGGTTTTTTTTTGTGGAGGTTTGGAATACTTTACAAAGCTTATTTAAAGTAACTAACCTCAAATAAATAAAATTGATAGAGGATTTGATTAAATTCCCTTGTGGGCAGTTGATGAGTTCTTCCCTTCGTTATTTTGTGAGCAACTGTTCAATACTTCTACAATTAAAAATAAAAAAACCCATCAACCAACCAACCCAAAAACCCATGTAGAAAGCTATGTGATCAGCTCTAAACCTTCAGTAGATCTTCACACCAATTTCTTAGTTTAGGTCTGTTTTTAACCTTCCAGCTCTATTACCCGTGGATCTACCCTCCAATCTTGAAGCTACCCTTGAAGCCAGCTAGCTGCCTCTCCAGGGTGACAAGGAAAGGTCATTTATAATAATGGGGAATATCAATTCTGGGACCTTATTCCACTGAATCTGATACAGGTTATCTATATTTGTGACCAACTGATTACTTCTTTAAAATCATCTTGGAATAGAGCAGTTGTGCTTCATGGGCATCCTCCATGGGCAGGAACAAAGACAAGTGGAAGGGGAAAAAACCCAACCAAAAACCTTTTCCCCTTTTCATGTTATATTTCCCTGTGCACCAAAAGGTGTGGATAGGTCTCCGCCAAAGTTTCAGCACTACTTTGTTCTCCATGCAAATCACCCCTTTCATCAATTATCTTAAAGCCATTTATAAAAAACAACTGCCGTTTCAAAGCCACAAGGAGATAGGTGAGAATTACCACGGACAGCACAAAGATGTTCAAATACTAAACAAATCCAAATCTTCTCTTAAAAATCTATATTTACAGCCTTAGTAAAGCCCTGAGTACTGACACCACAGTGAATAAAACAACAAACAAAAGAGCTAGGGAAAGGTTTCTTTCTCCCCTACAAAAGCTTGTTTTATTTTTGTCAGCATAACCTGTAGTTTGTAGGGTTTCTGTGAGATCAAATATTTGATCAGTTTATGAAAGGGATGATATTATATGTTTGCCTGAGGGAGCAGGGTCACCGGATTTCATGACCCCAGAGTTTATTCCAGTATTTGGTTCCCATGAGAAAAGTACTAAATTACTGTTTTCCTTTGGGAGAAGAGAACACAAAATCAGAATATATCATAGTCCTCCTGCAGCTACTAACAAGATCTTCTGTAGCCTTTGACACCACCTCATGAAATAATGCAACACAAGGCATCTTATTAGCACTCAGTGGGCACCCAACCAGCGCAGTGTGCTTCCAGAGCAGCCACTCGTGCGAGGAGCAGCTCAGCCGTATCTGCTGGAAACCTCTTCTGTTGCTGTGCTGCCATTTAAATCTCTCCTCTGCTGCTGCTGATAAAGGTCCCTTAATGTCCACCCAGTCATTAGGTGCAGTGGAGCTTGAGTCATGTCCTGGGGGTGGCACTGATCTCACCCAGCTTACCTGCTGGCAGGGCAGACACCTCAGACTGAGCCAGTGCTTCAGACTCCCCGTGCTCTCAGTGACCAGACACAGCCACAGTCAAACCAGGGCACTGCTCAGGCCAACAGCCACCTCACGATGAGCTCCAGGAGCATCAATTTATCTGCATTGGCCTTAAAGGCCTTCTAGAGCATTAGCTCAGATGTAGATGTTTGCAGTCAGGTGAGATGAATGCTACCTCAGAGCATAACCCACCCAGCATCATCACCTGGCTGTCTCAGTGGCTCTGAATTTTGGTGTCATGCCCTCCTTATCACTGTAAATCCCTCTGTTTTTCACCTGACAGACTCAGCTTCTTCATCCTGTACCTGAGATTGTGCATCCACCCTCTTCCATCTCTGCTCCTGTGTCTTTCTCTGGACACTCTTTCAAACTTGTATAGAGTTTTTTTCAGACCCACTGGTATGTTCTCCATCACCTCTCTCTCCCCAGTCACATATCCATAATCTGCCACAGGACAGTTCTCTCTCCACCTGAGACAGAAGCAAAACCTTCTGCCACCTCTTCCAACCTCCAGGTTTCCTCCAACAACTGAATCAACCACGACTCCCTGGCTCTGCCTTGGCAGCTGAGTTTACCATTGCTTCCTTAAGCTTCTGTTGCATTATTAAAGATGAAATTCTGCCATCAGCACACTAATCTGCTAGGAAATAAAACCACATGGAAATCACCTGCAAGGTGTGCTATTTTAGCTGTGACTGCTAATGTAGGTCAAGTTTTATTTCCAAAAATCCTGCTGATACAATTTGGAAGGAAAATCTTCTCCTCTGGGTTGCATATGTGTTTATTAAGAAGTCTCTTATGAATTCTGAATTTTGAATCTTCTCACCATTGTTTTTTAGTGGAAAAATCACATAAGCATATGTAATTCTCACTGTGTAGGAAGCCAACTCTATACTCACAGCTCATGCATTTTGAGTGGTATTCAACAAAATGAAAATCACGGTTTCACATTGAAAAAAAAGAGTAAATTCTGACAGTGAAGAAACACCCAAAGCACTTGAGAATCAGCTCAGGATCACTTCTTGATCCTGTTACAATTCTGTTTGCCCAATTCATTGAGATAAGTATCATGCAGGCTTCTCTTATAAGCAAATCTCCCCAAAGCCCATTCTAGTCTGGGTAGCCAGTCCTTGAAGAATTTAACAGTTTTCCATGAAGCTCTGGCATTTCCTCTCCCTCATGGTAGCAACATTGGTGCATCTGGGAACTTGCAGCCACACACCAGGCCTCAAAAATCCTGCAGAAACACCCTGAAATACTGAAGTGACCTTGTTTTTTAACATATTGTAATAGACTTCATTCATATATGACCCACATTGAAGCTCAGAGTATGGGCTTTTTTTCTTTCTTCCTTTTTTTTGTTAAACATTTGAGATTGCTACTGCTCCTGAGCAGAGTTTAATCATTAGAATATTTTAACTTTGTAATTAAAAAAATGGATGCCAATCCCAAACTGGGAGTAAAATGACTGCACTTCATAAAGAAGAGCTCTGACAGGGGATAAAGCAATTTATTCACTCCTTCTTCCTTCCCCTAGAAATTAAATACTTCAGAAAAGATCATCAGCAAGACACTCAATTTGTAGACACTAATAACCTTGGCAGTGTCCTTGCAGAGCAGAACAGCTGTTGAGTTGATGGGCACCATGTCCCAGCAGGGAAAAGCTACAGCCTTCTCCACTGTAAATGCTGTTGTTTTCTGCTTTTCAGGCCCTCCTGCTTTGAGCCTTGCTTGCAAGACAGCCCTGAACAGAAACATGGCCACTAACATTGCTAATGTTAACCTGAAAACTGCTCTTTTCTGACATTTGTTTTAAGTGTATTTAAATCCCAGTAAGCAACCCTTGTTCCTTTCAAAAATTAAACAACAAAATGTGAGTTTTTCTGAGATTTTCATGTGCTTGAATCCAGCTACCACCATTTAGCCCTGACCAGAGGCCAAATGTGCTGCAGCACCTCACTGCAAAATCCCCCTTAGACCAGCCGTGCAATTAAATATGGTGAAATAAAGGAGGAAAACTCATTTCTCCTTGCCTATGCACTGGGCTAAATGCATTTACATGCTCAATTTCTGCAGCTCACCTGACTGCTTCTAATGGTAACATTTTCTTGACAAAGACTTTACATGGGTCTCCCATCCCTTGGCAGAGAGAGAAGAAAAGAACACAGCATCTTCCTGGAGCACACTGGGGAACCCACCAGCCTGTAACCTTTATGTGGTGTCTCTGAAATCCTTGTTCCTGCTGTGCTTTCCCAGACTGCTGTTTACAAGTGTGGGCAGGGACAGTAAAACAGTGTCAACCTCAAAAGATCAAAACCCCTGACTTTGAAAAACTGGTCTGGGCCTGTGATTTCCAAATTCCCTTTATCTGCCGTGGTGTGTGCTCGATGCTTTGTACTGTTAGCAAAATAAGCAATGTTGAGATGAGGAATTTTGAAGGGCTTCTCACATCCTATCTCTAACCATCCCCAAAGGGCAATCCTAGCTCTTTTTTCCTTTTAATCTTGCCAGAGAAGAAAGGCAGCTTGCACCTAGCAACATCTCACAGAAAGCCATATGGCTCAGGATGCCAGGGACTGTTCTTTTCCCCACACCTAAACAAGACTTCATCAGGTACATGACACACAAAATTTGTCTACAATCCTGCTTCCAAATAAGAGCACACTGCAGTAATTACCCTGACAATTAGATTTTTGGTATCTCACATGGTGCAAGGTCAGGCAGAAGACACTTGAAAAGACAGAGACTTAAATACAGTTTTATAATCCCACTTCTAAGGCTTTCAGAAAATTGGATTATTATTAGTAGAAACCTGAGAGGTAAAAGCAACAGTTCTGCTATTGTTTATTACCTTGTGTGAAGTGATTAATACAGTAGTTTATTGTCTCAGTTGCACAAAAGAACTATGTGCCAACTCTTCCAGCTGAGGAAAAAGCACCATGTTGCTTTGAAATTAAAAACAACATGGAAGAGTGCCAAAGGTGAAAGGTGGACAAAATCCAAGCTTCCATCGAGCAGAAGGAATGAAAAAGTAGAGCTATGGCACAGAATCTCTTTCTACCTTTGCTTCTGCTGCTTCTGAGTTTACAAGAGAGTTGTGGTGAGCTTACTGAGAGCCCAAATGACAATCATTAGAGTAATAAAATCTTAGGGGTTTGGAACAGACCTTAAGGATCACCTAAATTCCAACTGTGCCTGCCATGGGCACTTCCCACTAGACCAGGTTGCTGAATCTGGCTTTGATTCAGCTATATCAATCAGCTTTGAACACTGCCAGGGTTGGAGAATCCTGTCTCCTCCAGACCTGCTCCCAGTATCTCACCAACCTCACAGTAAAAAAATCAACCCAAGGGTGGATCATTGCAACTGAGAAAATCAAAGTGGAATCTCTTTTCCAGAAAGAGAGATCATTAAACACCAGTTAATATGAGACCTTACTAGGTCAATACCTTGTCTCTTACATATTGCTGTTTTATGTTGTAGAATATCCACTGGCATCTCATTCCATCCATCTGCCACCAGCAGCGTTTGCTGCACCCTTGTTCAGTCCTTCTCTTCTGCTCACAGTAACACAGGGGGGCAGAGGTGGTGAGCAGCCATCCATGCTGCACTGTGGTTTCACAGCCTTCTTTGTCCAGAATGGTCTAAAAGCCACTACTGGCAGCTACTGGCTTGCCAAGGTGCCAGGACCAGCAGCTACTGTCCAACAGGTTGTTTCACAGAGCCCCTTCCTGTCTACATCAGTGTGCATCATAGCTTGCTGGCAATCTCTCATGTTGATTTTGTGCTGAGTGTCTACACACCCAGCACAGCTCTGACCTGTGACTAATGTGCCCTTCTCAGGCTACCCCACACTACACTAAGAATAAAAAACAGTGTGAGAGCTTTCAATCTGCTAGCCAACATGCACAAGCTGTCTTCTTTAGCTTTATGTTCAAACCATGCTAGAACCAACATCAGTGGGATGCCTCAGCTGTTACAAACACATAAACTTTATTCATCATAGGCCATGTGGAGATACAGAGGCCAACCCAACAGCAGTCTACTGAAGCCCTCTGTAGCTTTTCCTTCTTCTTCACTGGTGCACAGAAAAATTAGAAAGACTCTGGTTTAATAAAAATACATGCACTGTAGCAGAACATGATTTTACATTGATATAGGAACTCAGCAGGAAATAATAAAACACTAAAAAAAAAAAAAAAAAAAAAAAAAAAGAGCTTTTAAGTGTGACAGCTTTCAAGTCTGATTGCATGGCTCTCTCTCAAGTCCAGAGGTGGGCCTCTCATAGAGTAGGTAAAAATTTCTGTGCTTCAATACCATAAAGCTCTTGTTTCTTGAGCTCTCTAGGAAAGCTTTTTAAACACCCAACATCTTGGCATCTAGAAGAGCTGTGCTTGGTGCAGCATAAATCCACGCCCATCCTGTCCTCAGCTCTGACACATTGAATTTTGTAAGAAAAACGGAGGATTTCCCAGCTACCTGGCTGACATTAGGAATATGTAATGTGGAAGATAAATTTCTGGGTAGAAAGCAGAAAAGAACTTCCTTTGCTGGACGTGGATTTTTTTTTTTCCTTTTTTTAAAGCAGAAGATGCCGCAAGCTCAAAGTTAAGCTGAGATGGTGAATTCAAGTATACATAAATGTATCTCAGTTATCATGACTACTACATACTTTCTACAAAAATCACATATTTTTTATGGATCGAAATCATATCTAACACAGAAACACCTATCTTCTCTGAAATCTAGAACTGATTTACATAATGCACCTTTAAAGACCCTTTTTATGTATTAGTTCCTGTTAATAAAGAAAGATGTTGCAGGCACAGGTTCAAGCTCAGTACATTCTGCTGTGCTCCCCCTTAAAGACAGCAGCAGAACTCTCACAAAATAACTGTTTAGGAGCTACATGGTGCTTCTTTCTGATCAGGAGTCAATGTGGAGAGATAACCTATGGATCATGCATAATTCACTGCTCATTTTCCCCTGTTAAGGCCAGGAGGAAAATAAAAGGGGCTGGTGACAATCCTGCAGCAGAGGCAGGGCTTTGGAAGGCACCTCAAAGGATACCCAAAGGTGCTCACCTCCCACTGCCCCCAGCTGCTCCTGGAATTCAGTGGTGCTCAGGCATTGCAGCAGAAACCTTGGCACCTTGTCCTCTGCTCTTACTTCCACATATGTTGTCTTCAAAAGGCATTTTAAGACCAAAGGATGAGCCAAAAACCTGGGGGAGGCTTTTGATCATTCCCAGCATGGAAGGTCTTATGTGGCATTCCCAGTTTCTGCAATAGCAGGAAATACAGCAGTGCTGTTGCCATTGTATGTCTTTATATCTAAAGAAACATATGCTCAGAATTCAAATGAGAGAATTTACACTTTACATAGACTGGCTTTGCTTTAATGTTCCGTTTCCTCCTGTCCTCTCTTCTTCAGGTTCAAAGGAATCCCTCCCTGAAGCAATTTTCTATAGGACACAATTCTATTTGGAACTCTATTATGTATCATAACTTGGTATATTGAAGTGGCTAAAATTCTGGAAAAGTTATGAAAGAAACTGGTGCTCAAATTGATCAAGACTATAACCTACACTCCCTAGGCAATAATTTATGGACTACAAAAACTACTCAATCCTCCATGTTTCTCAATTATTTCCAACACACAGTCCACACAACAAGATTAACATAAAATCCAGGCAACATCAGAAAGCTGTAACTGTTTACAATAAATCAGCCACTTCCCCTTCATTAGGCTTTGCACAGTTCACAGCATTTCCTTTCTGGAAAAATCATGACTAGTTACAGTCTGCCTTCAGAAACAAAACTATCAGTAACATTTCCACGGGGATCATCTGAAATGGATTTCTAATAATGTGCAGGTTAAAAGGTTTTCTTGTTCTCCCCTTTCTGCATCCAGCATTCAAACTTTATGGTCCCGATGACACTATGAAAGGCACATGTGCTTAATAACAAAACTTGTGAAGAAGTATGTCTTAAAACATACAACTGCATGTTTAAATATAGAACAGACATGAACTCAGGCACTCATGTAATGCAGAGGAACAGGTTCTATTTATTCCCCCAGCAGCCAGCCTTAGAATAGGAATAACTGACGCAGCAGATAAAGGCTCTTATCCTGGGCTGGTTCAGTATGTAGCACTTCATCAGGTCGCTTAAAGGCACTTTGCTAAAGCAGAGATGTATTGTTATCCTTATTTTACAGCAAAGGAAAAGCTTCCCAAGGTTACAGGAGAAGGTCAGAAACCCGTATCTGCAACCACCACCTACATACCTGAACTGCTCTACTTTGCCCATTAAGCCACACTCCAGATTATTTATGTAAACATTTAACTTGGTTTCTCAACAAGCCTAAGAGAACTCACAGTTTTTATCTCCTAAGTTGAATTGAATTAGGCCAACCTCTAATGTGCCCAAGTGCACAACACTGAGGGCCCTTATTTCTCTCTCTGGAAATGCAGGGACTCATAGCATTACTTCTGCATAAACTCAGAGGAAATACCGACGGCCCTGACGCATCGCACTTCAACAGGAAGACCAAGAAATATTTCAAGTCCTGACAATCCAAATTTAGATAATGCTTGCTAAATCTCAAGGTGGAAGACATAAGAGAGAGATTCCTGAGTTAATAAGGTCACATCAGCTCAGAGCCTTCTCTTGGAGGAATAGCACAAAACACCACAACACAAGTTAGGGTGAGGCATACAGCAAGCAAGTCCCCAGAGATTAAACGTCCTGTATTTCCCTGTGAGGGAGGTGACACCCAGAAGATGTCATCCTGTCCGGACCATATCTCTCCCCATACCTCCATCACAAGAAAAACTGGTTTTCAGGTAACATTGCCCTCCATCAAATGAATTTTGCCCAAACCAGCTGCAGATGAGAGTCCCTTCTGACCTCCAAAGGCAAAGAGAAGCTTCAAAGCATGTCTGATTAGAAGAGTCCAGATTAAATGTTCTTTTTAGTGACTGTTTTCTTTGGTTACCTTTACTGTCCCCTGGTTTCTCTAGCAAGGCACCAACCTGGCAGAGCAAGCTCAGTCCGAACATTGGAAGGCTCCAGAGTTTTCCAGCCACCTTTTTGTTTGGCTTTCCCTCCCGTGCCTCCGTTTAGTGTCTTGTTTTAAATGGGAAAGCCCAAAGACTTCATTTTTATAAAGTGCCTGAACAGTCTATTTGATATAAACCTCATTTTTCAGAGGTGTCAAATACCTTGGCTCCCGCTGAAGTCAAATACATCACGGCTCTGAGCGCCAGGGCAGCAGGGCTGGCACGGCCAGGGAGCCAGGCTGTCCCAGGGATGTGGCTGGTGGCAGGCAGGGCACTCTGCTCATCCCCTGAAATCTACCTGCAGTCCTGGGAGCCACGTAAAAACCAGCAATATATTTTTTTTAGACGAGGTAACTCAGACCGACACACAATCAGTGTGTGGCTGGAAGTGACAGACGGAGTGAAAATGCTGAAATATTCACTCCAGACTGTTGTCCAAGGGTAAGCGCAGCCCTTATTTACAACCCTCTGTTTCACAGCTCAGCCACTGAGGTTTGCCTCAAAACTTCACACAATTATCACTTGGAGGTCTGTATTTTCTGGGGGGTTTTATTCTGAAATATAGTAGAGAAACAAATGAAATGAATAAGCAACAGCTTTGACGGAGGAAGGAACTGAGAACCACTCGCGCCAGACATTCCTGCCCAGTCTGCCCTGCCTGGTTCGCTTGTGACAGCGTGGAAACATAAAATTCCCCACAAACTCACATCTCCCACTGCGAAAACTCACACTGACAGCACCAGGGCACTCAGAGGAAGTGGCTGCAGTGTTAGCATTCACCAGGAATCATTCCACAAATAATGGAGCTACTGTTCCCACTTCCCAGCGGGAGAAGCACATGGCACAGGAGCACCTACGCCGAAAGGGGCTGCACCAACAAAGGCAAATCCAGCATACACAGATTATTAAAAGTGCTGTACTGGGAAGTAGTGGGGAAATAGGACACTCTGGACTCTCCAGAGATCAGATTCTATTTTATGGCTAATTTTATTACTACAGTAAGGTATTTAAGCTACCACACCCAGCTGTAACTAAGGTTTACATGGTTTACCGAGGTCAGAGAGGATTTGGCTCACGAATTTTTACATCCTGCAAACAATCCCACTGTTCTAAAAACACCTGCATAACTGTCATGGCAGTGAACCAAACAATATTTTTTCTCCTATACAAAACAATTTCTGACACACTCCATTTTATCCAAGAGCCAGAACACTCTTTCAAAAGCAAAATTACTACATCTTGACAAAACAGGAGAATGAGAGGAAACACCTTGTGCAATCATCCTCAGCAGACAGGGACTGGGAGAGGTGGAACAACCCCTTCCCATCACACACAAGACATTTCAAATTGAAATCCATTCTTCAGAAAAGGCTGAGCAAGAGCAGACGGTCAGAACCCCCTTGCAGTAGAAAAACAGTTTGCAATCTCAATTACAAAGTTGTGTTATGATACCATAATACACTTTTTAAGCAGCTCATTACCAATTTATTAAACATTAGGGCTTCTTTGAGACTGCTGGAGATTATTGTTTAAACTGCTATTTAAAAGTGTTCAGACTCACAGCATGGATAATTCATTCTTATGCCAATACACATACACATATGGGGGGTGTAGAGCTGTGTAACAGTTCTTTTTGAAAAAGTGGTTTTGCATGCAAAGTAATTGTGCTTTCTCACATCTGGACCGTGAATTAGATAAAATAACTTCCAAGTAACAAACCATAACTTACTGGAGCACTAAGTGGCATAAAATAAACATAAATATTATTTTGACATTTGGATACCTTATACAGCAATAAATAAAGCCATTAATACAGACAACTAGGCATGTCTCCATGTTCCAGGAGATGCCAGGCTATCACCTTTTGAAAGGGTTGTGTGGCTTTAGAGAGAGGTAACAAGCTCCTTAAAGCCTTTAGTCTGTCTGGAGATTTTCTCATTTGTTTGGGCTGAGACGACTTTTTTGTTTGTTTTTTTTTTTTTTGTCCCAAAGGATTAACAAACAGAAGAGGAGCAGTGCTTCCTTGTCCAAGTTCTTATTTTTAATAAGAAAAATAAATATTAATTAGAATACAAACCAAGAGCAGTCCTGCTGAAGTGGAAAGACTTTTTTTTGTTTCAGAGACTGGGTAACCATGGAGTAGAAGGTTGCAATTAATTGACTTATACACCAGGAACCTTCGATAAAGTGTGGTCAGTTTGAACTTTGGGCTCAGTAATGAGCTCTCCAGTTCCCTCTTTGACAGAATGAATCACAGCAGTGCTGCATGACTCCAGTTAGCTTCATTTTATAATTACAAGTCTGTTCTTTACTATTTTTCCCCAGCTTAAATACCACTTTTTCAAAGCGATGCTAAGGGAAAAAAGAAATGGAACCAATTTTAATGAACTCATGCAAATATAAGCCTGGTGAAATGAAATCACAGACCTAAGCAGAATACTGCATTGAACACATTTGTATGTTTTATGCTAAGCTCATCTAAATTTGAGTAATTGGACCTAATTTGGCAATCTGCACAATCCGTTTGCAAACTTCCACCACTGAATTTTAAGTATGAGCCTGGAAAATCATTAACATTTTTATTTATCATGGTGGCCCCAATCCAGCACAGTACTAAAATCTATGTTTGAATGTTTTGAATGAGGTCTTAGCACATGCACAGCATCCAAGAGTTATCAGGAACTCTAATTTCAGAGAAAAGTCACTGACGTGTTCAGATCACATAATTTTAATCTTAAATCAATCTCAAATCTCTGAAGCTTGAGACTGGGAGTCTTCTTCCAGAAAACCCACTATCTTTATTCCTCCTCCATGCCACACTATCTGAAATACATTCCCCACATCAGACAAGTCGCTCTACTGCTTTTCATCTCCACCCTTTCCACTTCTCCAGGAATTCCTCTTACCTGCTGTTCCCTTCTCACACAGATTTTCACTCAGTCCTTTTCCTTTCAGTATGCACCTGGTCTCCACTGAGCAGTGCCTGAACTGGATGTGCTTTCCATGCTCCAGGAGCATGGTGGTAGCACCAATACAGTTTATTGAAGGCCAGTTCTCCCAAACCCTCCCCAGAATGTCTTTTGGCTGTACTGAGGTTTATTTTTGTGTCTCATTTCTGTTCAAGAAAAATTGCAATAGGTCTTGAACTTACAAAAATGTTCTTGCTCCTTGAAATACTTAGTAAGAAAGAAAATTGTTTCCCATTCAACTGTATTCATTATCTATTTTTTTTTCTGAAGGCATCTCCGTAAAGAGAAGCCAAACCACATTTTTCCAGGTGAAAACTGTCAGTCTGAATTTGGATCAAAGTCTGTTTCCATTGCAGTGGGAAGATTCACAGCATCCCAGTGAATTACTCAGATCAGGGGTGTAAGCAGCCTGCACAGGCACCATGAACCCTCTCCACACAACCAGAACAACACCACTTAACTATGGTTGTGTCATAAAGCCATTTTAAATCACAGGTAGAGCCAGGATCTATTAAGGCAGAACTGTGGTAGATCACATGCAAGTTTAGTTTCTCTCCATGTATCCTCAGGAAATGTGTTAATTGCTCACAGCTCTAACACAGATTTTCAATACATCTGCAAGACTCAACAACACACTCTGAGGGGAAGATCTGACTCTTTTCTGAGCATAATTGAGGGATATTCAGTACATTTCAGCATTATGACTTTATCCTTTCTCAAGCTTCCTTCTACTGTCCATCATTTTTCTCCACCTGTCTGGACTGGGTACCCAGCCTTCACTGGTGTGGCAGGATACAGCTCACTCACACTCTTGGCCAAGAAGCTGAACTGTCCCCAGGACTCCACACTGGGAATTCTGCACCAGGACAGGCTGGTGGAGGATGGGTATTTGTGTCATGATGAGCAAAATCTGCAGCCCAGCATTTTGAATCCCAACACGTCCTCCCACCCCCATCTCTATCTCAAATCACTTCCTTATACACTGGATCACAAATTGCTGCCACAAATTAGATTCCATATTTTTGTAGGCCATCTTAAGAACTGTGACTTGAAGCAATGTGATTCAGGCAAGAATTCAGAAGAGCCATTCCTGGGGAATTTCCCCAAATCAGAGCTGCTTTGCACAGGATTCATTTTGCTCCCAGGAATTTCACGGTGTAGTCAGTTACAAAGACCTGCCTTCTCTTTTACCATTGTCATGATATTGCTGTAGTCAAATTCTCTCCAATTAATCTGAGTAGTAAAAATCAGACCTTTTATTTTGCAATGGGAGAAAAATTTAAAAGTTATTCAGCTCTGACACATTTAATGCAAATTGCTGCTTGGGTGGAGAGAAAGCTCTGGTGGAGGAAAGCTCATGCAGCTCCATCTGTAAGAATACAGGTCATGCACAACAGCATCCCACAGACATAAGTCTCTTCATAAGGCATAAATTCACCAACCAAACCATGCTTTTTGTTGAGGACACACTTCTCCTTTGACCAGGCCCTCACTAGATGGGTGAAGAAGAAATTACCAGCCACTCAGACAACACCAAAAACCAAGAGTATATCTTCTTTTAGAAGCCTTTCCCTGTGACTGCATGACAAGCAAAGTTCCTATGCCTTGGCAACTCATTCATCTCAGCCTGTCACCTTGTAGAGAAAGAGCTGTGGGGGTATCAAATTAGTTTGGAATGGAAGATGACACCAGAACTGAAGTTTCAAAAGGCACCTGAGCAACAGGGCTCTTTTCACTGCTGAAAAAGAGAACTGAGAAGAACTAAGGGGGCTTAAAGGAAATCACTCTAAGATAATTGGGAGAAAACATTTTCTAAGTCACAACAAACACTGTCACATCCAAGGGAACTGAATTTCACCAGCTGGCATAAGCTTAAACCAACGTTGCACTCCCTTCAGCTTAGGCTTGTGTTTATCAAGCTCTGAAGTCTGATCCATAAACCAAAATGCTGAGAGACTCTTCCCTGACAACAAGGGCTCAGTCAGGTGTCTTTATTAATCACAGCTAACAAATATTTTAATTCTGGGACCTTTGGGAGGAAGGGGCGGAGTGGGGCTCTGTGTCTCATTCCATACAAGGAGATGACAACTGAGATCTGCAGTGCCTGATTAATATTTTATGCTGAGATCCACTGGGTATGCGGTGTAATTCTGGTGGCTTGTTTTGCTCGGTGTTCGCTGCATCTCCAATGTTATTTGCAACAGCTTAGTGGAACAACAACAAAAAGAGGTTTCATTCCCGCAGGACAGCATTGGCTGACCTCTCTCACTGCTTGGTGTAATTCAGGGGGAGCAACCACTAAACAGGAACTGAAAGTGCTTTGCAACTTTTATAGGGGAACAAATGGCACCACAGATTTACATATAGATAGCATTTCAGAGAAGAATGATGTTGATTTCTTCTGCCTAGCATTTGTCTACCAGGTTATCCTGGTAGCCAGAGGATGAGCCTGCAATAGGGCAGTGGTGAACACACCTCGCTGTGTCACCACCAACAGGTCACTGCACTGGCATTAAAATAACATTAAAACACCATGTGGTCAATGAAAAGAGACAATGAAAGCAAAATGTGTAACTTTCAGAACAATTCTGCATCTGAAGACCTTACCAAGACTTTGCAGAGGTCTCTGATCTGAATTTTTAGTGAAAAGAAGACTACTGTAAGATAAAATCTCACATTCTGAGGATGGGCACAGTGGGGTTTGACCCACGCTCAGGAAATCACTGCATCCCAGAGGCCCCAAAGCAGTCCAGATACCACCAACACTGGCAGACAGCAGCCCTACTGCCTTCAGGGGATGCAATAGTAAAGACAGCTGTTCTGAATCAACATCATCTTAACACATCTCAGAAAGCTTTCTGGTTTCATTGCATTATATGGATGGGGTGATTTTTTAATTTATTTCCCTGCTATTCAAAGATCTTTAATAGAATATAATTCAAACCCTCCCATTCTCTTAGGAATAGGAGGGATGTTTGCAGTGAACTCTGTCGTAAGAAGGTATGTGTCAGGGAAAGACTGGGATATTTCTAGATCTCCAGTCTCTTTATGCAGCTTAATGCTAATGAAAGGAAACCATTTTTTGCACACAGTGAAAGGGAACAGATGGTGTCACAGTTCTGCTGTGGAATTTAAGCAGAGTGACAACCTATACAGCAGATCATCATCATGGGTGAAACTCTTTTAGGTAGTTGCATGGAAGGTTTGTTTGTTTTTTTTATCTACTTATTACTCTCCAAAATCTTCCAAAGCTTTATCTTTTTTTTTTTTTTTTAAATGTAAATCTAAGGAAATGGTATGATAACCTCACCATCCTACAAAATGCCAGAAGACACATGAAGAGCAGTATTTCAAATACACTGTGAAGGGACAGCTGAAACACAGCAGCTCATTTTGCAAACTGGCTTTCCAATCATGTATCCACCCAGACACCAGTCACTGGTGAGGAAACCAATGAGGGCTTAAAAATGACACCATCAAGCTGAAAATCACTGCTCTGTCTGAAAACTAGTCCTGGCTTTAATTATGCCTGCAAGGCAGATGACAGCAGAAAAGAGAAGTTTCTTTATTTTTAATAATTTTATATTTTACACTTTTGGTTTGCAATATTCTATGTGCAGTTCATCTCTTTGTTTCATTTCTATGTTCACCTGCTTTCATCTGGCAGAAAAACAAAGGCAAGCAAAAACAAGATAAAAATCATAGTTGGAAATTTACCCAGAAACTGGAAAATTAAAACTGCCTTTCTATCCAATGATTTGTTGCTGCTGTTTTTAAACTGATGGTTGAATATTTTTGACCCTACTGATAGCTGACTCAGACTTATGTTGTCATGTGCTGATCCCAGCAGAGGCATCTGAATCCCCAAAAGCATCCCCCTCTGGTGAGACAGACCATAGGCAACCTGAAGGTTCACAATTTTTACTGTTTTAATTCCCTCAGATTCCATTCAGCTTGTTTCAGCTGCCTGCATGAGTGTTCTAGAGTGCATACCACTAAAAGCAACAGATGACATGCTCATCCACTCTATAATTCACATTGACAATAGCCAATCTCTGCTCAGCCCATATCCCACAAGAAAAGGGATTAATCAGGCAGCGACATCCCGAACAACAAAGCTCAGGCTGCTGGGTTAGGGTTTAGATCCCTCCAGGAATGGCCTGGACCCACCCCACTCTCTCTGAAACCCTGGAATATGTTTGCACCATGACACCCCCATATTCTCACAGGGATGAATGATGTGTATCCAAAGCTACCCCGTTCCAATTATAGTTTTAACAATGAGATAGAGAAAATCAGGCTTTAGCTACAGCCCATATTGGCACATTGCAGTTTGCAACGTGCTCAGTTCTGCCTGTGAGGCTGAATTTATGTGTTCAGGTATGAGTTTGCATGGACGAGGCACTGAGGGAAAGCAGAGCAATACAAGCACCCCTGAATTAATGCTCTGGTCTCCAGTGCTCAAAGCACTCTGCTCCCCCAGGTCTGGGAAACAGCAGAGCCTGAAACTGAGGTCTAATATAAAAGAGATGTTCCACCCTCCAGTGCAGGCAATGAACAGCTTCACATCACCCCCATTTAGCCAGGATCTCGACCTACATGTATTTGTGGGGATAAAACAGCATTTCCTCAAGCGAAAGGGAATGCCAGGGCTCTCTCACACACCTAACACCTCCAACAACACAGGAGCCATTAATCCCACCAGAGCAAACCAGCTGTGACCCCAAAAGTAGCAATACTTAGAAGAAGGACTGGCATAGATACATTTGGGGTGGAAGCACTTGAAGTGGGGAAATGTTCACAGTGAGTGAATTCTAAACCAATTCACGGAAGTTCATGAGGTGTAACCTGCTGATTAACACGTCCTGCAGGGAGGGACAACACCTTCTAATGCTTCCTTCCAGGAGAAGCGGAACACTCGGGTTTTAAGGCATTTACAGGGCATTTCTCAAATGTGCCAGGTAAAATCACTGCCGTGCTCCAAAGCACCCAGGCTCTTGCTGCAGGAACGCAACAGCTATTACACAGCAAGTGTGAAGTGAAGAAGCAGAGGGAGAAGAGACTGTGAGTAAATAGGGTTAATCCCTGCAGGTAATACCCTTTCCGTTAGATTGTGCAGCATTTTCCAGTCTGCAGATTCCCAACCCCGTTGAACATCTCTCTCAGCAGGCACACCGCAGCTCCCCCAGCCCCGCGCCCCTTCCCCAAATTCTGCAAAGCTGTTTTTGCAGGCAGCAGCCAGTTAAACTCCAGGCTGCTGGTACTACCCCGGGAAGCTGTAGGGGGGCGGGTGAGCCGCACAAAAGATCTCCACACAAAAGGCCATCCTTTTCATCCTTTTTTTCTTCTTCATTTTCTCCAGCTGAGCCATAGCTTTATTTAATCAACACTTAAAAATAGATGCAAATGTGTGAGGGGGTAGGGACTGGGGGGGGGGGGTTGGGGGGGTGGATGATACGGGACAACACCTATTTTAATACAAAGAATCAAATTTGGTGGGTGAGGGGATGTGGGGAGCCTTCAGCTCTCATCTTCCCCCCGCTTCCAAACGAGCCCCCTAAGCGCTCACAGAAATCCATGCAGCATGCTACAGATATTTTTTTTTTTTTTTTTTTTCCCTTTCCCCCCCGCCGGAGGAGAGATCTTGACTCCAAAAGGACAGCGAACATCTTTGCATTCCCAGCAAGACCCGCACAGCACATAATCATATGAAAAACATGGCTGGCTGGTGCATCGACAGATGCAAACGAGAAACACCAGACCCAGCCTTATTCACAGCAAAATGAGCTGGGGAGGAGAGGGGGAGAAAGGGAAATAACTGTGGCTGTGTAACATGGCTGCACGATTTGCAAAGCCTCCCGGCTGCCAGCTTGCAGGGAGCAGTGCAAATGTGTGTCTGCTCCGAAGGGAGCTGTTCGTGCCACCCCTGCAGCACAGCCCGCTCATCCCGCTCTCCATCCATCCATCCATCCGTCCGTCCATCCGTCCGTCCGTCCATCCATCCATCCATCCCGCGGGCTGCCCCGGGATGGATCCCCCCGTTCCTACACACACGGAACCACTGAAACACTTTACCTGATCAGTGCAACTTCCCGGCAGCCGGAGGTAGTAGGGATCCTAGCAGAAATGCAGCAAGGAAGGGGGGGAAAAAAAAAATCTGCTTGGATCCTTCTGGCAGTCCACAGCCTCATCTACATGCATCTGAGCGAGCCCTTTCCAGCAGCTGCTTCTTTTATCAAGCCCACAGGCACAGCAAATTAGTCCGGTTAGACAGTTCAGTCAATGTGGGCTATTCACAGCGTGGCTGCTGCAGGAGCCCGGCTTCTCCCGTGCCCCTGTCCCCGGGTAGGCACCCGCCCACCTCCACATGGCCCTGGATAAACACGGCTCTCACAGCACCCACAGCACGCACCACATGATGCTCGCCACCATCGCCCGGACCATTCGCCCCAGTCTGCGAAAAAAGGCTAAGCCTAAGAAAGGCTTTACTTTAAAGGGAAAAGCTTTCTTCTTCCTTCCCTCTCTCCCCCTTCTTTTCCCCCACCCAACCCCCCCTCCCTTTTTTTGTCCACTAACCAAGGAGGAAAAAAAAAACCCAAAAAACAACAAACGCAAAGCTGAACGCAAAGATTTGAAGATGGGTAATATCTTCCTAATCAACTCAATTCGGAAAATGAAGTGTCACTCCGAAATGAAGTGCTATTCACACTTCTAATAAGCACAAAGCATCAGACAGAGATCCTGGATAAAGCCTGATGCATTCCTGGAGAGTGAGGCTGGCCACAGTTAGTGCATCCTTGATCTGCGCAAAGCCACTGATTTCCATTTTGTTGTTTTAAAGAAGAAAATGTGATAAGTCCCTTGTTTCTCCTCCTTTCCCCACCGTAAACCATTTAAAAATATTCATATAGGAATAACCACACACATACAGTGAAATAAGGCGCACACCATGCTACCCTTGGGGAGCAAAGCTGGTGGACACAGCACGATGGACACATGTTCCCCTAAATACACTCATGAGTGGGGCCCATAGGGTCAAACAGAAGAAACATTTATAAAAGTCATTCAATTTTTCTGTCATTGCACAAAGGAGAGAAGAACTAAGCCTTTTTCTCTCCCCCTGCACTCCAATATATCTTTAGGACTAACAGTGTCCTTCTTTGTCCCCTCCAACATAGGAAGCAATATGCATATGGAGCTATAAATAAACACATATCTATATATATCCTATAAAATGCAGCTTCTCTTGGTTATCTAAACTCTCTCTTTGCAAAGTAACACAGTTAATTGGAAGAGTTCTCCAAACAATCTGGCTGATCCCTGATGGCTGCCTACTTCGTGTCAGCATTTGCACTTAACTAGAAGTTAGTGTAAGTCATCCACATAAAACAAAGGTAAACACTGATAAGGTATTTGATGCTTGAATAAAAGCAGGTTTATCCAAAAATGGGTTAATAGAAACATACTGTGGCATCACATCAACCAGCTGTGTGGCTGGGTTAAAATCCTGGCTCCTGGAGCCATGACACACAAACCACAAACACAAAACTCCATAAAACCTTCTTCCTCTCCTGAAATGGGAAAGGAACTTTATGGCTCTGTAGGAGAAGTTTGAACTTACTCCCGAAATTCCTCAGAGGCTTAAGAAAAGAGAAAAGATAATAAAAGGCAGAGGAAGGAAAAAGAATAATAAAGAAACTAACCTCATGCTTCCTATGCCATTCCCACCTTCCTGATGTTGTTATGCTGGTAATACCCAAAAGTAAATGATACTTTAATCAGGACCACCATCCAAATTTGACTGTAGGAAGTAAGAAACATCTCAACAAAGGTAAGACTGAAGTGCGGCGAGCTCTTGGAACGGGTTATAAATTAATTTCAAAGTCAGGGGAAGAACTGAATCAAAAAGTTCATGAACTGGATGAGCAGGGAGTGAGCAGTGCCTTTGACAATCTGGAAGGGTAATGCTGTTCTTCCTGCCTGCAATTTCCAGCCTCAGCAATGCATTGTTATCTTTAATTTGCCCATGTCTGAACACGAAGGTTTGGTACTGCCCCTCTGCTCACCTCAGCTCACTCATTACCTCTCTTGCCTGAAAGGTGAGAGGAAGCAGGAGGAGGGACTGAAGTCACTTCAGGATTGCAGAACAGGGTGTTTAATAAGCTCGGCACACGACTGTCCCTCATCCCAGAGGGAAGTATGAGCCACAGTCCAGGGGATGGGCAGTCCATACTGCCATCAAAGCTACAGCTGCTGCTCACTTGTGCATGCAAGCAGCCAGGGCAGCATCCTGATGGCAGCACATGGCCTGGGAAGGGTGGTGGGGGGATAGCTTTAGTCCCAAGGAATGAAAAGGAAGGACTTCCCACATATGAGCAAAATCAATGTGTGAGAGAGGTGAAGGATGCTGCAGCCCCCTGGTGATCAACTGGCACCTCTCCAGAGTGTGAACATCCTCACCTTTCCACACCTTTTCTTTCTTTGAGCAAGATCCACTGCTCAGCATCTCAGAGCAACTCCAGGTGCCCGTAGCATGGGACAAAGCATTCCAGCAGCAACAGGAGATTGAATATGCACAATGTAAAGACATGCGGGTCAGATGTGATACTGGCATGGCAAAGCACAGCTGGCTGAAGAACCTATTTTTTCAGGGTTAATTAGAATTTAGCCCTGATAAAAAGCCAAACAGTTCCCCATTATAGTCAACAGGGGCTTGTCATTGTCCTTAGTGGCAGCAGGATGTGGAACATTAGGGATAAAAAAAGGTCCAATTCATCACCTTGAATAGGTGAAAATGAAAACGCATTCTTTGCTGTCACATTTGATTCCTGAAAGACATCTTACTGTATTGCTAGGATTTAACTTAGTATTTCTTAAAAAATAATTTGAAGCAGGATAAAGTGATTTATAAGACATTTTTCTTCCTGCATATTTGATCACTCGTTAAGGGAATGCAATTTAGTTCTTAAAAAAAATCCCCAGATCTTTCTCTCCGGGAATCTCAGCCCCCTGATGCTCAGCATCCCTTGAAGCACCCCCGCAGAGCAGCGGTGGCTGCAATGTCACCGTGGAACAGGTGACATATGTGCCTCTCCATTCACTGTCTCCTGCTGAAATGCTAATGATCGCCGGCTAGTCCTGGAGTTGGCCAAGATTCTGTAGAAAGAAACAAAGGGAGGAGAAAAACATAGAGGCAATCGTAAAGCAGCCTAAAAACTTAACTTCAGAGAAACAGTTGGAGCCCACATCCATGAGAGTCTCTGTTGCAGAAGGAAGAAAAAAACAACCTCACTCTTTGAAGTTGGCTGGAAGCACAACTGGTTGGTTTCCAACTTCTCTCAGACTCTAATTTGACACTTACTTCGCTTATATTTATTTATTTCAGGCAGACAGGAGAGGAAGGAATAATGTAAAAGCCTGATCAGTGTATTACAAAGGTCATAAGAGATCAGGTTGTTGCTTCACCTATAAACTGGTCCTTGACATGTTTCTGTATATCCTGCTAAGCAGGGAATACAGATGTGTGTGTGTGTTTGTGTGTCCTTGGAGAGCAAATCTGGCTTTTTTTCAGAGTACCCCATAAAGGTACGTGAAGAGGGCACAATTCTGATTACATTCACTGCCATCTGCAAACTCTAATCAACTATGTACATTGTTACACACGGATTTTTCTTCATGGTCATTGATTTTAGGCACAGATATTTAATCTGAGCTTTATAAAACCAGGCCTAAAATTTCAATTAGTTCCTCTGGTACTGAGCGCAGGCAGATAAAATTGCAGGACTATTATCAGCTTCAAAAAACCCAAACAACAAACAAAACAAAACCCAACCCACACGTTGTGATATTCCTTCTTGCTGTTACACAGAATGTCTGGAAGCACATTTGTAGTTTGTCTGAACATAATTTTTTAACGGATAAATGAGATTATACTGAATATATATATATATATATATATATATATATATATATATTGGAAATGTCTCGTTTTGAAAAATATGAAACTTTGACTTGGACTCTGGTACACTTGTACATTCCAATATGAATTTTTGTTTGTTTTGCAAGAGCAGAAGCATGAAAATTCTTACAGTGTTACAATAATAAACTTCTCATCTTTAAACTTCTCTGTGGATTTGTGTAATAAAAATAATGTTTAAAAGGCATCCCCTAGGCCATAAAAGTATCACACTTAAGAGATTCCAGCCGATATGTAGGAAATGACACTTTTAATATTCACAGAATAGAAAGTAAACATGAATCCTAATGAATTTAACTTTCTATTAAAGGTAAAAGTACTTTTTGTATTGAATTACAGAAGTGTTTCACCCAAGTAAGAGGTCAATGACTTATATTTTACCAATATACAACCCACAAGCAAATTATGAGATGCTGTATTTATCTATACCTGACAATCCCTTTCTTGCCCTTATGAGACAGAGCCCCTTGAAGAGGTTGAGGACTCTCAGAGAATTCTCTCAGAGAATCCACAGACACATTTAGCTTTGATGCTTATAGATGTAAATAGAATCAATGATGTTAAAAGGATCTTTGACAGATCCATCCCGGTGTTTATTGCTGTATCCCAGCCTCACTCAGACTGAGAGATGCTCTGCAAAGTACCATTTCAGCTTGTTTCCCTGCCATGGAGTGTCTCTCCTTTTCTCACATTCAAAAAAATGAGCAGGAAAACCAGACTGATCATTTTCCCTGTGCTTAATAGATCCTGGCACAACCTGGCCTCCACTATAAACAAATAGCCTCAGCACATGAAACCCCTGAAGACTGATTAAAAGTAAGCCTGATTTCATCTGCACTGGTTTCGTGCAGCCATTAATATTGTTAACACACAACCTTTTGTTCTGCCTTGCTGGAGGGCAGCTCACATTGCACTCGCTGAGGCACCTCTGAAGGTATGTTCGCTGCCAGTGACATGTGTGATTATGTTAATGGTGCTTAACATTTCTTTAACATAAGGAAAACTGACACGGGTAATGCAGGAATTGATAGGTGCTGTAAAGCCATGCCATTGAGGCTCAGGGAGGGAAGAGGCGTCGCTGCCAGTGCAGCCACACACATTTGTACAAGTGGCAGGGAAAAAGGCTCAGATGGACCATGAGGTGATGGACCACAGGCAACTACAATGAAACTTGGAAAAAGCTGAGTGCTAAGCACAGCAATGCTGATTTTGGACAGAAGAAGGTGGAACACTGGAAATGTTTGGGAGAGCATGAGAGCAAAGAAGCACAGAGCCAGGAGACCATTCCCTGGAGCCCTCAAGACCCCAGGGGAACTTCTACAAATGTCTGCAGTGGAGGCAGGTTTGTACTTTATTGTGCCTTACCTCACTTCCTAGCATTGATTCAGTGTTCTAGGACTGGGAAATTATGTCTGGCTTCATGGCCTGGCAGGATATGGATGCATGTGCACCAGCCCCAGTAACAGCTCAGTACCTGGCTGCTCCCCACTGAGGGAGCTGTACAGATTTACCACTGCTGCAGTTCTGGTCCTTGATGTTTCTTTACTGGCCTAAGGATGATTTGAAACAAAAACTAGGTGATGCAGACTCTAGGGGAAACCCGGGAGACAAAATGATCAGGGATAATTTTTTTTTTCTGCAGTACTGAAACAGTAAAATTTAAGTCTGACATTTTTTGAAAGACAGGAGCTGACAAATATAGAAGGAATACAAAGCTGTCCTCAATCCTCCCCCATCTTCATGTCTTCTTTAAAAACAAACAGACAGAAGAATAAAACAAACATTTAAAAAGTGATAGCCACAACTTCACACACTAGAAGCTCCTCCATCCACGGACCCATGGGAATGCCACCTTCCTCACATCCACTCCTCCTGATATACTGCTGGTGAGATTGACATTAAAGGACCCACTTGTTGCAATTTATTCCATTTTCAGCTATTTCATTTTAAGTGCAAAGCTGTGCTGTAGGAGAACAGACTTAAACCTAAACCAGCACAATCCAGATCACAGCCTCCAGTCTGCCCAGGTGAGCTGTCCAGTCAGACCAGCTCCACAATCCCGTTCATTTTGGACTGGCATGATGCTTCTGGTAAGTCAAGGAGACCTGGCAGCAAAGAATTCATCAGCACAGGCCTCAATAAACAGCAACAGAAATTATTATTAATAATAATAATAGTAATGATGATGATGAAGCTTGCAATCCTGGTGATCCAGCTGCAGCATATTCTGCCCTTTCAGACCTACCTGATCACAGGCAGTGTGAGTTTGGCTCACTCTTGCCAGCCCTCCCTCTTCCCATGAACACTGCAGCCTCCAAGCTGCATTGCTGAAAGGCCCATGAATTTCCTCAGCCAGGGAGAATCTCTCCTCCTCAGCAGGATTTTGAGACCCTTTGCACAGAGTGAGGATACTCCCCTGAGCACAGACCCCTTAGGGAGCCCTTTCACTGTCCTGCTCCTCAATTCCTTGTTTCCAGCTGATGGCTGCAGCTTCACACCTTGCTCATGAAGTCCACTCCCAGGCCAGGTTGCCAGTGCAGGTTCAGGGTACAATGCCACCAGGCTTTCTGTATTTCCTCTGCCAAGGACTGAACTTTGCAAACCTGTGATGTATGAACCAATGTTCCACGAGACACGTCCTGTCAGCAGCTCAGAGGTTCTGCTGCTCCTCTGTGCCTCATGGCCCACCAAACCTGCCCACCTCAGCAGGCAGCTCCTCTGCTATCTCCCCTCTCCTCAAATCCATGGATCTGAATGACTCCCATGCCCCCCAGCCGAGCTGGCCATTGTACACAGCACTTCAGCACACCTGAACTGCCCACAAGGCACGGGCTTACCACCCACCCCATGTCACTGCAGACAGACAGATGACCTGCCTGAAACTGGCTCTTTTAATTATCTCTTAAATTAATATTCTGTGATAGAAGCTATTCTTAATGATTGGAATGCAAGAGGAATCAGGCTGCGGATTAGAAACCACATGTCTAATTTTTATTAGTTAGAAAAAGGCAATATATGTTTATTCTTTCTTTTATTGTTTCAACCTAAAGGTAATTTTCCCCAGTTCTCCCACTAAACATCAAGGACTAAATAGAGCTCATTCTTTTTGTTTGCACTTTGGTGAAATAACAAGTAATAGCCAGCCCTTAAATAGAGCACAGGGTCAGGAATTCAATATAAAAGAACCAAACAACAGCATTCCTACTTGTTTAAAAAAGATAACTACAAAGGGACACAGAGGAAGAGAGGTTATTTTCTGAAAATCAAGCAGCCAAACAAGGCTGAGATTTGGACCTGTGTCTGCTGGGGAGCCCTGGCCATGCTGTCCAGCCCAGGAGAATGCAGGAGTGGGATGGGGATGGAAGTGTGCACACATGGCCTGCTGCTTATGATGCGTCTGGAATCAGCCTCAAATCTCCTCCTGCACCTAGAAATCCTCTGCCTGCATACAAATTGCATCCCAGCCTCACTGCAGAAGTCTGCAACGATTAATGCCACACACCAGCCTCCCACTAGACTGCACCCAACGACAGAAATGGATTGATTTTGAATTTTACATAAAAGTTAACCGAATAGCTGTGCACTTCGCATGAAAATCATCTCCCTGTGAGCCACTAGACACTCCACACACCCCCTCTCCAAAAAACCCAACAATAGGGCTTTGTATCAGCAGCTACAGCCAGGATGGTTGTTAGAAGCAAGAACAGGGGAAGGCTGGTGGCTGCTATGCGTGTCCAGCCAGATTGGATCAGCAGCAAGTGTCCCCAGAGAGGCAGGGGACAATACTGGCACCCATTTTTGTGAGGTGCAACACGTGATGGGTTCAAACAAACGTGAAGATGATGCAAAAGAGGCCAATTTCTGGCACCAAAGCCAGAATTTGCATCGTCTGTGTTGCAAAAGGCCAGTCTGGCTGTGCCCCTGTCCCTCCTCTGCTGCAGCTGCAGCCCTGTAGCCCCTTGCATTTCCCAAAGAAGCGAGTCAAGAGCAGCAAGAGCCTGCAGCAGGATTTGTTTTACAGCCAAGCTACAGACCAGGGCCACTTTCAGGAAGATGCTGTAGTAACAAAGAATAATGAGACTGATTCCTGCTCCAAGGCACCTCCAGCTAAGCAGCGACAATCCTTCACCCATGACCCATTCTGATATGCTGTTGTCAGTCACTGGGGCTGGGAAAACATGTGTTTGATGTGTGCCATCACTCACCCAGCCCTTGGGAATTACAAGGCAAGGTTTCTCTCACTGAGAATGGACCAACAAAGTGCCAGGGGCTTCTCAGCAGGGGGAAGAGAGCTGACACCTCTGCAGAGGGGGCAAAATAAACCTCCTGCCACTTTTCCAGTGTGATTAAATTAGGGCAGATCTATGCCCATTGTATAGGTGCTTGTCAGATTTATAAACAGTTACATACCATTTGCATTTAAAAAATAAAACTCTTAACAGGCCAATGCTGGAGATCCAACAGTGAACCCAGAGAAGTTCACACAATGTTTTAAAGGAAAATGCTGTGATCTTTCAATGCACAATAACTGGGAAGTAAAATATATATCAAAGCACAAAACTAAGGAGCATTGCATCTGAACTGAGAAAAAGCAACACAGCAACATAAATTACAGTCATGAATCCCCCTTGAAACACAGGGAAAAACAGTATTTAGAATTTTAAGTGTTATCAGTGCCAATAAAGGTAAATTATTTATGTCAGCACAATTTTTAAGCTGACTCAACATCCTTTTATAACTATGTGCATGCTTAAAATTGAAATGTCTTCATGCTTGAGAGGCAAGACACATGAAACACTGCATGAGCACGTCCTGTTTGTGATGGCTCTGGTGTGGCAGCTCTGTCCATGGCCTGCAGAGGGTTTGGGAGACTGGACATCACCTTTCTGTGTCCCAGTTTCCTTTTCAGACAACCGCCTTAAGGACTTTATTTGGTATTGAGCTCGCTTGGAAAACCACAATCTACCAATACCTTGTACCAATCCAGTCCATTACTCATTTCTCCTTCCTCCTGTAAGTACCCAACTGCCTATTTCAAGGCAAAAAGAGATGTTTCACACCTGTAGAAGCAGCTACCTCACAGCACTTGTCTTATCAGAGGGAAGATGAAACCACACACAAACACCCTGCCATGAGGATGGGTGGGAAAACAGTTGCCCCATTTCCATCCCAGTGGCCACCCAAGGGATGGGAAACCCAATCTGAACTCCCTCCACAGCTAATCCTGGCATTTTCAAAGGCCTCAGGGATGGTGGTACCCAGCCATTAATACGTGAACCCTCATTCCCATGGGCTTTACTGGCAGTCTCAGACTTATTTAACTGCATCTTCTTGAAATATGAAAATGTGTGGGAAGGAACAGTGAGAACTTTTTAAAATTGCAGTACTTTGATCCTAATTAACAGAGTTGACTGAAAGCAAAATATGTAGAGCTAATTTTCACAATATTTTTCCACAATCCCTAGACAGAGCCTTTTTCCTGGCACTGTTTAAAATTAATGAAGTAAATATGTTTGCATATTTATCTTTCCATTACATGGAAACAACAACAAGGAAAACAGATTGAACTGATAGCAGAATTCTTCCACTCCAAAGCAGTCTGGATGTGGTTTTTGTTTCAGTTCATACAATGCAACCCAAGTCAAACAAGCAATGCAAGTTCACTGGCCATGTAAGTAATTGGTTTTATCCAACAGAGCTACTACAAAATAACTTCTGTAGGAATTGACCCCTTCATTTTATTTTTGTCTCTGTGAAGAGATCCTGAGGTGGCTTTGAAGGAAAACAATATCCTTGCTGAAGTCTAAAAAACAAACTGTCACGGGCTGTCCCACATGAGTAACATGCTACTATATGGCTAATTGACTCAGGCAGTGGAAAATGAGAAAGGACACACAGGTATGGATTCATTTGGTCTCTTGTATTCATTCCCCAAGAGATATTTTCATTTTTTGGAACCTGAAGCCCAGAATCTGCTATGAGAAGCTTGAGAGGTCAGTGGTCCATGGAAAACCGTGGTCTGGTCTGGATTTTACACAAATGGGATTGTGAGGAACAGAAGAACCAAGCTGCAGGACTGAGCTGCAGCTCCAGCAGACTCCAGGGACAGAAGACAGCCAGCTTCCACAAGTCCTGCTCAAAGGTACAGGCAGATCCCAGAGCTGGTGGGAGTGGGATGTAGATGATTAATATGTGTGCACATAAAGCAAGAGCAGAAGCTCAGCCTTGCAAAGATGATAAGCACAGCAGAAGGCAAGAGACCTTCCTTTGGGTTTGAAAATTGCCAGCTTGCCCCCAAATCTGCGCAGGCTCAGCAGCCCCTATTTATTCCCATGGCACAGAGAGGGTGGAAACTCCCATCAAGTCCCTCTAGTTCACACATACCCCATAAAATACCCACTGCATGGCTGACTAGGCTTGCTCTGTCCTGGCAGAGAGGGTGAGGCAAGACTGCATCTCATGTCAGAAGTTATGTTCCCTTATCCAGCTTTATCTTAACTCTCATGGATAAAATAATTCATTAAAAAACAGATTTTTTTCTCCAAGGGTCACAAAGGCTAAATAAACGTGATGAATTTCATGCTACTCAATGATTCCTCGTTATGCCTTGATGACTGTATCAATTGCCATTACAAATGCTGAGCACCCATGACTGAAGTGATAATTAAAAAGGCAAATCATAGCAGGCAGTTGTTCCTCTGTTACCATAGAGCCTGGCCTGGGCTGTTTGCAGCATCGATTACCTGTACTCCTACACCACACCCTGTGGAAACCCAGATTTCAGAAAATGCAAGAGAAAAAAACATAAAGAACTGTTATTATTCCCACTCCCTCAGTGCATATTACAGAGGTAATGAACATGCAGACTTACTAACTTTTTGTCTACCTGAAGGAGAAGTACACATGACACTTTCAACCCTGATGATGGCATGTCAACCAGGATATTTTCCTCTTTTTTCAAGTCTGTGATGCAAGAGAGAGATACCTTGCTTTTGTGAAGCTCTTGATTCATCTGCTGTACAGCTTTCATTTTGCTTTTTTTTTTATTCTTTGGTACTTTAGAGATGAAACTACTGATAAACCATTTATTTCTTCCCTCCTACATGGCACTATGCAGATGTCAGCTATACCATGGTGCAATGAAGATAAAAAAAAAACAAACCCCAAACCCTTCCATGCTTCTCAGTTTGTTTCTGGTCTATCAGTTCCCAGTGTTTTGGGGTTTTTTTGATGATGTAGTTTTCTTTTTCAGGATGTGAATGAGCAAGATCATTTAAGTGACACTGTGGTAAACGGCATGCTAACTACAAAAACCCCTTGTTAATTTTTCTGCCACAAAAGTCTCGGAAATAGCGATGGATCTCAAAAGTAAATGTTGTCTATGTGCATAAAAGGGTTTGCTCTTTGAACTGCACTGAGATGACACAGTCATTACTATATGAAAGCCTGAACATTTTCTTCTATTCTGCAACAATTGTCAAGCAAGTGAAAGCTTTATTTGATTTCCATTCACACTGAAGACAAGATTTAGTACTCCAGTGGAACAGGCAGTGTCAGAAGGATTTTAAATTGTAATGCTACCACTTTAACATCTTAAAGGCACTTTTTAGAAGATAAACTCATCTGCCTATGATGACTAAATGACACAGTAATGGAGAAGAGGTAAAGATTTTCTTATGATAATAAAAGGGAATACTTCACCCAGGGAAAGAAAAGCAGAGAGCTATGCACTTCCTAGAAACACTTTCAAGAATCTTTTAAAATAATGGAAAAATAAATATATACATTATATTTATCCAAATAAACTCAACCAGGACTGATATAGGACTAGATTTCTGAAATCAATTATCACTTCAGAGAGGCAACATTAAAAGAAAAGAATAAAAACACTCAGCAGAGTACTTGATGGAGGAACACAACTCCAGGAAGAAGTCACCAGGTGATTGCCCTGGGATTGCTGAGAGCTGTTAGCCAATGCTAGGACTCCATCAATTTCTAAAAATGCTTAAGTAATACAGTGTAAGTAGACATATATGATGCAGAGAAAAAGCTGTCTCAGGTGAAAGCCCTCCAAGAGTGACATGAAAAATAACCCCTCAGAACATAATAGAGCAAAGATTCACCTTTATTTTATATTACATGAAGGGCAATTCCTTTGATATTGTCATGTCAGCTCATGTGTAGCAAGAATTCCAACCACCTTAAACCAAAGAAGAATTCGGTGGAAGAAAACCCTATCCATATATCTTGCAAAACATCTGCAGCTCTGGGGCACTGGAAGATGTGCTCTTAAATCCCTGCCTGTCTTACAAAGCCAGTCACTGCTATTGTTCCCATGCACTGAAAGTAAGGCTGCTGCCCCTGCCTTGGGATACCAGCCATGTAACAATGACAAGTTTTCTGGCTTTTGCATCCTTCACTGGGGACATTTCAGAAGGTCCTGCCCAGGCAAGGCTGGGGCACAGCCTCTTGGTGTTACTCACAGTGAGCTGCACTTAGTCACTGGCTGTCATACTGGTATCTTTATTTACACATGCAGCTAAAAAAAGATGAAAAGATGACAAAATCTGTGTCTTTTTCATTCCTGGCTCTGAGGCAGTATCTTTGTTTGGAAGTAAGAAAACCCTGTAGGTGTCTGAGTTTTCTGGGGGAGAGGCAAGAAGAGAATAGTGTTGCTGGGTTTTTTTCCTGTATTTATGCTGTCAAATCTTACTGGTACATCAACAATGGTGAGTGGCTCCATTTTATAAAATAAAGCAGATGTTTCGATGTTAATGATGGGAATGGACAAGATTAATTTATCCTGCTAAGACAGCTGATAAAATTTGCAAACATTAGGTTTGGGGGGGTGTAAAGGCTTTGCTGATACTAGACTTCAAGAACAAACACTCTGGACTCATTAAAATTGGGATTTTTCAGACCAGTGGAGAAGTTGTTCTCCACTCATCCTAAAACTGAAGGTAAAAGTTTTCTTTCCATTGACTCGGGGAGAAGTAGCCCAGGGATTATAGCTCAAAATTGTAACTAAAATTGTGTTCATGTTAAATAATAATCCAATGTTCTTTACTAAAAGCTAAATTAACTCCCACTGCAAGAGCGTTAGGTTGCAGCAAGTGCAGCTGCAATGAAGTTCTCAATCTTGACCTTTCCAGAGGTCACAGACACCACAAAAATGCCACTTCCACGTTTTTCTTCGAGAAACACGAGGTCAAAATTAAGGTCTAGTGAAGAGCACGTCTCAATGTATGTGACCCCTCTCCTGTGCCTGCAGGCTCCCCAGACCCAATCCTAAAAAGACCTTGTTCCATACAAACGTGTTATATCAGTGCAATTAAACTTAATAGTGTCATAAAGCCAGGGAGCATCTGGAGGTATTGATAAGGTTTCCATTTATGGGCACACTGGTGGGGAAATTGCTGTTTTCCTTTACATAATGATGCAGCTATTATGGATCAGGGGAAGTTGGGCCTGGGGGCTTTTTTCCTCTGCTTTCAGTTTAACAGTTTTCTATACCTTTAGTCAAACATGGATGTGAGATCACTGGTACTGAATTTCTCCCAGTTTTAATCTTGAAATATGGTATATAAGGAAGGTTTCTCATCGGTTCAACAGCTTGTCTTATCCTGATGCACTGGAATAAAGAGAAAGCTCACTCAGGCCATATGTTTCAGTTGTTCCTCTCACTCCCCCGCTGTCTTTCCACACATACTATGACTGTGGACAACCTCTCCTTAAGTGGGCAAACAAATGGTTTAACTCAGATTTGCACAGTGTTTGCTGACTTGTGTGGGCTCCAGGATCCAACTCAGCTTTATCATTTCAGGCAAACATATTTCTGACTGACACGGTGGTAATTAGAGCAGCTTGATTTTATTAGATTGATGACAGATTAAAGGCCAGGATCTCAACCAGCAGAAACTGGCATTGCTACCCTGAAATTCATGGTGCTATGCTGATCTATGCCAGCTGAGAGTGTGGTCCAAGTCCTTTACATTGTTTTGTGCCCCCTTACATAACAAGATTTTAAAAATTAAATGTTTTCAAGCATCCATGCATGGTCCCTAATCTTGCCCAGTGTAGGACTCAATAACATTCTTGAATTCAGTTTCCACTTCAAAATGTCTGCCCCACCAAATCATTTATATCATTAAAACAACATAACTTTAGTTAAGAGGAACCTTTCCATCTCTTTACAATGAACAGAAAAACAAAACTAACATCTTTATTTTCCTCTATATGCCAGTGGACCTGGACTGTCTGTCCCTTATCCTCAGCTGAAACTGTTCAGAATGTGTCTCCTTTCTATCTTGCACCCCAATCATGTGAACAACTATAGGCTGAACTGGTGCTGGTTTCTATTAAGGGAAAACACAGAACCAAAAGCTCAGCTCCAAGATCCATTGCCACAAACTTTATTTGAGCAGCATCCCAATATAAGCACCACAATCTCAACAAATCAAAGTGCTGAAATGGGGATCTTCAAGCCAACATTATCTCAGGAGAGAACTGGCATTCTTCATCCTGGAGAAGATCATGAACTGAAGGGAAGCCTCACATAAAAAGCTATTCCATACTGGATCTCGTGGCCCATCGCTTTCTTTTTGTTCGAGGCTTTTCAACAGACAACATTTGCCCACATACCAAACCTCATTCTTTATACAGCTGATGCTAAGATGCCCAGTTATGTGTCAGAGAGCCCAGAGGCTCCCCCAGCCTGTCCCCACAGGGGCAGGTGACCTGGATGTGCAGGGATAAATCCAAAGGGGCCCTTTGAAGTCAGATGGGCCCATGGCTGTTAATATAACCAGGGACATTAGCAAATCTCATCAAGTACTCATCCAACCTCATGCCAGAGGTGAGCTGCATTTGGTTTCATCAGGGAAAGAAAAGAGGATAAAAATCCATTAAAATGAACCAGCTGAAAGAGGCCATTGAGACTATCCCATTTATTTGAAGTAGACTCTATATCACAAAACATTTCAAGAGCTTTCCGATGTTTGGTCTATTTTTAAGGACTTTCAGTTAGTCATAGATGAACCTCAAAATATTCAGTGGCTTGATATGAATAAATATGCTTATCCAAGCCTGTGACCTGACATTAAAAAAAGCAGCAGTGATTTATGCCAGCTGAGAAGGTTAAACTAGGAGACGGCCTCTCTTGTGATGCAGGAGGAATTTCTCCTGTTACCACTCAAGTTTAGGACAATCCAAAAGAAAGAATCTTTGCCACATGAAGACACCACTCCTAATTCAGTCTGATCTCTCTAGACAAGCAAAGAATGTTTCACCCAGTAATACCTCCACCATGGCTGTAACTTTCACTTTAACAACACAGAACCTTTTAAGATGATATTTAAAGCATTTGGATGTCTCAAAGACTGGAAGAATCCAACCCCATTCTTTCAGAAGTTTGTCAGGACCTAGTTTGTGTGTAGCAATGCTATAAAACAAAGCCAAGATACTTACTTGTTTCAAGAGAGGCAAGAGGAGTCTGTCTTTGCTCCTTTAAATCTCTAGCTTGTGTACTGCAAATCCCTATTTACAAGGCTGAAGGATTTCCAGAGTGAGAAGTGCTGTCCTGAGGGGTCAGTGCAGCAGTTCTTCACACAAATAACCACATGTATACCTCAAAGAGGCATTTCCCATCAAATTAGTAACACAGCAAACAAGCAAATTAAAGCCCAAGTGATGAGCACACTTTGAAAATTAAGTGACTGATTAACCCCAAGTCAGAGGATGCTCCTCTCCTGGAACAACTCGGGAAATTCGGTAGCAAGTGGCTGAAAGTGAACTGTAAGGCTGGTGAGTGTCCACTATACAGTATATATAATATATATATATATATATATAGTATACATGTACATTATATTTACACTATAGCAGAGCTGAACTGCTCCTGCTCCCAAAGCTTCATCCACAGCCACAATAAAGCAACAAAGCCCTGACCCAGTGCTCACCCCTGGACCATCAGGACCAGGTCACAGGCAGGGGCTCTGCCATACCCCGAGAACACGACTGCTCCCTCTCAGTCTCCAAAACCAGGAGTGAATTTGGACAATTTATAGCTGGAAAACTCACATCAGGAATGCATCAGGACTGTAATGCCAACATTTTCCCCTTGGTTCTCTACACAAAGCCATTTGTAAGGCCATTGGAAAAATACTAAGGGCTAAAATTGCAGCTTTGTTCATTCCAAAACAAGTTTCCACAAGCTCTCCACAGCTATTCCATTTTCAGTATCTCCTGCCCAATAAAAGACAGATTTGAAACACCAAAAAGACACCTGTCTGCATTAAAACTTAATTACTTGTAGACCTACATACAAATTAACTATTTTTTTTGGCAAAAACGGGACTTTTGGCCACAGTTCTGTAACTTGAAAATGTTTTAACTGTAGGGGTCATATTTAGTTGAACATTTTTATTTGGGCTTACAAATAAATAACACAAATTTTACAAGAACTTCTAAAGATTTTCACAGCAGAAGAATTCTGAACAGTTTGGCAGCTAGTAAGACGACAAAATAATTTCTTTGTTTTGTTTTTTTTTAAATTCTGTGTTATAAAAACAACAGCTTTAAGATCATTTAAATCATTATCATGTGGCTGACCATATGAATACTGAGCTGTGTATTGGAGTGCATTTGTTTCTTCCAGCTGGGTGATGGACAGAGCTGTTTGCTGTTTGATGTTGCCACATCTGATATTGCAAAGAAAAAAATAAATGATTAACATGAACAACTTGGCCTAATGCATTGGAAAGTAGACTTTACCCCCTGAAATGCTCTGCTTTTATTGATTTTGAGAACAAAAGCATTGATTTTCACAGCTTTTTCTTTCCATGATTTTGATGATCCCATCGTGGTGACAATGTCATGAGTTTATCCTTCTCATTCTGTGCACACAGGTGGGCTTTTACTGGAATTAAAGTCTGAGTATTGAGAACACCCTGTGGCATTTTCAGCAAGATTTCACCCTGCACTTCAGATGTTGCTACAAAAAAAAATTACATATTTGCTAGTTTTCATTACTTTTTTTGGAGATTTTCAAATTATTAGTCAAATTCTTCAAACATTCCAGTGTTCTGGTGATCAGGAAATACATCAGCAAGGCTGAGTGCACATGGGCAGACAATTGGGGCATTATTTTCTGTCTTCTTTTTAACTTCAGTATTACAGTCTTGACTCACTGTGGTATCATTTTTGCTTCCCAGTTTCCAAGTAAGCCATTAGACTATCTAATATGGCTTGTTATTTAGAAAAGCCAATTTAGGTGATGATTAGCTACTGAATCTATTGTAGAAAACATAAAAAGCACATAGGCATGATTTAAATGTGAAGTCCCATTTTGGTATTAAACCACTCAGCTTCCATTTGACAGCACAAAACTCAGCTACAAAAATTAGCCTTTATCTATAATTATACACATGTATTTACCAAAAAATAAATAGTTTGAAAGACATTGTCTGGGAAAACAATCTTGAGACAAAACAACGAGGCATTCATATCAGCCTCTGCCTTGTTCAAAGTAGGTAAAAATGGTATTTTGAGGTAAAATTCCTAGGCAAATTGCATACAGCATAGCTGCTTTAGAATTTGCAAGCTTCTTTTTTTGAGAGACCCCTCACTCCATTCATCTCAGAAAACAGATAAACATTTGAACTTAATGGCCATGAAGATGATGTGGGCAGAAGCATCTACACTGCTGAGAATGTTACATTGCCTAAGCAACTCTGAGTCCCAAAGACACAAGTGGCACTCACAGCCATCACTGGCTTTACTTAATTCTATTTTTGACCAGCCCTTCTTTTGTTTCAACTTGCTCCTCTTTCTTTTTATACATTTCCAGTGGCACAAAAAGCTTCTATGCAGCCTCAGCACAGGCCAGGTTTTAGTGTGACACTCTACAGTGGAACAGTCCTTTTTAATTTTAGCTTTAACAATGAAAGTCGGATTTCCAAAGCTGCATCTACAACACAATATTTTGCCAAGTGAATATATTTTTCCCCTTCCTTCTAAAGGCAGCACCATAAAAGCTGCGTTTTAATAATTACATAGTGCTTTTGATCCAACGATCCCAAAGAGCTTTAAAAAAGGAGCATATCATTAGCCTCAACTTACAATGGGAGAAAATAAGGCAGAGAGGGATAAATCCACGCCATTATTTGCATTTTTGGGGGAGTATGAGGAGCTGTAATTAGCTATTAGAACAGAATGCCTAGGGAAGTGATGGAATCACCACACCTGGAAGTTCTGACCACTGCACAGGGGACACGACTGCCCTGGGGGCCCAGCACCGCCTGATGCACTGGAAAATCAAAAATCTCCCAGAGAATGGACTGATGGCAGCTGGGCAAAAAACCTACTGTAAGTGTAGTGCTGCCTTTCTTCTCCTGCACTCCCACCTTTCTGAGGAAGATTAGAGATCAGCAATTAAAGCAGCCAAGCAGCGAGGGTGCAGCAGGCACCGTCTACAAATAACCTGCCATGGTCATTGTTACTGGGGGTCAGCTGCAGAATGTTGAAAAGTTAGACTGATAAATTTAATATCAGGTGGCATTTAAGCTGCTGACAGCCTTTTAAACCCACTGTGCTGTAGGATGCTGGCACTTAATTACTGAGATGGTATCAGACCTCACAGCCAGCGTGGTGTGGGATGTATGGGCTTGCAAGCAGAGCCCAACAGACCTTTTTTAATAAACCTTTAAGCTAGAGAAGCTTTGAATACAGGAACCGTTTTAGTCCTACTGCTGCACATAGTTTGTGCAGTCTAGCCGTGTCAAACAGCAGCAGAGCCCAAAGGAGCATCCACAGCAGCTCCTGGAGCATTTTTCCAGAAACCAGGATTATTCCTTGCTGTTGCTTCATGTTGTATTTTGAAATTTATCTTTTTTTTTTTTTTTTTTTTTTTTACTGTCTTTTTCTCAAAATGCAGCCAAGACCTAACAAAATAGTTCCTCAGAGGCCAAAAAACAATTGTCAGGGTTGAGATAAACTGTGGAAGGACATGCAGAAGCGTCAATTGTTGCACCCAGCCATAACATGCTCCTGTTAACAGAGCCTGTGGTAACTTAGGACAGGTTATTTTCTCAATCCCCACTATTTTTTATTTTTTTTTTTTAGATAGATGAGTGCATAGCACACAGAGATGAAGGTGGCCAATGTCAAAGACAGAAGGCTCCAGAGAATACACAGAGATGCTCCAGCTTAGACCAATTCCTGCTGGCCCTCTGCTCATCAGCTCCCACCACTCAGTGCCAGCCCTTGCTGCACAAAAATGGGGTTTGGCAAGCCTGACTGCTACAAATCACAGAACCAAAACTAGCAGAACCTCTGCTTATTACTGCCTGGATGCATCCAAATAAAACCAGACCAAGTCAAACTGGGACAAGGTATGCATCAAGGGAGAAAAAGCAGAAGGTTTTAACCCAACCACGCTTTCTGTTTCAGTGAAGAGAGACCACAAATTCCTGAAGTGCAGTGAATTCTGCCTGTAGGAAGAAGTTCAGGTACTAAGGGGATGGTCAGCAATACTAAATAAGTAGACTACAAAAATTAATGGTGTCAGGCTTGTTTGAATGTGTATTTGTAAAACGCATTTAAAATAAGGAACTCCTGAGGGAAAGCTATCAAAAAAATATGTCATTAGATATGAGGCCAGGAAAGACATCAAAGGAGTTTATGATTTCTTCCACTCCACCTAAGAATATCCAAGGAATACAGTTCCAAACACAAGGCACAAGTGTAATTGTTTGTTCAGGTGCTGCTCACAGCCCCCTTACTTTTTTTGTTTTAACAGTAGCACAAACCTCAAGCAGCACCAGCAAGGACAGCTGCTGACCACCATATGGCAAATAGAAATACTTAAAAATGTGTTGTAGACAGATGACCAGGAGAAATCAAGTAACTGCTTGCCATACATCAGCAACAGAGCAACCCAGTACTCAAGCCAAGCTTTTAAATTGCAGAATTTTTAAGATTTTAAACAAACTCCTTTCATTTTGCCTTCACTTAGGGAAAGGAGTACACACACGGCTCCAGTGACTCACTGAGCCATTCCAGCCCAAACACTTTGCTGTGTAAAGACACCCTTATTTTCTGCCACTGTTTTATAAACCCATTCTGTATCAGAGGTGTTGATGTTTGGAACATTGGAGGAGTTCAAAGAGCAAATTTGTTAAGCTGTATGAATATGGAGAGGAATTGAGTAAAATTGATACACTGGAAAAAGGAGAAAAGGGACCTGAGAACATCATAAAACCTCATTATGAAAGCACCCACGAGAGCCATTGGCTCACACTATAACTATATAAAGATTTTTTGTTATAGTGGGGATATCTGAAATAGTGCTTAGTGCAGTGGGACACGCTTTAACTTTACAAAGAATGTTACAACAGGCAACTATTTAATAAGGCAGCTAGAGGATGAGGCCAGCAGGTAATTCACCAGGAGTGAGCCACTTTTGAATATTTCACTAAAAGAACACACTGAGATGATAATAATATCTCATTTATCAGCTTGCCCTTCAAGATGCTATAGCTCTAGTATCTCTTTTGCAGTGAAGCAGACCTTTTATTAGAGAAAGGTCCTGCAATTTAAAGACCTCCCCATGGTGCCAGTGGGCCATTTGCAGCTGGAGATGCAAAGAGTTCTACATATGAAAGCAACTTTTGGGCAGCATTCAAATCTCCCCGTGCTTGAAAGTGCAACTTTTGTATGTATCAGACACAGCCAGCAGCAACACCTGAAAAGCCATTTCACACACTCCATGATCACCTTCTACTTTCTACTCCCATTTCCATTTCCCAGACTTTAAATACTGCAGGTAAAACCTCCCACAGTTGTTCTCTGACCCTCCTCAAGACCTTCAAGGCAGGAGCTTTGGGAGGGAGGTAGAAGTTTGAAATTTTGGGTGGTTCCTTTGCTCCTCCCTGCCTTTTAAAAAACACTACAGCAGTAAACAAGAAAAAAAAAAAAAAGACTGCTAAAATATAGTCTCCCAAATACAGCACTTCTGAGCTACCAAACCTGTGGTTCAGTTTGCTCAGGTTTTGTTTCTCTTTGTTCCTGTAGGTATTTATCAAGAACTCTTCCATCCTGAAGTCAGACCTTCTTATTTCCCTTATAAAACCCATTTCTCACTTCACTTAAGGAGCAGCAGAGAGTAATAAATGAGGCAGAGAGTTATCAGAAGGAGAAAGCAAGACTGAGGAGAGGAAAGCTCCTATGTTACACACCCGTTTGACAAGATTTGCCCAGATAATGGCAAATATGAGGTGCAAAATATTCAAATTATGGCAGCATCCATTCTAACCTTGGAACCTCAACATCTCCACAGAATCTATCTTCATCCCTCAGGCAGAGTCTGAGCTAAGGAAATGCCTCATAGATGGTGCCCTAGAAGGAATGCCTCAAAACACAAACCTACCAACACAAAGCTGAATTTTCCAAAAAGGCTTCTGTTGGTATAACAAGCTCCCTAGTGCAGCTAATGGTAACTTTTCCATTTCTTCTTACATAATTTGGAAATTCAAGTCAATCATGCTCAGCTTGTTAGACTTTCCTAGAACTGCTGCAAATCCAGCAATATTCCTTCAGTTGGGTAATGGTATTTTAGTTAGGCTGGCGAAGCTCCACAGGCTAGTTTCTCTCCATCTCTTTTCCAGGGATCCTATTATTCAAAGACTGAAAGAGAACCTCTGCAGCTCAGTGTACTGAAAGGACATCTTCATCTGTGGAGAAGAAATGGGGTTTGATTCCCACACGATGAACTCACTGATACTGTAACACAGAGCAGCTCAAAATCAAACTGCTCTGCCTGGGAGAAGCAAAAGGAAGATGAATAGAGGTCACTAATATTTAGTCACCAAGACCTTTATAAAAGTCAGAATACTTAGACTGCAATGACCCAGAAAGGCCAGAGAACTAATAAAACAATAGAATCCATGAAGTATGAGAAAGAGGAAAATGGAAAAAAATTGAAAAGGGTCCATCCAATCAAACGATAACTAAAAGAGCTGATAAGGGGAATTAAATGCTCTGTGTTGTACCCTGATAACCCAAAGAAAATCTGAAACTTCAAATAATGAGAACAGCAGGGCTCAACCTTCATGTCCCCCAAATCACATGTAAGTAAAGATGAGCTCTTTCTAAGGGGTAAGCAGCTGCTTCACAGATGATAAAACTAGCTCAAGTACTTGTATTCCAGCCTCACTGTGACTTTCTAAACCCTTTCCAGCTTCCCAGTGGTTTGGCACTGTGAGAATACTTTCTGGGACATTCATCTCCTTCACAAAACATCATCTCATCAGCAGGTAATGTGTGACATCCTCCCTGACAGTCCCAGGAGTGAAGGGAAGGATTTAATGAGCACAGACTCTGAATCACTTCCTGATTAGGACTCAAAATGAGTTGACTTCATCTTCACCAGGAAAAAAATAAACAAATTCAAGTCTTGAAGAAGAAGAAAAAGGCAAAGGACAGTTTTAACTCATGCATCTAAATGTAGTAAACCCTTGATTTCCCTTAAGAGTTTAGGATGACAGATTATCACACATTAAAATATTGCCTTGTCAACACCAGGACACTTGTCCACTAAACTACATTCAATACACATCTTTAACCAGCACTGCATACTCTGCTACAGACATTCTTGAAAAGAAACTGAATCCCTCAGTCTAATCCTCAGGGGATGTCTCAAGCCTCAGGTCCATGCAAGAAGCAGAGGAAGAGGAGAATTTTTTTCCCCCAGTCATGTCCCCACTCTTACCAAGGGCTTGCATTGTGGTGCTGAATTGTCAGCATGCCATCACAGCAATGACACTCTGTTCATCACCAGGCAGTGCTGACAGAACTGCATTTCCATCAGCACCTTCTACATGACAATTATTCAGCTGTTCCCCATTCATTTAAATGAGAGTAAAAAAATCAGCACCATGGAGTTCTCAATGTGAGCAATAAACCTACCAAAGACTTCTGGAAAGCCTGTGCCCAAAGATGCAAACACAAGGGAAAATAAAGGAGCAAATCCCCTTTTTCCCCATTATATCACAATCTCAGTTACAGAGCACTTTCAGAGCTTTTACTTTCTGTGTGCCTCTCTCACATCTTCACGTGCATTAACAGGCAGTGTTGTACTCTAATGAAAACAAAAAACCATAAATATTTCTCCCCAAACAAACTAAAATTTCCAATCTGCAATGGATTGAGTGTTTCCTCAGGCAAAGAAGGTGGAAACACTGCAGATTCCAGATGAGACACTATCTCTGTTTAGGTGGGCAAAGGAACAAGCTATTTTCTACATGATGAGTGATATCCACAGCCATATTCCAATTGCTGACAGAATGACATTATTCATTTAGCAGGGTTTTTTTCCATGTTTCAATATGGAACATTTTCAGAAAATATGTATAACAAAGTCATTTAGGCACAGCTCACTTAGGGCTGACTTGACACAAATTTATTGGGTAATTGCCTCATTGGCCTCGAACTGCTGGGTTAACTATTTTTCTTCTTGGGTTTCATTTTCTTAATGAATCCTTTGAAAATCTATTTAGAAAGAAAAAAAAAAAAAAATCAATCTCTTCCAAGGAAAAGAGTGGGTGTTCATGATATTTTACATCAACTAAATATTACACAGTTTTAAAGAAAAAGTTTGACTTTAGTTATCATGGACTCTCTCATTCAGGACGTTTTGATGTTTGTAGTTAAAAGAAGTGCAAGCATTTGTATTACACACACACCATGTATATAAATCCCATGCAACCATGTCAGTATAGGCCATATGGATATTAACATATTTATGCAAATATGCTAATCTGACTATAAGGAGATACAATGTCTGTCCATGAGTAAAATCAGTGGGGGTGGAGAGAATCAACCCAAGGTTAAACTATCACCCTTCCTTCCATAAGCTTTTCTATTAAACCTGAAACATGTTCAAGTAATAATTTTGAGATGACACTAACTCTCCCAAAGGAAAAGGTTGGTGGTTTGTTTTTTTTTTCCCACTAGAAATAGAGATAGATTTTTCCAAGCCATCTTCCACTGGTAGGTCCAGCAATAAAAAATAAAAAATCACTAGGATACAGATAGGAAAATCCAGTGATTTTATTTTAGCAGAAAAATATTTACTTATAGCCATCACTGCCAGCTTCATCTCTAAGTAATGTGAAATTGCAAAAGAAATTCTGTCCAGTCTATGTGAATTTGGAAACTTAACTTGCTTTAAGCATGTCTTTTCTTCCACATTTTGTCTAAGACTCCTGAAGACATCCTGCACAGTCTGAGCCAGTCCATGCCTCCAGATAGAGCTCAACAGACCCAGAATATTTTTTCTACTTTTCTCAGTTTTGTTTTTCAAGCAGAAGAAACTCACAAAGGATGAGAAAAAGGAAGAGTAGGATATTTGATCTGTTATTTTCTAGCAGTCAGCTGGAATGCTACTGTATATGGTCAAGAGGAGGGGGGACAGAATCTTACTCATGTGTGCAGAACAGCAACAACAGCTCAGGATTAGCTGCAGACAGAAAGACCATATAGGATTAACACAGTGAACCAGTCATCATGCTTACCAGAATATTCAAGAGCAAAACATTCAGAGGATTTCAGGACAGGATTTAGCAGAATTTGACTGAAAACAGCACCACATTTTCAATAAGGTTTACTGAGTAGCACAGCACCCAGCACCTTTTGGCTGAAATGACTTGATGTGCATTGATTTTAGAGGCATTTCTTGTGCAACCATGTAAAGACTTGGTGCACTGGAAAGGATGGGAAGCTGGCAGAAAGGTGTCTGTACACAGCTCCAAAATGCAGGCAAGAGCCTTCCCTGCAGCACAGGAACTTTTAAACAAGTGAAACTCAAGGTAAGTGTTGTTACTGTCAGATGGAGAGTCAGGAACCCAACACCATTCAATCAGCTTCTGCTGCTGAATTTATGGCTTCATTGTTGATTTTTTTTCTTTATGCAACACTGAGTGCTACGACAGCCTTACCTGTGCTAGGGGTTGTTTATAATGACAAAAGGGATACCCAAAGTTTTATATTTCAGGTTGGATTATCTGCATTAGAAGAGTGTATTAGGAAAAAAAAAAAAAGAAAAAAAAAAAGAAAGACATTCAACTGGAAAAGGGTTATTGCTGTTATGGCAAAACCTGGCTCTGCAGCACTTCAGCAGCAGGGAGCTGAAGTGCTCCTGGAACAGCTGCCTGTGCTCCTTCTCACAAACACTACAGCAGTTTCCCTGAAGGGAATCATTCCTGGATCTACATGGATCCATCATTGCTTCCATCTGACAGGACTTAGCAGTAGAGAAGGATGAGTGAAAACAACCTGGCAAAGGAGAAAACACTCCCTGTGCTGCTGCACCACCGAGAGCTTCCTCGCTCCCTGCAGACCAAAGTTCCTCCTAGATATGATTTCCCACATTGCAGAAGGAGCCACACAAGCACAAGCAACAGGTTCACAGCCCAGCCTTTTGCTGAACCAGCCCCTGTAAGAGAGGAGCCCTTCCACAGACTGCAGCCTCCCAGACTGAGCCAGCCTTTGCATTCTTTGCTCATTTTTCCTTGGGCACTGCAGAGTAGAAAATAAGCATAATTAACAACATAAAGCTCAAGCTGCTGAACCTGGTAGTTCAATTTAAAAACAAGCTCCATACATTCATGCCATGTGGGTGTGCTAGAAGAAGTCTTATGAATTGTCTGTGAAAGCACTGCCTTAAATCTTTTTTTGCTGCCAATTCCAGCCGCTACCCTATAAACCATTCCCATTTACAGGCACACAGACTGATGCCCAAGTAGCCAGAGCACAAGAAGGACAGCGAATAGATCACAAGTGATAATGCTGCTGATGTTACACCATACAAAACCTAACCCAGCACACCCCACCAATGCCTGGACAGTGCTCTCCAAGTGCCATTGGCACCCCCAAATAATCACTCCCACAGCTGGCCAGTCACTAACAGCCTTTATTCATCTGCAGCCTTGGAGCAGACACGTGAGCTGGTCCATGTTACACACTCTTAGTTTATTTTTTGACACCTTTTTTTGGCAATTTACACAGCAGCAAATGATCAAAGGTGCACAGAGATCCTAGTTCATGGTCAGCTTGGCCATTCATCCACAGGAAAGGGACACATGGAAAAGCAGCTGCAACATGTGAAGCTGCTGCAGCCCCTGGTCAGGCTTTACCTGAGCTGTGGGCAAAACAGGCTGATCGCTCTTCATCACTATTAACCCACTGATACGTAAAAATAAATACGTAAAATAATTCAAGCCTTGCTTGAAAATTCCTCTGAAACTTCCAGCAAAAAAAAGCAAACCCCTCCCAGTGTAACAGCGGGCACAGATCACCAGCTAAGTTAGCTCTAAAGGCAAATATTCCATTTTCAGAGAGATGCAGTGGGCCATAATACGAATAAGGAACAAAGACCCCTTTCATTCTGCTGACAAATACAGTATAGCATGTCACAAATCACAAGGGGAGCAGACAGCACAATGACAGCAATTAAATGGGTGTATTTTTATTAAGAAATACATATAATAATGACTGACTGTGTACACTCTCCCCCTCCCCAACCCTTCAAGAATTACACTGGCAAACATGGCTGTAAGTGTTTAGGGGTGTTACTTCTGTTAGACAGAAAACTATCTTAAAGGGAAGGGTACATCCAGCCAGGGCAGCCGGACACACACAAAAGCAGACACAGATGTTTTGTTTGTTTTTATGCACGTTGTTCATTGCCATCCGCACAGCTTCCCCAACTCACTCCCAATCGGTGTATTTCTGGAGAAGCTGAAAAAATATATGCCCCCCTTTTTAACTCTTTCGCTGCTGAATTCCAACGCTGACACCATTCCTGCCTCCCCCTCCTTGCCCTCCGCCCTGGTGACCCGGACTGCTCTCGGGAGATTCACTTCCCAGCCCTCACACCTGCTTACTTTGGGGGAATATTCGCAGGAAGGAGGACCCTCCAGGCCCTGCTGTGCCTTTGAGCCGTGGCCAGCCTCGTCCAGGCGGTGACCCCGGGCGGGCTCCGCGCTCTCCTGCGCCCGTCCCGGAGCGCTCCCAGCCGGGATGAGCGCATCCCTGGCGGCGTCTCCTTCCTGCCCCCTCCCCGCCCGAGCCGCGGCGGAACAATGCGGGGACAGACATTTAGCAACACCTGCTGTATCGCATTAATATGCACGGGGATGTATGGATGGTTTTTCCCATCCAGCACTAAGAGCGCATTGTTCGGGGCGATGCATCGGCGGATCGCTGCCCCCCTAGCGCCGGCCCCACAAGCCCCCTTCTGACATGTCCCCTTGTCTCCCAGCCCGGGCTGACGAGCGCGTTTAGGAATGCACTTCATTAAATCCGAGCTGCCCCGTTCCAACCTGCAATGCGGAGGCAGCACAAAGCCAGCGCCACGCTTCCTCCCGCATTTCTCTCAAAAGCCCCATTGTTCGCCAGGCATCTGCTCCTGATCTCAGCCTATTCGTGCCCATTGACCCCGCTTCTCGCAGCACACCCGCTCGCCAACGGGCCTCACGTAAAGCCTGCTTGATGAATTAAAAAGGAGCACTGGCCATCTGTCCCGGCAGGCCGGGCTCGGCTGCCAGCCCCGCTCCGCAGCCTCCCCCGGCTCCCGAGCTGCGGCTCCGCCCGCACACACGCACCCAGCCTGCCACATTCGCCTTGCCATCCCCTGCCCGAGCCGCCGGGAAACAGCGGGGGTGGAAAAAACGGAGAGAGAATACAACACAACATTCTCACTTGCCTGAGTCCTTCGAAATTCAAGCACAAATACAAGATTAATCCTTCCTTTGTGAGGTCTTGTCTTTAAGTCGTGGTATGTAATGATCCTCAGCACTGCAGCAGAGGGGAATAAAAAATGCAGGGATCATAAGCAGGGGGAGGACAGGGCTTACTTACATCAGGGTTTCTGCCACATGACAATAGGTTTGAGAGGGAAGAATAAGCTGGCAGCAGCAGCTGACAGTGCAAAAGGGAGAATGCAGAAGCCTGCCTTTTATATTATTGGTGACATTTCTAACACATGACAACAATTTCCATCTGTATTTAAGCTGCGAGTGTGAGGAAAAGAGCATTACATCACGACTCCTCTATTCCTAGGGGCTGTGGAATATGTAGGCCAGAGGGATTAAAAAGCACCTGTGTATGCTGGAGATCTGAAACACCACAAGGCAGATTTCCCCCCCTCACTTCTTTCTCCCTCGCCCTTTTTTTTTTACCTCTATCACCTGCACTGAGCTGCTGTTTGAGAATATGCCCAGGGAAGTGCAAAATGGTATTGTCCTAGTTAGCGAGGCTCAAGCATGGGGGAACGATGCAAATATGTGTTTCTGGCTCTGTCTGTCTCTCTGTAGGAGATACAGCACTCATTTTTGCAAGCAATTGGACAGAATACAGAGCATCCTCCTGCTTTCTGCTGTGCTTGTCCCAAGGGCTTCGAGTTTCTCTTAAGAGTACCAACTTTCATCTTCCTTTTAAGTCTGCAGGGAATTTCAGTGACAGTAGCAACAATGGTTTCCCCACTCTCGCCTTCTTTTACAGCCAACTCATGCCTGTATCTTTTAAAAAGTAAACATCCAGAACAGGGGCCAAAGATATTTTGGAAAAAGCACTTGACTGCTTCAGAGCCAGCAGGTGTCCGTCTTGGACGCTTTCCACGTATCTGCCAGGACATTATTACTTAGATGAAGCTCTGAAATCCGAAGGGACCCCAGCCTTGCAAGGAAAGCTGCTCCCCTGCAGCTCCAGGGCTGCTTTGCTGGGGCTGCTGCAGCTGCCCTGAGACAGGCAGGGACATGGGAACCCCGAGGGAAGCACTGCTGGGGTGGGCACAGGGCCACTCCTGCCACTGTCCCCTTGGCCCAGTGGGTTCAACACCAGTTCTGATCCCGGAACAAGCAGAATTTTGAGCCACAGCAGCCGAGAGCCATCGCTCTCTGAGCATTTGCTGCTGGCAAAGAAGCTCTGTCCAGCTGTGGGCACAGGACACAGCTCACAGGTTCACAGCACCTGTGTGAAAGGGCCAGGCAAGGGAAAACATCATCCTCCCCACCACCAAACCCAGCAGCAAATACAGACACTGCTCTTGCTGATGTACCCCGTCCTCAGAAGTGCTTGAACTAGGGAGGGGCAAAACATCACTGAGAGCCAGCAACCCTTGCCTTACCTTTATGGCCACACACTGACAGGAGATTGGCTTGCTTATAAACAGTCTTAAATTAATCTGACATCAGTATTTTCATGAAAACACCAGCTGGGCCAAGGTGCTGGCCAATTATATGTCTCTTGTTTAAATAAAAAAGACAAAAATTCTTTGCTCCAGATCATTTTCCTGATCTTTCAACACTGGCCTCTTGGAGCCATAGACTATTTTTTGAGTATATGCTTGGTCAACTCAAAGCTGCTGTGACAACTTAGAGCCTTTGATAATGTTGGGTTTAGAATATTGCACACAGTAAATTTGAAGACTGCAATACGAAAATAAATTACTCTGAATTCCTTGCCCCTCCTCTTCATGTCCACAAAATAAAGAAATCTGCATGAGCCACACTGAAATTCTCTCAACAGATGAAACTTCAACGAGGCAGTACCTATGTGAAACATTCCAGTAAAAAAGCCTCTTTATTAAAAATAGAAATGGAGCATTTTACTTTAGATTTATTCAGAGATGCAGCTCCCCAGTCATTTATGGAAAGACTTCCACACGATTTAGAAGAGGGGGAAAAAGGAAACAATGAAATTACTTATTTTTAATCTGGGGTTTAAAGGCATTTTTTCTTTCCAAAAAAAAAAAAAAAAGTCCCACACACAAAGAAAGAAATTCAATGCAAACCTCTGTTTCTGTATCATGAAAGCCCATTCCAGTACCAGAGTAATCAATTTCTCAGAGCTTGTGTGGTCTATAGCAAAAGCCAAAGAAGGTATTTAAGTTTATACAGCCTTCAGCATTTTGATGGCTTGCTTTTGAAATACGACATGTTTAAATTTTATATATTTTTTTACAGTTAGTTATGTCTTAAGAAAATGGTTGCTGGTAGAAAAAATAGAAGGAAGGGAGAATAAATGAAATTCAACCTGTTTTTGAGCTGTTTGCCCATTCTAAAAAATCAGAGTTAGTTCAAAGTTGCACCATGAACAACTATTACAGTTGTAATTACAGCTATCATATTATACTCAGTCTTAATTTAGCATCAAACACCTCGACTCATATGAACAGGAAAAAATCCCTAAATAAGAGTGGTGCTCCAACACCAAGAGATTATTACCAGGCAAGCATCCACAGAAATTTACAGGAACAGCAAAGCAAATACTTTGTCAGATATAAGAACCATCTACTTTTTCTAGAGCTGAAAGTCATAAGCAAATCATAAATCACTTCAGGATGGGGAAAGGAGTCTTTGTCCTTATGGTAACCCCAGCTTCCCACCATGAAAGAAAGCCATCTTGAGACAAGATTTTACAGCTGGGATTTAAGTCACAGGGTGGAAAAAGTGTGAGATAGAGCACTCTTGTAGGTAGGAACAAACTTCTACAACAGACTTCTCATTCTTTCATCAGTACATTTTGGATCCAATTCACTTACCATGTGGGAACAGCAAATGGGGAACAAACTGTGAATTCAAATAACTGTAAACTCAGCAAGATGTGGAAATACAACACAGATGGTGCACTTCAGATTAAGGGTCAGCATTTCAGCGTCGCTTTCCACTTTTACATTGTGATAGGTGATGTATAACAACCACCTTCTCCCCGAGACAGCACTCTAATCAAACCATGACTCACTTAGGAAAACAAGAGGCAAAGTGATACCTCCTTGGAAGCCTCCTGCCAGTCGAGAGGAGCTAAGGTTACTTGGTTAAGCTGTAGGTTTGCTGCTTGAGGATTAATGCCTAGAAATTGTCTAATGTCTGGAAATTGTCTCCACTAGCCATGGCTGACAAAGGTTTTTTTAGCATTTCCATTTTCCTGCACGCTGCAGCAGGGCTGCTCTGCCTGGCATGGCTGTGCCCACCTGCTCCCCTCTTCACCACCTACATTTCCAGCAAGAGTTTGCAGAGGTTGCCCTGATACCTGTTTGCAAAAGCCAAGAACACAACCCACTGCTGCCAACATTCCCCAGAAACAGCCCTCAGAAAGTCCTAGAACACCTCTGCAGGCCTGCATCCTGCTTGTCTGAACACTGGGTTAATTTTATTCTCTACGACCCATTTTGCCAAAAATCTGAGGAATGGAATTTAGGATGATTTTATTCTGGCTATGAAGTGTTAGTTGCATGCCCAGGGCCCTCTAGGAAAAGGCTGTCTGCCTGTAAGCACAAGTTCAAAGAAGAAATAAAGGAGTGAGTACAGATTAGATGACAGAAGAGCTGTAAATCTATAGGAGTTTGAAATGCCAGATAGAGAGGAGCAGGAGTGATTGTAAGGTGATTATTACCTTCAAAATATGCCGGAGGTTGTTTATCAGATCAGAGTTAATGAGGGAGAAATCTAATTGAACTATAATATTAAATTTACCACTTTAATGGTATCATCAATGTTCTATAATGTGGGCAATTTACAGAATGTCTGTCAGTGTGATTCTCCAGTGTGGTTAGTTACACAGGAGCAGCACTATTACATCTCATCAGCTTTTCCCTTCCAGAAGACACTGTGCATTTTGCAGAGGATTGCTGAGTGAGATAGCAATCTGTATGTTTAAAATTATGGGAATGCAAAAATGATATTTATGATTTATGAGATATTTATGAACATGATGGGATGTTCACATTCCTGGAAGAATTTGGTCCAGCTCTGCCCCACTGCTGAGCCCATCCTTCCTACTTCTGCACTGCCATGTAGTGTCCTGCTGGGTTTTCCATCACTCTCTTTCACATCCTGCAACATTTGCTGCTCTCCTCAGAAGCTTCCATATCTGGATTTAGAAAAATTGCTAATAACCTCACTATTCAAGCACATTTTCTGCTCTCCTGTGTTATCTCCCTCCAAACAAAAGAAAGCACTAAAAAACTCGCACCCTAGAAAAACATGAACAAAGACGGTAGCAATAAATCAACACTTACATGAAAAAAGTCAAAATACCCCGTGTCAAGGTTTCAATTACTAATTCAAAAGACCAGTGAACAGTAGGAGATGGTAATGCTGTGTTTATTAATAGCCATCTCCTCATGTATTCAAGGAAAAGTTCACTAAAAGCAGCAGCTTCTTTATATGGAGTTCCTCCTTCCCTGAGCATCTGCTCCAGCCCCCCTGTTCTGAGGTTTGCCACTTCAAATCCCTAATACAGCAAAGATCACCTGCACATTTTTAGCATATGACAAATGTCCCATTAAGTAGATTTAAGTTTTGGTAGTTGAGTTGCCATGATGGTCTAAGATAAAAAACAAAGTATCATCATTGTCTCTAATAAGCCTTTTTATAGGCTTTTCACCAACATCAACTTTTGTTTACTGTTTTTAACCCCCTAGTAAATCAAGTGTTAAACCTGAAGTTCAGTGAAAAAGTTCAGGTAGTGAATGAATGATGAAGTATGAAACATAATTCAATAGCAGATGATACTTCCAAAGGTCATTGATGAGGTTTTCTCCCATATTCAGCTCAAAAAAGACCATGCAAGAAGAACTGCCAGATCACTATCCACCTGATTACTCTGTGATACACATCTCATTTTGAAGATACATTAGCCTTTCAAAGAGCCATTTATTAAACATTTCCATTTAAATAAAAATTTTCACAGTCCTCAGTGAAACAGATGTATTCCCTCTTAAATCACTAATTAAGAGCAGCCTGGGACATTAACAAAGCCCTTTAAAAGGAATTCAGAGAGCTAGTGTCCCCCTTAAATAAATCTGTTCTGGCAATGACCCAGGAATCTTGACTTCATAACTCAAGCTCTAATTATTCAAGAGAACATCATAAAAAAAGGATACATCTAGACTGTTAAGACTAATAAGGAAAGATTTATTTTTCCTTCAATAGGGGCAGAACTACAAATATTTGTTCCATTTTTTCTATCCTCTTATTCACTTGGGGTGGGGGGGAAGGAAATCAGTGAAGATGAATTTACAGAGTTATTCCCAGTAAAGGTACTGGATATCGCTCTCCCCAAAGAAAACCATCTAGCAGAATCTAAACAGCTTTATAAATGATTACACGGCTAATCGCCTCTCTGCTGAAATAAAGACAAAAAGGATTTGGAGGACAAATACTGCATGCTTTATGTGATGTTAAAAAAGGGATAACTGTTTGAAGATGAAATGTGACAACTCTGCATCCCCATCAAACCATCAGGAGCTGGCATCTGCCACCGCCCCCCTGGGCTCAGAGACTGTCACGGTAGCAGGATGTGTGATTGGAACCACACAGGAAACTCCTCCTCTGCAATCCTGCTGCTTTTGCCCACCTTGTGTTGCAGGTATCACCCTGGACCAGAAGATTCTCATATCAATGTGATTTACAGGTGTTCCTTTTTAAATAGTGACATCTTTGATGGGAAGCACAGGACTTTTGTAAGGGTGAAACCCCCAGCACACCTAGACAGTGATGGGTTAATCGTGAAATACCAAATGTGAAGGCCAAACACAAATGGGAGTGGAAAAGCAGATTAAAGAACAGCTACACATTTAATTTTACCTCATTTTAAATCAATCCTTTTGCTTGGAACACTCATTCTCTTGCTTTGTAGCATAATCAATAGACTGCAACCCTTGAGCAGATGCATGGCGATAGTTGAAAAGAGATCAAACTGCCTAGGAATCCAAAGCTGTGGTACTGCAGCCATCACAAAAGACCTAATCAGAACCCTGGGACATCATATGGAAAACTGTGGCAGGACAGAGCCAGTTTTGAAGTGAATAATGTGGGGTAATTCATCTCCACCCCTTCAACCTCCAAACAGCAGTACCTGCTCTCAGGTCCGATTCACTCCCTGCTCTCCCAGAGACTCTCCCCTTGGAAGCCTTTATGTTTTAAAACAAATGCACAGACATTGTTTGCACTGCACCTAAATATCCACTGACAGCTGCTTTGCCATAGTACAAAGCAACTGCAATGAAAAACCTGCAAAATTAAGTACACTGGGGACTAACAAAGAAAACAAAGCCAAGTGGCTGTGTAATCTCTTCCCACACTCCTTACCCAAATCTCCTTTGGCAAGTGGCATGGGAGAGCATGTAGGGCTGAGCTCCTCTGCTCTCTGCTGTTCTCTGGTGCCTCATGCAATTCCAACTGGGTGTACAGTGAAACACAAAAAAAGCAATTCCTCACAAATGGGGAAGCAGATGGAGCAATATTTACCATCATAAGTGCTTTTATTTCCAAAATTAAAAAACCAAAACAAACAAACCCACCCCCAGACAATAGTTTTACTGGCACAAAACGTGCTATTGATCTGAAAGGACAGACCAGATGGGAAAAAGGTCCTGAAGTCTTGTAGATTAAACAAAAATGATTGCCTATGGAAAGGAACTAAACTATAGAAATATTGGCCCTGTTGCTCAAAACAGCATATTTTTCTCTCTTTTAAAAGTGAAAACACATCTGGTTCATGAATAAGTGAAGGAATGATATCCTTGAAAACTGCAGGGGACACTGCTGCAATTTGGCAATCCCTGGAACACAGGTATAAGGATTTTCTAAAGCCAGTGGTTGTACTCAGGATACACAGGAATAATTAAATGTGTGTACACTAGCTGACATGGAAAATATTATACAGAGTTTAGATAAACTCACAAGCAAATATTCTTAAGAGAAAATATTTTTACATACTGCTGGTATCCATATGTGACAACCCAGTGATAATGGCACTATTTTAAAAGTATTTAAAACTTTTTTCCTGACATAAACATTGTAAAACAATTAATTATTTTTTACATGTTAGAAAAGAGTCTGCTGCTCCTCACCTTATCACTGTAGGCCTTCAAATGAATATTTCATGGACCCTGCAACTATTTCTCATTACAAAAGCAAAATTACACCTCTAGGAAGGGAACCACAGCAAAAGGTACTTGGATAATAAATAAATCTGCAGGTCTGGAAAGCTTTTGAGAATTCAAGAACATTTGTGTACATAAACTGATGATTTATTGCCTGGGAAGAAAACTAATGCACACTGTCAATGATTCTGTTTATCCTTAAAAATAATTAGTAGCTAAAAATAACATCAGAATTGTAACTCATATAGCCACACATGTAAAAACACATTGATTTGTAACATAAAGGTCTTTATGTGTCTCTTCAGCAATTTTTCCCAGTATACTGATACACTTTTATGCTCGCTATTCTAAAGAAATGAACCTTCTGTAAACTGGTTTGCATATCCCTTTTACCAATTCATTCTGAAGTTCAGAAATACTTATGGGGGAACCCAGAGCTACAGGACTTTATCCTGGGAAATCACCTGAGTCTGCACATTTGTCAGGGGTTGCATCAGACCCCAGCCCATTTAGTCTTTCTAGTCCTCCATTACCTGCAGATGATGTAGTTATGCACAGAACAGCTTTTCCAGCTCCTGGAGAAACTGAACTGCCTTTTGGAAGTTCAATTATCCATGAAAATCTTGAATTCAGAGAATAAGCTTCAGTGTGCAGTCTACAATCACTTACTAAAGTTTATCTTATCTAAACCATGAGGTTCTGTAGTTCAATATTATTGGTTTTGCTTAGAAAGGAGACTTTTCCTTTGCACCAAGAGATCACTTGGATTAAAGATACTTACTCTAAAATTTCCCTCTGAAAGGTGAGAGAGCTCAGGCCAGCCAGGTGCCTGAGTGTTGTTGGCTTTTTCTGAGCCTCCTCACAGATCACTCAACACTTACAACTATTGATTTTTATCCATTTCTTTCCATTTTGCTCCATGTTCATCTATAAGACCAACCACAACAGCTGGAGCTACTGTTCTGTAATGAGGACAGAGAAACAGATCTTTCTCTGGGAAGGTGAGAGGACAGACAGCAGAAATTAAAGTGGGAAATCTCTAACATTCAGATCTCCAGTCAGGCAATCCCAGGACGTGTTCTTGTTTTGGGGAAGTCAATCAACTGTTGAATGATGACCTCCAGACCACTTACAAACCATCAAACATACAAATAGGTGCCCTGCCTCTCTTCCTTACTCTGTCTTGGTCCTGGCTTATGCTGCTGCTCAAGTTGTAGGCGCAGAGGAGAATGCCTTGGGTGTGTAAACAAACTCGTGGGTTTGGTGTGATAGGAACAGCAGAGCACTCGTGACAAACAAACTTGGAGGCCACCTGGAATCTTGTCACAGCTGTTGTTTACTACAGAGCATTGCAGGAAAAATCAGCTCAGTGGGGAGCTGGGAGCTGAGGGTATGAGGACTCGGAGGAAGTGTGCTGGAGGGGCAGATGGCACTGAGGAGCAGGGGAAGACTTCAGTTTGCAGAGATATGTGTGTGGTTCACCAGCTAATGTCAACAATACTTCACCTCTGGGTCTGTTTCAAGGTCTCATTTCTTTATGATAGTTCCCACATCTAGAGATCAAATCCTCTGATCTCTCAGAAAACCATCCTGTGTCACCCAAACAGGCAAATGCTCATGTGGCCCCTGGGAGCTCACATCATCCCACCTCTCATCAAGGGTTCAACAGAAAATAAATCAAACTCTTAACCAACTCTCCTAAAGAAAAAATCCTAATGATGCTTAAGCAGTGTGCCATTAACAAAGTAATGAGGTTGAGCCAAACATCCTGCATCTTTCCTCCCTTCTGCTTGACCTCTGTCTTCTACAAAAGCTGTCAGGACTCCTCTCAGTTCCAGAGCCAAGCACACGATGGGCACAAGGCTGAGTGAGAAACAGAAACCTCCTTGGTTCTCTCACCACCTGTACCAAACCAATCAGGGTTGAAACACATGCTATTCTCACCAGAATTTCTGGGCAAGAACTGGTTAATAGCACCTTTTTCCATTTTGCATTTACTAATTATTTCTTCATTTAGCCCTTATATTAGTGCAATAAAAAGCAGCTGTCAGGCCAAGCATGCTCAGTCCAAGTGACCTTGTGTTCTTGTTTGTGTTTACCACATAAGCATCAGGAAATTCCATTTTCAAAATACAAGGCTTCATAATCCATTAGCACTAGAGATTGGTCCAGGGCTCTGGATTTACTGGTCACGTGGACCAAGGAATAAAAATATGAGTGTACAGCCAGATTAATCTCCAGACCTGTAAAGCATCCCAACCCTCCATGAAGCAGTCTCATTCCAAGCCACATATGAATATTAGCATCATTCTTAAAAGCTACCATTAATACCATCCCCACAGCAAATGAAGCAAAAATTAAATGCTACCTGCCCAACAATTTAGGAAGTGTGGCGACACACAAGAGCTAACACCACTTCAAGGGTTTTCCCCCTGTTTCATAAGTGAAACATAAGTACTGATGCTCTTACTAATACATCAACAACCCACATCTCCCCCAGCTATTTTGAAAAGGCAGGAATCACTTTCACTGCCCTTATTTTTAAATAAAAAGCAAGTCCAAGCATCTTAGCTCACCATCAAGTTCAATAAATCAGGTAAAAGAATCAATGGAAAGCATTTCAAAATGTAACCTTGGTAACGTGTAAAATGTTTCCCCAGATCTTACACCCATTTGCTTTATTTGCTGTTTTAAGAAATGAAATATCACACACAGGCAGAAGGACATTAGTATCACAACACTGCATCTCCCAAACCTAATACTGCATGTGCCCTCCTGGAAGGCACTTTTTGCTGTATGCCCTAAAAATCTGCAGCCTGCCAAGTTAGGTAAATGAAAAACAATCATATTTCACGTTGACAAAATGGCAAATGGAAATGTTCAATAGGAAAGAGTAATCCATATTTATTCTTTATGTCCTTTTATGTTCTTTAAACATAATTTGTTTTGTGCTTTTCACGGATAAAATGAGCATAAACCCAATGGTGTTACAACAGCATCTGCCATTTGAAGAATCAACATTTGTCAGTGTTACCACTCAATTCTAACTGGTCTTACACAGCCTTCCTGCATTCAACACTTAGACTGAAAATGACTACTACTGTGAGTACCACTATGTGATATTTGTTGGCAAATAGTGGTTTTTGAGTTGCAACATAATTATTCAATATTTATATAAGTCTACCAGGATAAACAATCTCTGATTCACAAGAAGTCAGAAAACTTCAAATTATATTGCTGCTTATCTCAGTCTTCTATAACTAAGATGTTTACTAGTTCTAATTCCAGCCTGATCTAAAGGGCATATCATTATTTCCACAGCTCAGCCAAGTTAAACAAAAAAACCTTTTCCTGAGAAGAGTATCCCCTGCCACCTGGAGAATGTCAAACAGAGGGGCAACAAAGTAGGATCACTCTCCACTCTTTCTATGTCTTCCCAAAATGCCAAGGACAGTCTCATTTTGAGTAATGATTCTGACCTTCTAAAGATTACCATGCTCCAGAGTTCTTAGTTTTTCTTCTGGTTGTTTTTTGGGTTTTGTTTTTTGTGGTTTTTTTGGTTGGGTTTTTTTTGCTGTTTTTGATTTTTTTTGTTTGTGTGTTTGGGGTCTTTTGTTTTAGATTTTTTTCTGGTTTGGTTAGGTTTTTTTGAGTGAAAATGAGCATTTCTTTCTCTGCTTTGCTAACTTTTGTTGCTTTTCTCCTACATGAATCGAGGATGACCTTCCAACAGTGGCAGATGCCTTCAACAGTGGCACCCAGCCATGAAATGCTGTTCAATTCTACAAGTTAAATAAGCATCAGAAATAAAGTTCTGCTCAGGAAATAAAAATAGAAGCCACTATTTTATTCATAGGTTTCGAACCAATAAGCAACGTTCACCATTGTGATATTAACATTGACTATTTCTAAGCCAAGCAACCACTTCATGGCAGGTTTTTTTTAGGGTTTTTCTCCAAAGCAGGCATCACAAGGCTTGCATCACACCATCAACTGCTCCAAAAAGGTAATCAAAAAAAGCCTCATTCAGAGATGAATCATTTTCCTTTTCAACCCTTTCTGCTGTCACTCATGGAAGTCTGCCCAAAATGAGAACATCTCCCCCACAGCCGTGCACACCACCACAGGAAGGCTGCCCCCAAATAAAGGTGAAATTCTCCCCCAGGTGGTCCAGCAGGTGGAGGTTTTGTCACTTACAAGGCACAGCATGGCGATAAAGGTTGTCTCGAATGGTCTGCTGCAAATCGTGATCCGGCGACCCCTTCTGAAACCTCTGGTTGAGATAGTGCCGCAGATCTTTGTTCAGTCTGCTTCCTGCAAAGAGAAAAACAGCCATTTATTTATTTCTAAACGCACACAATTACCATTTCCAATTGAGGCAAATGTTAGATTTCCATTCAGAGTCCCCTAAATTATGGCACGCTGACTTTACGAGCAGAGGCTCATCTTCCTCTACAAATGGCTAATTACCAAAAATAACTTGCTGTAAACAAGAGGTCTCTCTTGCCTCATAATGCATCCTTCTTCCTGTGGTGTTAAACAGATCATCATTCCTGTTTATCACTTATTTGTCTGAGCAAATGGAGACAGACAGATGACAGGAAAAAGAAGAACAATTATAAAGGTATTTCTTTTGCAAGAGTCTGGAGGGTGAGCTGGGCAGAGAGACAAAAAGCAAAAGCTGCTCCCATTGGAGCTACTAATAAAGATGAACATGGCAAAAAAAATCAAACAAATGCTATACTTTCTACTGGTATCTATCCCAACACACAGCAGGAGTTACAAAAGTATTGATTTAATGAGTTCAGAGCACCCAAAGCCTTTAAAAACAAACAAAAAAATAATATCCAATGCTTTTCACTTCAATCTGTTTATTTTCCTGTTCAGGTTTGAAGGCCTTCAGAAGTGTGAAAGAAGATAAATGAGTTGAAAACAAAACAAAAACAAACAAACACAGAAAAAAAAGAGAAAAAAAAGAAAAATAAATGTAGCTGTTAATGAACATTGCCAGTTGCTGAATACCAAACCCTTTTTTGTAAGAGAACATGTGAACTGGAGAAACTTAATAAAGTCTTTTCCCAAAAATATTTCCAAGCTTGGAATAACACTGACATTAATTTGACTGAAGAGCAAAAACAGGGATTGAAACTCTTCTGTTCTAAAATTAAAAAGGGGGAAAAAAAAACCCCAAAGACCACTGGAAAAGCTTCTGAGAAATGCTAGCAGGATGATCAAAGCCTGGAGCAGCTGCCACACAAGGACCAAGAGAAGGATGCTGCAGCTTGTTGTGGACATCAGTCTCCAACATGTCCTGAGGTCACCTGAGGACTGGGCACTGCCTGTCTGTCCCAACAGCAGGACTGGGAGACACCAAGGGAAGCTGGACAGAGCCTGGTCCAGAATCCCCATGGACAGGAGTCCAGAGCTGTGCAGCTCTCCCTGCAGAGCACTGCGGGGGCAAGAAGCTGATTGAGGAGATTCAAGGGGAGATGGAAGAGCATTTGTAAGACTCATTGGGGGCTGCAGAATCACAGAATGGTTGGGTTGGAAGGGACCTTAAAGATCACCTTGTTCCACACCCCTGCCATGGGCAGGGACACCTTCCAGCGGACCAGGCTGTTCAATGCCCCGTCCAACCTGGCCTTGAAAAGAAGAGAGAAAAGGAAATCTCTTGGGCTTAGCATTAATTGCTGGTGGCTGGGAGACCTGGGAAAGAAGTCTTTCTTTGCTCTTTTCCTTCCCTTTGCCAGGCATCTTATTTATGGCCCCAGCACGAGGCAAAATGCTGGACACCATGGACCTCAGGCTGAACCACTGCTGCGGTTTGCACAGCCTTTTGTCATTTGCATTATGAATTTTTTGACTGTGAATATGCAATGCAGAGATCATCTCAATACATGTGGACACTGAATGCAGCCTCACAGTTGCAGATTCCTGGCTGGAGCCTCTAGGAATCACTGCAGAGCAAATCAAAAATAATAATACTGCAACGGAGTGCAGTCGGACAGTGGGTCTGGGAGGCAGAAACAGCAACAGGCAAATGGTGAAATAAGAGTGCAGACTGCTACAGGACTGTGGGCAGGATAAAACCCCTGCAGTCCTGCAGCATTTCACCAGAAATGTTGGTTTAAAAACAAAACTAAACACAAAAAATCCCCCGCAGTCTGAAATACTACATCAAATTTTAAAAATAATTTTGTGATTTGTATTTAGATCCTCCTGACAGCTTTTTCTTTTAATTAAATCTCTTATTGAAGAAAGAAAGACTCAGGCAGCAGGCCCAGCTATTAACAAGAGGAAATTTTTCAAGATCAAGATGCCCATTACAGAAATGAAACAACAAAGCTGAAATTAAGGGAGATATAATTGGCTCAAAACACTTTCCTGAGCAACCCCAGCAACACCCCTCACTCCCAGAGTGAATTATCAACCCATTTTCTAACAAATGGTCTCCAGTTATTACACCATGAAGTTTGTTTCCCGCACAGGAGGCACTTGGAGGCTTTGGCAGACTTGTGGGCTACATTTTTATCAGAGTATGATTTTCAGAGTATCAGAGAGAACTTTCCAAACTCCAGGTGTTTGAACTCATAGCATGTTGTTTTACTCCAGAGGGAGACTGGGCACAAAAAAAGAGCATCTGCTGAAATAATAAAGTAGTTCTTTATCTTTTAGCTAAACAGTCCATACATTTCTTTGCACAAGAGAGAGTAAGGCAAGGTGGATTTTCATAGCAAAAAATGACAAATACGACAAACTGCCTGGGCATGATGCAAGGGTATCTTCCAGGGAAGAAATTAATGCACAGAACTGCATGTATCACGAAAGTAAACTTTCTTCTAAAATACTGTGTGATCCCTGATTCAGTGATTTATGTCACAATAATGCCTTGAGGTGAAAAGGCTCTGCTGAGCTAGGGCTTGTTTGACCACAGAATATATGCAGTTTAATGATGATATCTGCTTTTAGCTTCCCTCTGCGCCCATTCCATCTAGCATCTCAGTCTATTATGGCCCCGCTGGAAAGTTTGGTTATTTGGTTTATGCAGGAGCTGGGATTTCCCAGCTGAGTCACTGAAACACCAGTTAAAAAGGCACTTGCAAAAACAGGGGCTACAGCAACACTTACACTCACATAAGTGTCCCCTCTGGGGGCTCAGAGTGATGCTTATTTCTATTACATTTATTTTAGAAGAGAAGGAAGAAGAAGGGGAGGGAAAAAAAAAAAAAAAAAAAAAAGAGGCAAAAAAGAAACCCAAGTCCCAAAAAGCTTGCTGAGCTACATTTCTGTTCCTATATTCCAGGAAAGTCTTGAGAGAAATGAAGGCTTCTTGCAGCTCTGATGATCTCAACTCAGCAGTGGCTGAGGCCACAAGCTGTGGGCACAGGAACTCCCTCCACTGCATGGCAGAAGAAAATGAGCTAACACAGAAACTAACTCCATGTGGAGGCTGCCAAAGGGATCCAGCCTGGAACAGGTTGGGCTTTTTTACAATTTGAAATGGTTTTCTCTGCTCTGATCTCTTCCAAAAATCTCCCCTGATTTGGCATGGCTTGACAGTGGTTTTATTTAGCAGGTTCTAGTGCTGCACACAAGTTTATACACTGCTGTACTCTTAGTCCAAATTGTATGCACCCATAAGCTCTGAAAACCTGAAAAATATGCCAGTGACATTTAAGCAACCTCCTCTGTGCAAATCTTAGTAGCAAAATTCATTCTGATCCTCGGGGGCATTGCTGGCTTGTGCAAACTCCCTCTGAGACCAAGCCTCACCTTTGATGGCTTCTGTTCATGCACAAGCCACTGTCAGACCAAAAGATGGGCACGTGCCCAGAACCACCTCATTTTATGCAAAAATCCTCCCCTTTCTGAAATTTAAATCCATATCATTGTGCTCAAGAATATACTTCCTTTAGAGAGGAGCTGTGTCAACCAGAAGTATATATTGGCCTTCAAAATGCTCCCCTGTTCTCATGGAGACTGGATTTTACATTTACTCTACTCAGATCCTTTCTTTTCTTCTCTGCTAAAAGGATGCAGAAAGATCCAATGGTGGTAACAGTGGAGGGACAGGAGATGTAACCTGGGAACAGCAGTTTCCAAAGCAGAGGATAGAGGTCTGAAGACCCAGCACTTCATTCTCCCTCTGTGCTGGTCAGGATATCTTGGAAATTGTTTATTTGCACACAGAAAAGTCACCCTGTTATTTCTGTACTGAAAATTAGGCTGATACATGTAGCTCTAGATCATCAGACACATACAAAAACTGAAAAGCTCACCAAAATTCATAGTTCACAAGACATTCAAAGACTTTTTTGGTGCTGTTGCAACAGTTTCCTTTCCCTTTTTTCCCTGCTGAACAAAATCAATGCCCTTTTTAAATGTGAAAATACAGTCAGAGAACCAACTTTTCACTGCTTCGCTCCCCACAGTGCTACTCCAAATCTGAGATGCTTCCATCTTATTATCTGAGTCCTTCCAATGAAACAGAGCAAAATGGCTGTTTTTATCTATTCTTCTTAATTATTATACTGTATTTTAGAGTATGTCTATCACCCTCCCCAACCATTACATTGTAACAACATTTTAGCAGTAAAAAGAAACCCAAGGGGGAACCGTCTCTCATAGCAAAAAAAAAATAAAAAAAAAAATTTACTGACATATTGTTTGCTGAGAAACAATAAACTGTCAGGTTTTTGTAGCTCAATGTCTAACTTAGCTGGGCTTGTGATTAATGAGGAATATTGACTATTTCTAAACACATTGTTTTCAAGCCCACAGTTCAGTCACACATTTGTCCTCCAGCAGTTACCTGGCATAAAGTCACTGGGGAAGAAATGCTTTGAATTATGCTCTGGCACTTGGTGCTAAAATTCCCACTTTCTGCAGGAAGCAAGCTGCACGTGGCATCATCTGAGAGCAACTCTGCTGTGTGAGAACATCACCTCTTGGAGAGCCTCCCAGCAGCAGCACAACCTGGGGCTGAGAGCTCCTCCTGCCTCATTGCCACGCTGGCTCCCAGGAGGGAAAGCAGACTGCATAAATGACCAAGCAGAATCTGAATTTGTTCCCAAGAAAAAGCTGAGTGTGAGCATCGCAGGGCTGCCAGCACCTTCCTGCCAGCTGGTGGATAGTCTATGCCAGGACTGTGCAATGTGTGTGTTCTGAAGATCTATTTTAAACTCGTTTGGAAACTATCGTTTTATAGTTTATGTTTGTATTAATTACTGCAGCTGTTTGATCCCATTTCTGTTTGAGATGGTCCCAGATAATCCTGATAAACAACCACACTCTGACAGAGCCTATAGATGCTCGTGCAAAGATGGGTCAGGGTCAGGCCTGGGACACACTGGTCCCTGACCTATATTACACTCCTCTAAGCAGATTACACCAGTATATATTTTTTTTTGCTTTACCCTTCTTTAGGAAGGCGACTGATTGCTACATTCACAGTGACTGATAGCAGCTGAAGTGGAAAAATCTATTTTCCATTCCTGAATTGCAGCAGAATCCCCCTTCTCCTGTTGGATCTCTGTTTAAAGGTGTCTTTGGCAGAGGGATTCTCTGTGGTCAGACAAAGACCATTTCAAAACAACAGGGCCATGAAGCAATGAAAGGTTAAAGGCCTCACTAAAGGGATAAAAGTGCAATAGAGTCATCTGGATTAAGACTCTCTCTCACCACCCTGATGTCTACATTGGGAGGGAAGGATTCGATTTTTTAAAGACACAAAGATTGCACATGTTGGATTTGCAGTATAAACCCCTGATTGTAACTGTCTTTCAACTGAAGATCTCTATCTGAAGGTATTTAACTAATTAGTTATCATGGTTGGCAAGGTTTTATTCCTGTGCTACAAAACATAGAACTGCAGATAAGGGGGGGAGAGGGGAAACCCTACAAAAACCAAGCCAAACAAACAAACAAAAAAATAAATCCAATTCCTGCTCATTTAGAGGCATGAGCAGAGAACTTGCAGCTCATATTTTCTGGAGCAACAAGTGGATTTGCAATGTCAGCTGATTGGACCTAAATGCTGGGGGGCTTCACTTGTGCTCCTCTCTCCAGGGCTCCTGCTCTGCCCAGCAGAAGGTACCCAACACAAACTCATCTATAATTAGAGCCAAAATAGCTTCCCTTAACTAGAAAGTGTGTTAACTAAGCTGGTCATAAATCTACAACTCACTTAATAATGTAACTCAAGACAACTTCTCAACCTGTTGTTAAATCCTTACCATAAAGTGGGGTGTAGACAGGGCTCCTGGGAAACAGAAGACAGTTCTTAAAACTTTTCCAACAGCAGTGCCAGGACATCACCACTGTATCTTACTAACACTTGCCATCAATTTTCCTCAAGTCCTGTTGCAAAGGTGGCCCTGATACTCACACATATATTCTGTTAATGCTTGGAGAGATTAATATTCTATTCCTTGGCAAATTGATAGAATAATTTTCATAGTAAGGTCCAGGAGGCAGCAGCCCATCTTAGAAGGCCAAGTAGATTTTTATCATTTAACAAGACTGCACTGGTAGCCACATCATCATCAAATATTCCTAATTCCAGCAGTTGTTATGGAAATGGTAACAGTTTGTGCTATATCGTTTCATCCTGTCCCATCCTTGTCTTCCAGCTGCTGTCCAAAAGTGATTATAAATAATGGGGCTATAAAAGCCATTCAATAATTAGAAGATTCATTGGCCATATGCCAGCAGTGACAAAAGAGAGTGATTTATGTAAGATGAGCCTGTCACATCTGCCAGATCACAGTTTCATTACGCCTGTGGCTTTAAGGTCACAGTTTAGCACTGTTTCAACAGCCATTTGTCAAGGGGGTGCTGGGGAGAAGAGGTGAAATACATCATGGCTTTGTTTGCTTTCTTGCTTTAACTACTAAGTAAATAAGTAAATAAAGTCCAGTACCTACATTTGTTATTTCATGTCTCTTGTGAGGTCAAAGACACAAGAAAACATTCATCATGGTTGGCCAGGGTTCAAAATAAGATCATGAAGAGAAAACATCACATTTAAAAGCCTTAAGAATTCATGTGGCTTCTTAAATTCAATACAATCTAAGCATGTTCTGTCTTCCAGCCACCCATGAAATGAAGGCACCTTGTAAACACATAACATGTTGGTAAATTAATTGCTACTACATTTTCCTAACACAAGAAAACTTAAAAACCTTTTATGGTTCAGTGTTCTAAAATGATATTGAAACATTGCCATGGGAGTTCAGATTAACAATTAACATGGCTCAGCAAACACCTAATTTGATCCCTATTCCATTTCTCATCTTCTTTTCCTCTAAAAAAACAATAAAAAACACCAATGAACTTTTATTGCTCGGTACCAATACTAGTACAATAAAGTCCAGATGTTTAAATCTTCCCCATAAATGCTTCAATAACCTCATCTGTTACTGTCAGTGATTGCTTCCATTCCAATGTGGACAATCTCTGGTGACAAAAATTACAGGTCTGAGGGTGCAGACTGGATGTTTGCTGGAAATGCTACACCCAGTACCAACCAATATATTACTTTAATTTGTACCAGCCTGCTAAAACCAGACTGCAGTCAGATGAACTGCTTAGATCAGAGCCCAGATGCTGCCATTATTCTAACAAATCCACACCACAACAAAAGCAAAATGAGTGTTCACCCTTTGCCTACCTCCTGAAGTGACACATAAAATACTTCCCAATTTTTATGCTTTAGAACCTTCTCTGAACAACAAAGCCTCATCCATTGCAAAAGACTTCCGGTGGAAGGAAATTATGATAAACTGGAGGGTTGTGCCATAAAGAATTGCACAGAGTTACAGGATAAGCCACCTGCACAGCAATGAAACCCCACTTGGATGGAGCATGGTTAAGGGTTGAGCAGCAGCAGCCTGGCTGCTGAATCAGCAGTGAGCACTTTGGGGCAGCCAGTAATTCCTGCCTGGAGATTGAATCACACTTGTTACTTTATTACTCAGAAAACTTCTTAAAATGTTATTTTAGGTGTAAGCTGTGAATCTGAAGGAGACATTTCCACACTCAAAACTTTCAGGTCACGTTCAGAATCAGGAGCAGGCAAGAGCCTTCTTGGCGTGGTACCTTTGGTATCGCTCTCAATCTGCATGGGTGAGTGAACCAGCACTGAGGTGGTAATTCAGCATTTGCTGCTGCAGAAATGCACTTAACAGATCATAAATCCCTGGTAAAACTCTTCTAAGAGCACCTCACCTCATCTACTGTATTCACAGAGTGCTCCCCCTTATTTTCTGTGCATTAATAGTGATTCATATTTCTACACTAAATTGAAACAAATAGCCTTTCAGCTGAGAAGGGCCAGAAAAACCCACAGAGCTCAGGCATTGAGGTTGAAAAGAAAAAAAAAAAATCATTATTTATACACCAGGCCTGAAAATTTTGAACATTTGTGACAAATATGCTTTTGTTGCTCTCAACTGAATCCAGATCAGCAACAATTGTAAATGCAGCAGCAAGTTCAGCCTCTCTCTCATTCTGGCCCTTTCAAGTTTCTGGCACCCTCAAAGTTTCAGCCCCGAATTTCTTGTGGAGAGGAAAAGTTCCTTCACCCTCTGACATCTTTGCAGCCCAGGACAATCCTGACCTGGGAGACAGGGAGGTCACACAGCCACAACTACATCCCAGGAAGGGGAGCCTGCTCTGCCATGGAGAGACAAATCAGACCCTTCTACCTCACAAAGGATCTGTTTTATTATTTCCTTCCTCAAAAAACTGAGGTTTAAGTTCTGTTCCTCTTCTTAAATCATGTGATATCATTTGTGTCCATATAGAGCCTACAGCATCATGACAGTAGATAAATGATGACATTTCTCCAGAGAAAGTGGCAACCATACCTACCCAGGTAAGCCTAAGGAACAGAATATCTGATACATGTGAGGCAGAAATACAATGGAACATGCTGCTCAAGCAACGAGAGAGGAAGATAAATAGAAGAAGGAAAACTGTTTGCCTTGGATACCTCTGAAACACATTTGAACTGGCGAGGCACAAAGCTTCAGAAATGTGATTTGCCTCATCCAGATGGGTGCTGGCAGATGTGGAGCCTGCCCTGGTGCTTTGTGGCCACAGTTAATCGTGAACCCAGCTAACTAAAAGCTGGAGATTAACACTCCTACTCTCTCATTGACCCATAGACCTCTTTTCTTCCCCTATGCCATTTTCAAGAAATGCTACAAGCTCCCTGCTCTTGTCTCAGCTTTCTGTTTTCCTTGTTCCCTTCTGAGAATCCACAGACACACGAGAAGGAAATTGAGGCTGTCAGGTGGTCTCTGGGAATGGCAGCAGAGAAGCAAGGTGAGCCAAGGTGAGAGGAGGGACCTGCTGGAAGGACAAATGCAGAATATTTTCCTACTAAAATGAAAAATCTCCAAGATAAAGCTATAAAGCTGATTAACAGCCACACACACAAACTTTGTTGTGTTTTTGACGAGGCTCAGGAGGTATGTGGACAAAGAACAGAGTAGTGCAGCATCCTCACTGGTTTTCAGTGAGGTTTGGATTAGCATCATGCTAAATACTTTATCTGGTTCTGTGGCCAGATCAGTGTTGACCCAGAGTTAACTGGCTGACAATCAAGCTGTAACATTAAAGCTACGTCCATAAAAGCCTTTGCTTGGCAGTGACCTTAAACCAAGTGCCCAGAGCAAAGCCTCAGCTCCACAGAGCTTTCCAGAGGTGAATGCAGGCGAGCAGAGAATCCCTCTGAGCCAGGCATTTTCTGCCTTGCACACAAAGGCACTGCTGTGCTGGGGCACTCTGCACGGCGTGTTCCAGCAGGGAAGGGCAGTGAGGAGTGTGAGGCCATCCATAGTGGCAAGAAACGTTGATGTTGCCACGTAGGCTTTAAATAAAAGCACAACAACAAAAAATAAGAGGAAAAAAAAAACCTCCTATACAACTGAAGTGAATGGAGAATGAAATCTCTGTAAGAGTGCCACGGGGTGCAGCCTCTGAAGGATTCGGTGGAGCTCTGAGTGTTTCCATCAATGAACACAGACTGAGCTACGTGAGCAGCCCAGGAAAGGCATCCCAGGGAAGCACAGCCTGCCTGGAGCCCTCTGGATAGACTGGGGAGCATTGTTCCTTCCCCTTCACACTGGAGATGCCAGCAAGCTCTGCCTTGTCTGGGATGCAGGCAGGGCTGGTGGGAGCAGCACAGGTAGGGCAGGGGGTGAAGGAGAAGGTCTGGCCACAATACTAAGAATGGGAAAATCAAGATGAAAAGCACTTGCAGTCTTTCACTCCAAAGAAAAGACTCATTTCTGGAAATGAGATGCACATCTCTCTGTCTCCTGAAAGGAGCTGCCATATGTTCTAAAAGTAGGATATAATATTTGAGCTGTAAAAGCCAAATCAGCTTGAGAAACAGACGGCATTACAATGCTTTAGCAGAACAAGCCCCCCATAACAATATGCCAACAAACTCATTTTCTAGAATGGCACTAGGAAAATATTTGCAAAATCTGAAACCCATTCCCTAAATACAGCATTTGGTTCTTTCAGAATGGGAAAGAAGTGCCACACATATGCCAGAATTGGGGAATTGTAAATGGCTCTTCATATTCTTTGATTTTTTTTTTTTTTTTTGCTTGCTTTTTTCTGTAATTTTTGGATAGTGGTTTTCTTTTGGAGCTTTTTTTTTTTTTTTTAAACTTGACCTCAAATTTCTTGAGCAGTCATTCTTGTTCTTCCTTGGCTGCTGGAGGGAAAAATTCCCATGGCCCAGCCAGGTCACCTCTGAATTTTGATCACAGGGTTGTAGTTGTTTACTCTGACCTCCCAGGCTCCAGGACACACATCAATATCAACAGCCTAATTTCCAGAGGTACTGAATAAATAAAATCTAACGCTGACAACCTGTGATTGTCAGGCTACAAACACTAAATGAAGATATTGTCAGAACACTAGAATTTTGATGCTGTTTTTAAAGTATTTTTTTTCTCCTCACAGCTCTCTATCACACACAAAATGCTGGTCTTCTTGGAAGAAACCAGCTGAAAATCATGTGTTCATGGGAAGAAGATCTGTCCAAATCATGTTCCAGCTGCTTTTGCCTATTCCCCAGTGTGGTTGAATGATACACTCTCATGTGCACCAGTGTCTGACCAAAGAAAAATAAATGATTTTTTTCATCTGCAATATATCCATTTACAGAGTGATACAGGTTGATTTTCCAACTTGCCCAAAAAATTTCCCAGAGCCAAGATTTGCCAAGGAACAAATAAAACCAGAAACAAGACTTGCTGTGGTTTTGACTTAGCAAGTAAAGGCCCTTCTCCTTCTACGTTATTTTCAAAGAGCACAACTCAGCTTAACCTCAGATGGACCTCTCTTCTTTTTTTCTTTTTAAAATATAATTACACATTTATGTACATATAGAATAGATGCCAAACTGCTAACACAGAGTACAGAAAAGAAGCACACAGGCAACAATGCTGTGTGATTTAGAAAATCAGACTCTCAAAGCTGAATATAATTATGAGCTAAATCTGTTGGGAAAAAACATTTAAATGGAAAAACGTGTATAACAGTTGGGAGCTGTTGAAGCACATTTTACAAGAGGCCCAAAAAGCCACAAAAATTGAGTAAGGAGGTCACACTGGTTTAAAAACAAACCTGGCTTATAGGGAAAGTGACTGCAGCTTTTTTTCAGTTTCATGCTGTAGACAAAGGGAAAATAAGATCTCAGCAACTGGACTAGCTCTGCTTAATTACTCTAACTGCAAACATTTTTGTTTTATTTTTATTGTACCACTGGAAGTGTTTTCTGAGGGTTGGAGGATATTCTCCAACCCTGGAAAATGTTACATCAACACTGAATGTTTTTCTTGAAAAATCAAGATTAAAGAGAAATTGATTCCAACTAGTCCTCTAATGTCCTGAGCTATTACTTGGAAATGTGATTTAGGAAGACAGTGTTGAATAGGCAGGTAAAGGATCTGGAAGAATGGGGGAGCCAAGAGCAATTTAAAAGAGTTTAGAGCAAAATGATGCAATGAGCTGAATCTTTTGAATTGCTCAGGTGACCAAGAGCCTGGGCAAGTTGAGAAAACCTTCCTGGTAAAAGAAAAGTGTTAACATTGCTATTCTACTGGAAAAGCAATTCAATACACAGCATTGTGGGCATCCCTTTTGTGCAGGAAATGGAACTGAAATTCTAAAATCAGATTTTACAGCACTGACAGAATGAATGAGCTGGCTGGAGCAAGCAAGAACTATGGCAGTCAGTTATGGGTTTTAATAAAGTACCACTACATCTTATTGGCAAAACTCAAAAGTAAAAGTGAGAAGTGAATGAGGGCAAGGTTGCTGTTAACTATTGCACATAAAGTCATGTGAAGCAAAAATGCTCTGATTCTTGGGACTGTCTCTATCACACAGAGCAGCTCTTCTCTTCTGCAGCCTTCATGTTAAAGTCTGGCCAAAGGCAACAGCTAAAATATTGAAAAACTCACATTTAAAACCAAAAAACAAATAACCTGTATAGTGTTGGTCTCTAACATAAATATAATCCTTCATATAAAGAGAGTTTGGCAATAAAAGAATAAAAAGGCACATGAAAAAGCTTACTAGGGTCTGGAACAAACATCTTTGCCTTGGTCACAAGGTCTTGTTTTCTTAATGAGTTTAGGAGTGCCTGTATCATGTTTCTGTCACCCCAACTTTTCCCTTGAGAAACAAATATGATTATTGCAGACGGTAAAACCCACATTTTCTCGAGCAGGAAATAAATGTTTATATGCAGCATATAGCAAAACTTATATTTCCAGAGACAATAGTTACAAGATTTAGACTTACTAGTGCAGGAATTTTTAATGGAAAACATGTTTTTGGGGGTAAGAATTTTAATTACAAAGGAACAGCATACAACTTGCTTCTTTAGATACAAAGCAGAGCAGTTCTGCAGCAGAATAAAAAAGGTCTCTTTGGATGAAAATAGAATACTGGAATAAAGAGAAAACACTCAGCTCGTGTGTATGCGGGGTTAGACATTTTCCTGGTAATGCTTTTGATCCCAAAATGACATTTGTCAGAAGGGAGCACTCCTCAGGAACGTGACATTCCTGCAGCCATCAGACACAGCTCTGACGGCGCCTTTCCAGATCCTGCCAGGCTGCCCTGATCCCAGACACAGCTCCAAAGGGTCCAAAACTCACTCAGTCAAGACCTTCCTCTGCCCACATGCTTCTTTTTTTCCCCTTCTTACAATCTTTAGACAATGCACACTGCAGGAATAAGAATTAGCACACCCATCTAAAAGAGGGGGTTTATGAAAGGCCTGATTTTCCCACTGCAAACGAAAAAGACTTAACCAAAGTACCAGTTCAGTTCTGGAGATACAAACAATTGGTACCTCCAGAATGAAGTTTCACAGATTCTGCTTTGGTAGAAATGGAAATACAGAGTTTTTGTGGCAAGTAGGGCCCTCCCTTAAGTGAGCACATCTACTCAGCTGCAGGCATCTTGCACTAAAAACAATTAACTGGAAAATACAAGACCAGAAGTGGGCAAAATTACAGTTTCTCAGAATTCCAAGTGGAGAAAGCCACTGGTTTCATTCCCATTACATTACACTTTCCAGCAGCACAGAAAGTGGCTTTCCTGTATATCCACAATGAATGCCTTTTGTGAAAGACTAACAGGAAAAGGAGAAATGAAATGTTTAATCAGGCTTTGCTGCTGCCTTTGGCGTCATTGGATTTTCCCATTTTACAGGACACAAGCAGACCTGACCATGCTTTATGCCCATTTTTACCAGTAATTTCTGGCTCTCCAGACTCACATGGTTCTAACCAATTTGCAATTCTTCCAGGAAATCTTCATGCTCAAGCAGCAGCTTTACTGTCATTGCCATTAAAACCAACAGCCACTTTATTTTTTCTTATTTTGATAAGTGTTCTGATGATCCAGCTAAAGAGTACAAGAGAGGCAATAGAAAACAATAGAAATCAGCATTAGTTGTCTAAATACCAATTCTTCCTCCTTAAGGTTTTATTCTTTAATTTTGGAGAGCTCTTCTTGTACCTTCTCGGCTGGTTTGCTAACAAACACTTTTCAGCCTCATTTAATCAAAAGCATTTGGATGGAGATCCCTAACACTGACTCTGAAATGGAAAGCTCTAATCAACTTCACCTCAAACTCATTTTTATGCTCCTCTCACTTTTGGGAGTGCACAGGCAAAGCCCTGGAAGTTCTGCAAAGCTGAAGGAGTTTTTAAGCAACACAGGTACACTGACACCTCCTATGCTCCCTCTGCTACTGGAGAGGAAAAACAAGCTGTGGAGGTCTGAACTGATCCAGCAAAAGATGCAAGAGAGCACAGAATGGGCCTTGCATTCCTTCTGAGTGAATGTCACTCTGTTTTCTGCTTTTATGCTACTCTGGCATTTCAGAAAGCTCTACCTCCAGTCATTAAGTCATCAGGATTTTTTTCTGCTGGCTTAAAGGGACTTTGGTCAGAACCTCCAAGCTTGGCAAGAAAAGGTGTCAGACAAGTAGCATGCAAAAGGAATAGCTATTTATCAAAGGAACAATGCAGAATAATGCACTGTTCCTGCTTGAACACAGTCCCACTGCCCCACTTTTAGAGTCTGAACCAGGGCAGATGAACAAAGGAGGAGCTTTTGAAGGCAGGCTGGTTTTTAAACAGAATAGAGCACCGTGCACAAAGGCATCCAGGAGCCCCAAATAAAGAGTTCATAGAGGGGACTCAAAATCCCAAATCTCCCCCAGACAGGAGCTGCACTACTGTCCCCAGCTTTGGGCTACTCACACTCCTCTGCCAATAAGCCCCATGGTGAAGCCTTCAGAGTCCCAGAAATAAATTCTGCTTCTGTTTCTGAGTGAGTCTGGCCAGGCTGGCCCGGTAAACCCACCACCTTTGACAGGTGTTTTTTCACACTTCTGTCCTTGTCTTTTTTTAAAATTGCATGCCTAAATATTAATTCATTGGTCTAATTTTATGTTTATTTTAGTTTGGTATTCCTTTTAATTCAGAGTCTGTTTGACAGTTAAGCTTTTAAAAGAAATTTAAGGAGCTTGACCCTTTCATGACATGATGCTGCCCTGGTCCTGCCTTTGCACCTCTGCTCAGAGCCAGAAATTCCATTCAAACGAGGTGCATCCCCAGCTGCTGCAGAAACACCATGTACACATCACCCTGCTCTGCCAGCACAGAAATGGCAGATGCATCTACACAGGCTGACAATTGATTTACTCATAATTTGCAACCCTTTGCAAAGGAACTCGACTTCCTAGCAATCAATGAGAAAATAACCTTGTTAGCAAAAAATCCAATGTTCTTTTAAATTAATCAGTTCTTTTTCATCCAAACAGTACAGATAATGAGAGAGATGATGACATTTTACATGACCTATAAAAAGTAGTGTTTCTATTTTAGGCTCTCCTTCGTAAGGGTGCCAGGATGATTATGTTTTGTTTACTGGACAAAATAATCTCTTATTTGTTAAGGCTTGAATGCAATTTCATACAGTACAAAATTTTATCTTCTATTGTCTTAATTATCATCTGGAGAGTTGAAGCATGAAATGATGGCACAGAAAAAAATTAATATTAATGTGTTCTAGCTGCAATTTAAAGAGAAAGGACTTGGAGCTTTCTTTTGCTCATGTGCTTAACATGCCACATCAGACAAGTGAATTATAGCCCATTTATCTGCTATTGTTTTTCCAAGTAGCATGAAGAAAACAGACACCAACCTTCTGCAGACTCACTACATTCCCAGTGTTCAAACACACAACCTTCTCCTCTAATTTCCTTTTACATCACTTGTTAAAAAGTGTGAAAACATTTCCTGCTTAGGATGGTGTGCGACAATTCACTGTTGATTTTAAAGTTCTTTGCAGGACACCTTTGTCACCTGCAGCATGTTCTCATGCCAGTGTGAAAGCACAGGCAGCAGGAGCCTTTTCTCATTTATCTCTTTGCATCCTGATAGCCAGAGAATTCAGTGTCTGGGGGAAAAGGTGAATTTATCCTGGGAGGAGATGGCAAAAAAAGAGAAAGTCTTGGATGATGAGCAGTGCACAGAGACACCAGTGGGTTTTCTACCTTCCCAGCTAGAAATCAAAGGGGAGCCCAATGAATGTGCTGATTTTAAATTAACAAAATGCATGGTCTGACCACTTCAGATTCCAGAAGTGCCAGTAGGGATTGAAAAAGACAGCACATAGATGCAATGATACATGGTTTAATTCTTTTGCAGTTTCATCCTGACCTTTCCAGGTCTGAAAACGAAAGGGAGGAATTCAAAGGTTTAGTTTCCCTTTTTTTGGACAAGAAGAGCAATTGGATTGGACTTTGTTTCTTTGTTTTCTTTGTTAGAAATTTTTAAAAAAACCAAAAACCAAGCAAGAAAAGCATCAATTAAAAGAAGACTGATTTCCAAATCTGAACTGATGTGACAGTCAAGATACTAAAAAAAAAAAATAATTAAAAAATCTCTGTTTTTAGGCAGATTAAGTTACATGAAAACATAGAAACAAAATTTGAATGGCTTATCAATGCAATTCCTTTCAAATTAAGTTTTAATGCAAAACAAAATGCACTAAGGCATATATAAACACAGCAATGATGATACAAAAGATCCTTTTCCCCTTATGGTGTTTTATGCCGTAACTATTTTAAGGCCATGCTTGGGTACATCTAAACATCTTTCTCAGAGTTTTTTCCCTGTGGAGTTCTTTTTGTTTGTTTGTTTGAACAACTTTGCAAAATCCCAAAATGCATAATTCTGCTTTAGCAGCTCCAAGTCCAATCAAGTGGATTATCTTCATGCCCACCTTAACCGTGTTCAGAATATGGAAACATTCATCATCCACTGAGCAGAATTACAGAGATTAAAAAGGTAAGAAATGGGGTTTAAAGATATTAAAAGTTTGAGGAAACTGCTCCAATAAACCCCAGAAGAGTGGGGATCAGGTGGTAATCACCACCCCCAAGTGGGTGGGATGGGAGGCTCCCCACAGCTCCAGTTTATGGGTGTGGGGTGGCAGAGGTTGCTGGGGGTTTGCACCAGTCTGCCCCAGATGTGGTTGCCCCATGGCACCAGCGCTTCACTCAGGCCAGCAGAGCCCTGAGCCTTTCCTTCCATGGCCAGCAGCTCCTCTGGGAAGCTCCACACTGTCCTTCTGCACATCTCACCCAAGCCTAAAACACTCCAGGTCACCAGCACCCGTGCAAGGGCTCATACACAAAACTCCTCCTAATATATTTCCAAACTATTTAAAGACCCAGCAGCATATGCAGAAACACAAATATCTTCTGCTTATTGGATGGCATAGAGCACTCAAACCTGAGCATCTCTGATGAATACCTGTGTATACACAATATTTCCTGTACACACACTACTTGCTATAACCAAAGAATGAGGCCACTCAAAAATGCCCATCTAAAAACAAAGAGAAAAAAAAAAAAGAAAGAAAAAGACAAAAGAGAATGGAATTAACAGCCAAACAAAACACAATGAAAATGTAGCTGAGGCAAACCAAGTGCAAAACATATCTGATAATTGATCAAATCTTACTGTCTAGCAGATTAGTGCCTACTAAACAGGAGGGCTGAAGAACACAGACACTCCAGGGTGACAGCTATAAAGCAGAGTTTAACAAATTGATGAGCAATTTATGCAAAGTATTCATGGCTATGACAACTCATTTCTACAGAGTGAAATTAGAGTAGAAATTTGTCCAAATGCAAATACAACAGTGACCTATTGATACAGGGTCAAAATGTGAAGGGGAGAAGCAAGTTCAGGACAGCAGGGCTACAATTACACTGCAGTGCTCTTACAACAACATTTCTTTCTTTACATTAAGATTTTCTATCAAAAGGTAGATCTAAGGAACTCATTAACATGAAGAAAAACGAATAAGACATTACTGAAAAGGAAGCCAGAAATATGCATCTTATAATTTGAATTAAGATTTTCTGCTGGAGAATGTCTTTATCTTTCCAGGCAAAACAGCAAAGCAATTTTGTAGAATTTAATTGAGAAATAAGGCACACAAAAGGGCTGCTTATATGCATACCTCAGTAAAAGATAGAGTGGAAATAAGTCCTCTGAACAAAACCGAGCACTGCACATCAAACAATGTTGCCAAGTGTCACTGCTTGCCTATGAAATATCATATTTAGAACCATATTTAGGAAAGTCACATTGCTTCCCCAACAAAAAAGCACTATTCTTATGATACAGTAGACATAAATATATCCAAGCCAAAGCAAAAGGAAGTACTTGCATTTTTATTTGAAATTCAATGACCTGGTTAAGCCACTGGTATTTTGACCACCAAGTTTAATTTTGAAAAGGTTTGAGCAGCTTTACTGTCCAGCAGCCATGAATAATTCTGTGCTTGAATACTTTTTATAGAAATACACTAAGCAAAGCAACCTGCAAAGCACTTGTCTCTCAGCAGCTCTATTACATGGGCAAGTGAATGTGAGCTAAACAAACTTTACACTTCTCAACCCATCTGACTTTTTGCTCTCTCCCCCTCTATCTGCACACACATATATTTTTTTTTTCTGAAGCATTTCAGTTTTCATAAGCAGCACAACAACTTGTTGTCCTTTTATTAAGAGAAAATAATTGGATTAGGGATTCTTTCTGTGCCCAGCAGTATATATACTATAGAAGTTTTTGAACACCTATGTATCCCTTCAACAGCCTGTTTCAATAATAATAAATAATAATTTCAATAATAATAAAAATTTTGCTACAGCAAATTTTGCTCTAAGGAATTTTTCTTTCAATACTGCAAGCATTTCAGCTCATACAATAGAAAGAATTGCAAGTATCAGGAGGTTGACTTGGCTGATAAAAAGGACTAACCTGGGAGCGTTAAACACACACATGCAAACATACACAAAATTATTAACTCATTTATTTGGGATCATGTTTTGGTCCCTTGGTAAAGAGCATAAAATGTAAGAGAGGGCTACAGATGCTCAAGAATAAGCCAGAAGAAGATACCTGACAGGTTTCAGTTCAATTCTTCTCTCAGCTATCCCAGGAATTTATTCATGTCACAGGAGTTGTCTGCATAAGCCAGGGGAGAGTCAGAGCACCAGTGTAAGCTGTCTGCATTAGAGACAGCAGCCTGCTGTGGTTGTCAGCACAGGAAATCATACATCTCTGGATGGTGTATTCCACAACTTTTTCCTCATAATTCCCCACAATGGATTTTCTCCTCTTTTGCATTTTACAGCTTAAAACTCTATAAACCTTGCCAGCTCCACCTTGGCTTCTCCTTGCTGGCAAATCATTAGAAATGACTGAAATAGCTCCACGCAAATAAACTCACCCTTCAGCTCTCATCAAAAGCCATTCTGAGGACTGTGTGCCCTGAAAATGAAAATTGTACCTGATGTTTTCCTGTTCCCAGTCCTTCACCTAACCAAAGCTTCAGGCTCAATATTAAGCAAATTCCTGATTTCACAATGGAGTCTCAATTAAATATGACGGGAAAATTTTTTTGGTTTTGCAATTTGACTTCTAATATGGTATGTGGCACAGTGTTAAGGGAGAACTGAAAATAGAAAAGATGAAAAAAGCATGGCTTGTCATCACTTCCATAATTTAATTGAGAAAATATTTCAGATGTATAAAACTGAATGGATGGGGTTTTAGGAAGACAAGGTACTTTATATTCAGTTTAAACAGAGAGACAAGAAACACTGATGGATGAACTCCTTAGCTACACTGAGTTTTGTCAGGGGTGAGAGCCTGCTGCTTTTTAGAAAGCTCCTGACTGCCAAGGGAGTGACTGCTATTCTTATGTGTCTCCTTTCACTGGTATGTTCTAAATACTGATTTCCCCTTGCTAATACATGATATAATGGTCTAAAACTCAGAAAAAAATAATTTGTGCTGTTTAAGTAGCCAGTGACAAGAGAAATGACAGAAGGTGTGAGAGAGATACAAGTACATGATGATGAGAACTGACAATCTTTAAATGGAAAGGATACTTTTTCCCTACTTTTTCCTCCTTCTTTTCTCCCTATTTTTTTTTTTTTGTTTAAAAGAGACAAGATTTTTTCAAATGCCCCTAATTATGCTATTCTACTTGTAAGTTATTGTGTCTTTCTTTTCTTTACTCAACTGTCCTGCCTGATGAGAAGTTTGGTGAATTATCAGCCATCTTCCAACTTCATTCCTGCAGTACCAAGCACCCTGAGCCTCATAAGTTGCCAGTAGAAATATCCACAATATGAATATACAGATGATAATTCTGTTTTCTTCTTCAGGATAGAAACTTACTTTGGGCACATTTTTGCATCTGATCTAACTTCTCCAAAATAAAATCAGACATCTCAGAAATAACAAAGATTTTGGGAAACCCAAATAGCCCCTGTGCATCCTCATGTGCACAAGCAGTTTAATGGTTCCATTAGAGGCCAGTACCAGGTCCCAAAAAGCCTCTTTGCTGTACAGAACCTAAAATAATCACAAAGAGCAAATGCCAAGTGTTACTGTTATTACCATATGTAAAGTGCAGAACAAAATTATTTCCCATCAGTTTTGCTATGAAGAGAGCACAATTCAAGGATTACAGCTTCCATGCTGAACAGCATCTCTGAAATGAACCCAAATTTAAAGTAGAACCATCTAATAAAACAATGAAGAGAAAGCAAAAAAGCAGAATGCATTCCAGTCTTAATGTTGGAGTAGGTGGTTAAAATGGCTGAAAAGCTTGTACCTTCTTCATAGTAACTTACTCAAGATCTGAGAGCATCTTGAGCTCCTTATCAGCTGCACTAAAAATACCCCTAATAAAAGGACACAGAAAATTACTAACACAAGTTTGAAACTTTCTTCCAGACTGCAGGATTTGTGTCACATCTGTTACTTCAATGATTAAAAAAAAAAACCAACAACCTCATAACATCAGAACGTTAAACACCCATTTTTTAATGTATATATGGTGTGTACAGGTGAGCACAGACTGTGGCTATAAGCTGTTAGGCAGTCATATCTGTTATACCCACTCTGGGCATTAATGCAATGTGTTCTTACATGTAGGGCAGGGGAGCACTCCTTGTTTCACATGTGAAAAACGTTGATTCAGGACATGTGGAATGCATGCAGACAGGAGAGGAGGAGAAAACAGCCCACTGGATTGCCTGACCCATGTGCTCTTACACTCTGGGCCAGGGAAGAGCCATTTCAGAGAGCACCAGGGCCAGCAGTGGTCACAGAGAACACTCAGTGATGGCACAGAGCAGTTCAGAAACAGTTTGTGAACACATTCTTCCATTTAGATTCCATCCTCTCAGTGTGGTTTTATCACACAGCACTATAATGATTCATTATGCTATAAATTATTTCAAGACCAAAGATGAGAACTGTGCATTGAAATGCGCAGGATAACAACAAAAAAAAAATCTCAAAATCTGTCAACAAATGAAGCTCATTTGGAAGAAATTGAATACAAAGAGCAGCTATGAAACCACTCAGTGTAGAGCAGCAGGGAATAGGTGCTATGGCACAAACTTGAGAGTGTTAATTTAGGATTTCCCGTGTGTGCACCGTGTTCTGGGGGCCATCAGGCACAGGATCATCAGCTGGGCCAGCAAGGGGATTGTCCTGCCCTGCTTTGCACTGGTGTGGCCCCACTTCAAGTCCAGATTAGGGGGCAGATTAGGGCACCACAATATAAAAAAGACATTCAGCTACTAGAGAGCATCCAAAGGAGGGCCACGAGGACGGTGAAGGGTCTGGAAGGACTGTATGAGGAGCAGCTGAGGGCACTGGGTTTGTTCAGCTTGGAGGAGGAGACTGAGCTCAGGGTGACCTCATTGTGGTCTCCAACATCCTCATGAGGGGCAGCAGAGGATCTCCTTACTCTCATGACCACTGACAGGACTCAAGGGAATGACATGAAGCTGAGTAAGAGAAGTTTAGGTTGGGTATCAGGAAAAGGTTTTTTACTCAGAAGGTGTTTGGGCACAGGAAGAGGCTCCCCAGGGAAGTGGTCAGAGCACCAAGCCTGTCTGAGTTCAAGAAGAGTTTGGATAGCACGTGGTTTGACTCTTGGGATGTCCTATACCTGGCCAAAAACTGAACTTGATCCTGATGGGTCCCTTCCAACTCGGGATATTCTATGATTATGACAACTGAAAGCTATTGCAAAATCAGCATTTCTGCCCATTTATCTTTCTTAGCACACAGATGAAAGTTCTGGGTGGTTCAGCTGCCTGCTTTGGTCACCCAAAATCTTTTAAGTGTTATCGAGAAGTCATATTTAATACCCTGGCATTGCTGCTAACCCAACAGACTGTGTAACCACATGTTTTCTGAACACAAACTAGCAGAAATGCAGGGCATTTTTAAAGAAAAGCCATCCATCCCCTCTCCTCCTTTGCTAGAACAAATTCAGACAGTTCTCAAAGTAACAACATGCCAAGACAGATCCAAACTCTTTACAGATATTGATTCGCAGTTCAACCACCTCAAGGACTTTTTTTACTTGTAGCAACCTTCAATAAAATGTGCACCTATTTTTTCTTGTAATGCAAACTATCAGTTTCTGCAGGGCAAATGCTCAGTTTCCCACATTCCTTTTACTTTATTGTAGGCAAGGGGATTTGTCCTACTGAAGCACAGCAGAGAGTGATTTGGTTGTCATTCCAATTCATTACCAGTTGCAAGAGCAGAACCACTGCTTTTCCAAAACCTTTTTTACCTTTTCCAAAAGGTAAAATACATATTTTTATTTTCTGGGTAAGCAGGTTAAAGTTAGAGTATAAAGGTTTCTGGCTGTGGCATCAATTTACAGTAGCAAAAGCACCACAGTTTGAATCTAGGCTGCCATTGCACACACACTGCTATTCTATTTAATATTCTTTTCATGGCACTCCTAAGTACATTTGATCTCTTTGATAGCTTCTTGGCAATACTTTTTCATTAGAATCATTATTATCTAAAAATCTTTTAATTTTCGTTCTAATACATATAAATTTGCTGTGAAGCCAACTTAAATACTGCTAAAGCCGCTTGGAATAGGGAAACTCAAATGTACTAATGCTACAAATTCTACCTGCTGAATGCAATGTTTTGAACTGCAGGTTGTGTCAAAGATGCTGAGGAGCACGTTGGTATTCTTAATCAGTAAGGGAAAGTTCCTTTCCCCCTTCCCTGGTACAGATTTCACCTTAAACAAGTCACCAGGGATCTTCAGTCTGCATTTCATAATTAGTTTTTTTCAGATGTTCATTTCACAAAGGAATCAGAGGCTGTGAATAAATGAAATAATCTTTCAAGCTGAATTTATTGACAGTATTTTGTTCAGCAGTGACTTTTTCTGGATCTCAAATCCAAAATTTTCATCACAATAATCATATCACGTGATGAAAATTTGTAAAAGAAGCAAATCACAGTATACCCTAGAAAATGCAAAGCCCTTAATGTGGCAGATGCATTATCCAAAAGATCTGCTTCTGAAAGATTTGCTCTTCTTCTCCCTGAAATAAGGCAAAAAAATGAGTTCCTGGGAAACCAAGATTAGAGTGACATGCAAGTTGTTGGACTAACTAGGATATTACTTGTTTTAAATTGTTTCCACTTAGCTTCACCCCTAGGTTTTGCTAGGAGACTTTCTGATAGTTGGTACCGATTGTCAATTCAAATTAAATTAAACCCTAACAGCAAAGTCTGTAAGATCCTGGCTAGGAATACTAAGAAAAAAACTGACTTGATACACTTGCAAAATAAATAATATTCTGCTGGTTTGGAGAAGGCTGAGACAGGAAGAGCAGAGCTGTCATCTGCTAGAACAGAGATAAATTAGCACAGCTCTGTCAGAGAGCCCAATATAGGACATTGTATTATGTGCGGTTTCAGGATGTCTTAATAGCTTCTTGCTCTCCTAGAAGCTTAAAGCTCAGCCCAAATTCCACACACATAATTCTTCATCCTACATAATGAGGTGATTGTTGCATCATTGACAAATGCAAAACAAAAAATTCATGCTTTGGCTATGAAATATGCTAACCAAGAATCAAAAATTATTAAACCCAAGCAACATGAGAGAACTGATTCACTTTGCATTCATGAAATGTTGAGTCATTTACATAGCAAGTGCAGAAACATCTCTACCAACTACTCTAAAGACTTGCCTTAAAAAATTTCCAAACCTGTCTGTGGTCTCCCTACCCAGATGCTCTCATGTGAAAGGAATCAAGGCTGGACTCTGAGTACTGGTGGAGTGAAAGAGGTGAAGTGCATGAAGGGGAAAATAAGACCAGACATCACACAACATTTAGCTGTAGTTTAACTGACAGAGAACATTGTTGCTGCCCAGTGGTCTATGGGTAATACCTGTTTACTAAACAAATTCAAAACTCACACAAACAGCCTTTTGTCAATGTAATGATTTTCACTGCTGTGAAGAACTAAAGCTTAATGTTAGAGGATACTCGTATCTGATCCTGCTGCTGGTAGATGAAAAAGCTACACAGAAAAGAAATAACACTAATATTCTTCAAAGTGTGACATGAAATCTTCCTTTCAGCAAAAGCAGCTTTGTTATTCGGGGACACCCTCTACAACAAAGCAGCCCTGCTTTGTTGGAGCTGCCTGAAAAGCACCAAAAAGTTGATTTAGCAGCATTAACTATGACTGCAGCTGCACCCAAACTTAGAGTTCAGCAGTGCCCAGGGATGCTCCTGTGCCCTGAGCCATGACTGCCCATCTATTAAGCTGTCAGAAGCATCCCTGGCACAATTTTGGCCTGTGCCAACTATAATTTTCTCATGCACTCCCAGGCACAGTTTGAGAGCTGGCACAGTTTCCATTCCTATGGGAATGTTTTGCAGGTTAAGAGACTTTTAATGGTATGGATGTGGGTCATTCTGTACCAGCTGGCCTCAGTGCCCAAAACCTTCACAGACACAGTTACAAGCTCAGAGATAACCTCCAATTTAACAGTAATTGCAAACTAAACATTTTTGTGGGGGGCTCCCTTCTCCTGCCCACAACAGTTCTTGAAACTTCACAACACTTTAAGTTAGCAAGTTTCTAAAAATAAATTCAGAGTGTGTTCAATGACAGCCATTTCCAGTATTTATCTCTTGGAATGTCCTGGAAATTCAAGCTAAATAAACAAAAGCTTGTATCATTCCAAGAGCTCTGATAAATAGCTGCTGAAAACTTCAATGCTCCTGATTTGGAGAGCTTACAGAAGCAAAGGCATTTATATTCTGAAGCTACATTTGTAAATTGTTCAAGCATCATACCATGACAACAATCTTATAGGATAAAATAATCTTTAATAACAGGGAGAGTAAATCTATATTCATGCTCCTTGCTTCTAACAAGCATCAAAGCTGACTGTCCGTGTGACTCAACAGCAGTCTCTAAGTACTGGATTTAGAGCCATAAAGCTGCAAACCCTCACATATGTGGAGCAACTTGGCACAGACAAGCTGCCTCACACAACTGCTTCTTATTCTCCTCCTCTACCCCAGTCCTTCATATGTCCATAAACTGCATCCTACATCTTAATAAACCTTATTACAGGCAGTAGCACTCCCTGCAGAAACCTGCCCAGGAGCATTTTTGCAGGAGCACAGCACATTTGGCCCCATTAACCTGAGTAAAACTACTCTAGGATGGAAAGAATCTCCAAATCCTGCATTCTCCATATGGACTGCACTACAGCTCAGGGGGATAATGAAGGAGTAGCTCTGAGCATGCAAACTCCCCCAGGATGGTAAAAGCCATTAGGTTTGGCTCCAGAGGTGGTAGAGGAGTGAAGGGACATGCACTAACTGCCTTGGTGGCTTTGGGAGAACTCAAATCCCTACAATTATCCTGTCTCTTGGCCATGCTGCTCCCCAGGGCAGTGTGTGTTCCCCTCAACACCTCTCCTCCAGATCGCAGCCCAAACACAAAGCTGAGCTTAACCTTGTCTAAAACAGGGCCTAAATTTCTTCTCCTTAGCTAAATTTCTGAACCTGGAAACTAAGCTGCTGCAGAGCTTTCAGTAGCACTGTTGTTGCTGCAGAGCAGAAACATCTCCTTACAATAGAGGCAGCTACAGAAAAATCAAATGGCTTTTTTGCAGCCTACCCATGAAAAGAATTGAACCACAGCAACAAAGAAAAGAACTTATTACCATGGTTATTGCTGCTATTTCTAGACAACGTGAATGGGCTTTTTAGGCTTTCATGAGAGAATTTACAGACTCTGGGGCAAGCACACTGTTAGCAATTGCAGTTGCATTCTGCCACTTGAGTATTTTTGGCAATTGAACTGTCAGAAACCATTTGATAGAAAAATGTCTCCGCATCATTAGTGCCAGCAAGGAGGATATTATGTGCCAAAGTATGAAGCGAAAAGTACTTCTACTTTTACAAGTGAATCTTCTGCAGATCACTGATTTCAAACTTCCACCCCCTTTCCTGGCCCTATTCAGGTCTAAATTTTGAGGTTGTCACATGTGTTAACACTGCCTTCATAGGGCTTTTTGGTTTTACACAGAAAAATGTGAGTGTTCTTTATTCAAATCCAGTTGCGTGCCTCTCACCAAAAAAATGTACAATACTTCTTATACACCACAGCCTTTCTCACCAGATCACTGCAGTCTCTGTTCTCTCCTGTTTAGATCTTGTCTTTCTCTAACAAAACATTATTGTTTTTTCAGAGCTGTGCCTCTCAGAGAGGCCAAAAGGAGCTGCAGGATGTTCAACACATTTGAAAATTGGATTACTGGAAAAAAGAAGCTCTGGAAACAGACTGGAAAATTTTGAGCAGCAAAATTAGAAACTAAGTAAAATCAGATGAATTATATAGTCTTCCAGGCTTCAGATCTCAGTGTCTGTCCTTTTTCTTATGGTCCTTATTAAAACCAATTATATTTCTTTTTCAGCCTAAGACACAGGAACTTCAACTGTCTGAAGTTTCCTCAGCTTGAACATTCAAGATGTTCCTCAGCATTTAGGTACCAGCTCTTTTCAATTTAGAAGCTTCTAATTACATTGGAACCATAAGCACATTTGTCAAGATTTATGAATCAGCATTACCCACTCTGGGTAATGGGTTCCAATCACAAAGAAACTGCCTATCTTCATTTGAAGTACTGTTTGTTCAGTCCTTTCACCTCAGTCTTCTCATCTGCCGCATGGTTTCTGGAGTAACAATTTTTCTTCTAATGAGTGTGTGCATTCAGCAGTGAATTGCAGGAGTTCTAATCAACCAGAAACACATCCACGTTTACTCCTGTAAACAAGTTGCAGATGAGGAAAGTAGGTGTTTCAGTGGGTCATTTCTGCTACCCACAATTCCTATTTTGTCTAGTGAAAATCAATAAAATGAAATGAATTATACATTAAATAAAATAAATAAAATCTTTGAATAAGACAGGCAAAAAACAATGGCTGATTTTGCATCTGTACCCCCTTGGAATTTGGAAAAGCAAATGATAATAATAGAAAACCAAAAGATATGTAAGACTTAAATGCTTTCAAGAAGGGAGATTTTGGCATTGGTGATTACACCTGCCTCTGAGTTGCACATTACAATATCCATCCATTTTCTGCTGACAGTGATTGAACACAACGACTTCTGGCAGTAACTTTCTAAGCCAAAGAATTTTAGCAGTTCATTTAAGCTCATTTTAAACCTGAACATTTTTAAACTGTCTTTATTGATCACTGAGGACAATACACAATTCTTCCAAAGGAAAGATGAAGTCTTGCTGCCAGTGGGATGAACTCCTCTCCTGTTTTGCCTTATGTTGTTTTTTGACAGTGGCCCAATGCCAGGCACCCATGGAAGCCTCCCCCTCACCCTCCCTGCCACAGCTGGGCACAGGAGAGGAAAAAAAAAATTAATGAAGGGCTCATGAGTTGAGTTAAGGACTGGGAGAAAACACTGCAGGGGCAAAACAGGCTCAGCTTAAAGGCACAAGACAAATTTCTGCTAGAGGAACTGGATAAATGAACCAGGACATCTAGATTTGATAGTCAGTTCTGCCTCAGACTTCTCATGTACAGTTAATCTCCTTCAGCTTTAGTAAAATGGAGATAATACTATTTCCTCCAGATCCTGCCTGTCTGAGCTGAGGCAGATTTACTCACTACTGGTGCAGTTCTGCCTAAAGTGAAGGTCTGTTTGCTGGAGAGCTCTGCCACCAGCTCCTGCAGAAGCTTTCAACATACAAAGAACTTCACTGGCAAACCCCAAGGTCAGGAATGCTGCTGATTTTGCCTGGCTGGCATTGAGGCCTTGGTCGTGTGGTTGGAGTGTGGCACTGAAACTCTAAAGCAGCCTGAGAAACTTTAGTGATATTAAATATATAAATAAGCTACAAAGATGGTTAAACGTTTAACATCTATACCAAAACTCGCAACAGCGAGACACAGAATTTACATGTACATGGATGTAATTAAGTTTGGGTTCTGGAATCCCCAATAGGCAAAATTCAAATGCACAGTGCTAACTGCAAACAGTACCAAGATTTTTATATATTTAAGAAGCAGTGGATTGAATCAAAATACATAATTCACAGTTTCTTCCTAATCCATTTCAAAGTGAAATATTAATCAACAGAAGTATTCCATTCCACCATTTATTTCTGTTCCTCAGAAAAAAAAAGAAAAAAAGCTTTATACCTCTTTCCTTCACTGCTTTACAGAGCTGTAGGGCTCAGCAGCACTCATTGCCAGCTTACAGACTTTGCCTAGGCCTGTGCTAAGCACCTTCAAAACCAGACTGTAAATCACCCTGAGTCTAAATCTGGAAGGGAAATGAATTTGCCATAAAAGCAGGGTATCTGCTGTGCATTTCAGACCTTAAAGTTAGGATGTTGCACTGGAACTTTTCAAACTCAGATTAGTTATGTCTTTGTTAATGAAATTTAATCTTTTCGCAACTTGAATTTATTAACTCAAAGGCCAACATATGCAAAGCAGTTCAGGCTAAATTTTAGGCTTCTTCCTCATCATTAAAAAACTCTTTTAATTCATTTGCAAACAGCAGAGTCCAGCATCATCCCTAGGATTTTGAGTTAATTACCTTGGAAAATGTATAGCCAAAGATTGCTGAACATTCAGAGGGCAATATTTGACCTCAAATCAGGTTTGTCAAGCTCAGAAGTTGCCACTGAAATTCTCTTTTCTGAGGACTGTTGTTCGTACCTGAACTATTTCTAAACATTTTTAAAATAGTCCCAGCTCTTTTAGAACTTCTCACTGAACCAAATGACAATTAAGCCTCATTAAAGTCCCCCCAGCTCTCTTTCACTGTATGCTCATCAGAAAATGCAGAGCAATCATCAGATTGTTTCATATAGTCCTGAGAGAAGACAGGATTGCCATATATTTTCATTACTTTATTATGAGTTTTATTAGGATGTATGATATTATTAAGAGTCCTGATACACAGTCAGGTTCCATCCTTTGTCAGAATAAGATGGGCAATTTGCAGTTACTGAACATGATGGGTGAGACAGAATTGCTGCTGTTCTCTGCTCATGGATTGCATGTAGGGCTAATGTGCAACCCTAGGCATGCTTAAAAGATAAACAGCAATTTTAATGTACTGCCATCAGGTTTTCACTGAGTATTTTCCTCAGACTCTGGAAACAAATGATGCCTTTAGAGCCTCATGATCAATGGGAATGGCTGGTCTGTGGCTATTTCAGCCACGTGGGCTGTGTGCTTTGGAAGGAAAGACATTGGTAACTACAGAGAAACAGCTGATTAAGCGCCCTCTCCCAAACGAGCATGTCCTTATTTATCTTGATAAACAGCCTTTCCACAGAGGGAAAAACAAGGCAGCTGCACTTGCAGTGCCAGGCTGAGCTCAGGACCCTGCTCCTGGCTGCCCTCTCCTCCTGCTCCTCACACACAAGGCAGACTCAACACTGGTGTCCTGCCACCACAGCGTGGTTGAGGAGAGAGGATACAAATTTCCCAAACTGCACCAGTTCATTTACAGGTTAAACACAAGACAGAGTCCAACATCTGATGAAGAATGAACACAGCTTATGTGAAAATGTAATTTCTGCGTCTCAGCCCTGCCTTTCTGGCCAGACACCTGGAAACTCTTCTCTAAGGCACACACAGCTGCCACCAGTGGGGCTGGCTAACACTTCTGGCAGCACTGGTAGGACAGAAAAACCAAGGGCAATGGTCCAAAAACCCTCTGCCAGCACTGTCCTCCCTCCCCAGTCTGGTGCTGGTGCAAGACACCATCAAGCTCAATTAAGAGGAGCAGACCAGCAGCACTGCCTCAGGCTCACAGCACCTCTTCTGCTCCACTCTCAGAAATGCTGCTAAAACAGAAGAGACCCCACTTAGACAGCTCAAGGGACCTGCCTTGCCCTTTTCAGGTCTGTGTTTCTGCCTCTTTCTGGCTCAGATATCTTAGGAGCAATCACTTGTGCCCTGCTGTCCCCCAGGCATCCCAGAGGGTCACGGCTGTGCAGGGGGATGATGTCCCTTGCAGGTGTGACATGAGGGACAGCAGCCACCAGAAGGTGTGCCCCATTCCATCCTGCACAGTGAGGTGCAGACCCCTGTGTGGGGCATGCACAGCACCTCACACCATTCCCAGCCATCAGGGAGGCTGTGCTAGCCCTGTGCTTGCTCAGGGAAGGAGCCCAGCACAGCAGAAGACTGTTCCTGGTTTAATGACATCGTCCTCTTCCCCCAAGTAATTTATCTTGTCAGACTTGGGGCCAATTACTAACAAAATCTTTGACGTGACAAATGTGCCACAGACTCTGTCACTGCTTCAAGTAGAGCTAGAAGTGGGCAGGCAGCACACGAGGACAGGGCACTGGGCAGGAAAAGCAGCCCTTGCTCTCAGCTCTGTGCTGTCAGGAACACCAACCACTCGCTTAGCAAAAATCACATTACAGCAGTCAGTTTCCAGCCAGCACACTAAAGCCAACTCAAGCTAATAAAGGAACTAACTCTTTTAATGACTAATTAACTTCTCAGCTAAACAGTTCAGCAAAGAGATCTGATTTGGTGCATGTGAAACTACCAGGGAAAAAAAAACAGTAGGCCCCAATATATTTCAGTATCTCAAGTATAAATGGTGATGTTATGCCTTTAAGTCACAGAATAAGGTGTGAAAAAACACTGTTAACAGAAGTAACTGGATTTAACTTCCCACCCTGTGCACCTCAAGTGACAGTAAATGAAATTACCACAGCTGCCTCCCCAGCCAGCCACCACAGCTCAGCTGCTGAGCCACAGTCACAGATGTAAGACCAGAATCGCCTCAGCCAGGTGACACTCACCATTAAATGCTGAGCTTCTGCTGGAGGAGAAAGCAGCTCCACGGCTGTTTTTCTAAACTGAGATAGCCTTACACCTCACAGAAGGACCATGGGGACAGAGGTGAGTGCTGTAGAGAGATCCCACACTTCTGGAAAAGGATTTGTAAAACAAGTTTTCCCTGTTTGCATTCAGCATGAGCCACGATGGCAGGACATGGCTTCACACAACAGCTGAACTGGCAGTGGGAGCTTCAGGCCTTGCTTCCCATCCCTCCTGCTTCTGTCCAAAAGCAGAATTAAGTCAAAGCTTTTAGTCCATACTCCATGTAGTCCCACAGCATGGCACAACACCAGATCACTGCTACTGAGCTCCTCTGCTGTGAGGGATTTATATTTCCACTCAAAAACTTTTAGATATCCGTAAATCAAGAGAGACTAGAAGGAAAAAAAAAAAATAAATCCCCAAAATAGACCAATACTCCAGTGTTTGTTAATTTAACTTCCAATTTCTCAGCCAGTAGCCTGATTCAGAGACTGCCATCAAAAACATTATTACATTTATCTGTGTCTTGCTTCAGATTTTCTTAATGTACTTAACTACAATCTCTAACACACAGAGTGGTTTGGATAAATCCTGTAATCTAATCAATCAGCTAATTCCAGTGCAAGCCAAAAGGGGGTGAGGGAAAGCAAATCCTAAAACTTTTCATTACATATTTCTCTCAAAAATAAATCACCACCTAATGGATTGCTAAACTCGTGCACAAGTAAATTACCAGCAGATAATTAAGAACTAATAGCCTTCTGTGATCAGAGGTTGCTATTCACAATGAGCTGACAGAGATTATGAAAGAAGGCTTTTTCTATTAAATAAATTGAAATATGAATGTTTCTACACCACACTGTGTATGAAAAACTAATAAAGAATATCAGAAATGAAAGCACATTTACTCATTCTCTCCGTGGCATACGGGAATTTTAAAATAAATTAAAAAATTTAAAAACTAAAAACTGCAAACTAAAGCCGTATTTTTACATTTGTTTGGATTGGCACATTACAACCTCGCTGTTACCCTCAGCCATGAATCCTGAGTGAACCCCTAATGCCAAAGAATGGCTCCAGTGGCTCCTCACTGTAAACCTGTTATCCTGGATATCCAAGATGAGCATGTACATGGAAAAAAGTGCGAGGCCTGCCCAGACACACCGTGCAAAATCCTGTCTAATAGGTTTAAAGTTAAAGACATAGATGCACAGGGAGCACACGGCGTAGCTGGAACCACACCAGAGAGATTATGAAGGAGCTGGCAGCTGCATGTTTCAAGTGAGTGGTGTCAGGGAACCTCTGCAGGCCAGGATCACACCCCCAAACCTTCACACCACACAGCAACACTGCGTGAGGCTTCTGCTACCCAGGCAGCTGTTCTGCATCAGCAAATCCTGGCAGCACTGCCAACACCTCCAACAACTGCTTGTGCTCACACAGGGTGAAGTCTGTCCAGCAAGGGATTGCAGCTCAGGAAGACACAGCTTCTTGGAAAACCAAAATAAATCAGCTCAGCTTAAGCAGCACCTCCTGGCACTGCCCCACACGGCCAGTCACAGGGGCACACCTGGAGGTCAGCAGCTCCTGAAGAAGCGCTGGTTTCATCCTCTGTGGACACGTAAACACAGCTTAAGGGTGGAAACCTCAACCAGCCTAAAGTGACCTGCACAGCACAGCTGCCAAAGGCCTCAGTCCCTTTCCCTGCACCTTTCAGCAGTGGTCCTTCAGTGCCTTGGCACTTGCAGCTGTGTGGGGATGCCAAAGCAAAGTGGTGCAAGAGACAACAGCAGTAAGCCAGAGGTTAATTCTCAGTCAGCTCAGGAAACCAAACCCATTTTCTCTGTGGCCAAACGAGAGGCAGGACTACTGCTTTTAAAACCACATTCAAACACTGCAGTACAGTCCTGTTTTTGGGTGCCAGTGTTCTGATCTGAAAGCCTTGAATACACCTTCAGACACTGTAGTATTATATTGATCTACACTACAGAGCAATGCTCTCAGAAACAGGCTCATTCTGCTCCCCATAAGAGTGCAAGATTGAGAAAACATTAAGGAACATCTACAGAAGACAAAGCACAGTTCTTTAATTTTTGTTTACCCTGCTACAGCTTCACTTATGTGACCTTTCAGACCAAGAACAGGCAACAAGAAGGAAAAAAATAAGAGCTTTAAGAAACAGTATTTTTTTTCCCCTCCTGATTTTACTGGAAGACCATCAATATTGGATGAACTCCTTTAGATGTACTGTGCCCAGAGCCACTGAATACCAAATGCTAGAGTAGCTATGCTTCAAAGAGAATATTCTGTCATAAGCTGAGTTTTAGGAAGGCCAGTTCCCTATCAGACTGCTGCCAAGAATCTTGCAAAAAAACCCAAACCCTCGTCCATGAAGTCTCTGCTTCATTATTTTGTGACAAATATTGCTACTCCACAAGCCATTATTAATAAGGCAAAAAGTACACGGTAGCATTAAACACCACAGGACAGTAGCCATCAGATAAAAAATAGTAATTTGGTGTTACCAGCAATAAGGGACATTTTTCTCCACAATTCCTCCACAAGGAAGTGTCATTCCTCTTAGAATTTGCATGCATGTGGCTGTGGACAGTCCAGCAGCATAGCTTAGAAAGAAAAAAATAAAATTATTACTCGCTTCAGTTCTGTGTGGGCATCCACTGGACCATAAGCTTGTGGAGAAGGAGGAGACAGCACACAGCACAGACAACAATGCTGCCTCAATTCAGTAATTAAATCCAGAATCAGAATTAGAAAGGCAATTCTTATTAGGAGACCATTACAAAGCTTCCTAGTCTACAAGATTGGGGAAGGGGAGAGAAGCAGAAGGAATTTCAAAATCTTCCCCTGTTCTCTGTAATCAGAGATTTCAGGTTTCTACTCTTATAAAACAAGCTTATGTGTGCATCAATGCACTGTTGCTCTGGCAAATCAGCCTTAAAGGAAACTGTCTCCAAACAAAGAGCATCAAAGAGAAAATACAGCCCAGTCTCAGCAAGCACAAAGCAATTTCAGTCTGCCCAGGCCCACCAAGATGTTAAGGGCACAGAGATGTACTTCTCTGGATGGTTTTGTTCACCTCTACCTGAAACAGATTACTTTATTGATCCACTTTAAGAATGTGGTCTTTAAACCACTATTGAAACCACAGAAATGAAGATTTCCTTTGTCTCTGCAATTTATCTCCAGTCTAGAGAACAGCTGAGTTCCTGCAGCCCACCACACTGACCACCCAGGCAGTCACACTGTGGTGTTCTCTTCTGTAGCAATAGCCAGACACGATCCCCACATGAAAATTCTCAGGTTATTTCCTAAAAGCTTTAGCTGGCCCAAACAGCTTCGCTATTCTTCCTGCAAATTCATGCTCTTGCCTAGTTAGATGCATAATCAATTGTTTGCACCCTCCTTCCCCCATCCATCTCCCGCTACAATACAACTGAACTGTCAAATAAGATTCATTGCCATCAAATTGTAAGAGCAATTCTAATCAATGCTTACTATGAAAATTTTAAAAGTGAAATTCCACTTTTTCCTTTTCTTTTGCAGGGTGGTCCAGTGAACAGCATGCAAGAGCAGACCTCTGCAGAGCAGATCTTTGCTGCCAGCTCTGCCTGGGCCACCTGGGGGATCCCCAAAAAGTGACTGTTTCTACATCCTTAAATGCCTGAAATAATGACACTGTCCTGAACATGCTCAGATTTACTGATTATTTGTTGGATTTATTTTCCTTTTTCTGTCTGTATTTCACTAATGCCCATGATGAACCAAACATTGCTTTTCTAGGGGAACCCCATTTGGAGGTTCTCTCCCAAATTTGCCCTAAATTAGGACAGGCATGCAGAATGAATCAGAGAAATCCTTCTTCTTCCTCACCTCCCTTCCTGCCTCCAAATCTCTAAACAGATGCCAGCAAAGATTTCTGTGTTGTGGGTTGTAGGGAAGTTTTTGTGCAAATGGAAGCTTAACATATCTGCACAAAAAGTTCATAATAACTCATGAACTAGCATTTCAGAGGTGCTGCAAGCTTGATTCAGTTGCTTCAGCTGGCCTTGCTGCTGTGGAACTGAATGACCTAGAAGACAGCTGTGAATTAATTGCATATGAGACATCCTGTATGAGACATCATCTAACTTGGAACAGCTTCCTAATCTGCCAGAAATCTAAACTCCAATTTTCTAGCACTATTTTAAAATATCTACCCATAGATAAACACACCCTTAAGTAGTCTTTTGAATAAGGGAGAAAAACTAGCAAGAACTACACTAACAGAAATTTAGTGTAACACTTCCACAAAGTTTTCCTAAGAACCAATCTCATGCTGGGATTGCCCAGAGCCTTAAACACATGATCCCCCCAGTGGGACTGCAGACATCACACTGCTGAGATGGAGCACCACGAGGATGTGGCCAAATGCACAGCTGTGGAAGTGTGGGGATCTCAGGGATGAAACCACGACCAATCTCCAGACCTTTAGAAAAACCTATTGTGTGGATTTAACTTCTTGAATTTTCAAGAGTCTAAAGTAAACAATTAGTTGTATTTCCCAGCAATGCCAGAAAGTTTCCCATGAGGTCCCCATATGAGATAACCAGTAAGGGTAAAACACTTCCATGTTCTGGAGTCCCTTGTAAGCTGTTTCTATGAATTCATCTCCAGAACAAAAAGTCAATATGCAGTTGGTTTTCTGCCCACTGCACCCCTCATCACTCATTTGATATTTACTTTATTTTTAATTAAAAAGATGTATAGTCCCTTTGAGGGCACTAAAATGGAGCAACTGTTTAGAAAAAATCAATATAGGCAGGGTTGTGGCTCCCCATAGGAAGTTTAATTCTTGACAGCAGATCTGCAGCTAAACAGACAAGAGTATAAAGCAATCCCCAGAGCTTCAGCACGACCCCTTCCAAGCACCCTAGAAAAACTGGCCTGAGCTGCACCATTTCCAGCAGCCTCTGCTACAGCCCTGCAAGCTCTGCCATTGAAAAGCCCAGACTGAGCAAGAAAAGACAATTCAGTGGTCCTTATATCCTAATAAAAGGGACTAAAACACCACCCTAAGAAGCTGGAAATGCAGAGGGCAGTGTTGTTTATAAACCTGCCTGGCCAGAACCTCCAGCTGGAGATGCAGAAAGTAAGGCAGAGGGGAGAGAGAAGCAAACATCACTGATAGCTGACACCTTTCAGCCCTTTTATGTGGGAATGAAAATTTGGCTGTTTCAGGGTTACAGCAACATAGCATTTCTACAGCACCCACCCTCACTCCTCCAAAATCAAGACATGTTTTGCACTTACAGAACAAACTTCCCAATTTAAAAAAACAACCTGATGGCTAGTGATGAGATGTTCCAATATTTATCTTCTAAAACCCCTATCTTAAACTATCCAGCATAATTTTGAAGAGTTCCTGGGATTAACACAGGTAAAAATGTATCCAGAAAGTATAGCACACTTGTAAATGAGTAAAAATCTTACTCCATCAGCATTTTGTTCTCATGATTGTAAGATGCCAGAAAGACCCTGATTTTTGTCTATCTACACACACTGAAAAGAGCAACATTGCATTTATTTTGGTGTTTTCCTCATTGACCTATACATTGATAAAAGCAAGTCTGACATAACTTCTAGGATAACACTGAATTTTAAATTCAGCCACTTGGCATTGGCTCAAGAAATGAGTGAGACCTGAAGAATAATATTTAATTTGAAGCCAAATGTCTCCCTTTTGGAAGCAAAGTGATGCTAGCTATATTTCTCTGGCTTATTAATAACACAGTGGCCTATACAAGTTTTCTCCCACATACCTTTTCTGTCTAAGCATGTCTTCAGACACCTGGATACAAATTAAAATTGTCTTTATTTTAATGACTTGAAAGGTTGGAAGGGGTGTTCTGATTTCAGCTGTCTGCTCTGGGTGGAGGTGAGCTATTTATGCCTTGAAAAACAGCCAGTTAACAATAAAAAAAAATATGGTACATGCCATAAATACAGTAGGTACAGCCTTCCAGCTTCTCAGCACTAAAGGTGAGTCTCAGATAATGCATCTACCCAAAAGCCCAAAAATATGCACAACAGAGCTGCATCATAATAGGTATTCTGACTACTGAACTATTTTAAATGACATAGCAAAATTAAATTTCATTACAACTCACTTGATCAATCAAGTGGAAACAGCAGTACTTTTAATGTTTGCAAAAGCCATCAGCAGACTGCAAGCTAAATGTCTTAGCATTTGTCTTGCCTACACAAAGAGATTTTTGTTAAAACTGCAAATATAGGAAGCCTTTATATGAAATATCCAAAATATTTAGGAATGAGACAGTACAAAACTTGCTTATAGAAACTGCTGACCCCAAAAGGAAAGGCTTTCAAAAAACTTCTCTGACAGTCTACTGGAATACTAAAGAAACCAAGGCGTTTTTTTCTAGATACATGAAATGAAATAAACTGTCTCACTGAGAAATGTTCCCTGGGAGCACAGTAATGAGATGTAGCAGTAGATCCTGCTGCAGCCTTAATTACATGGGTCACAAGTGAAAAAGGATGACTGCCAGCACACAGCAAGTGCAGTAGCCTTGGAATCATAGAATCATAAAATCCTAAAACCCTTTAGGTTGGAAAAGGCCTCTTAAGATCAAGTCCCATCATTAACCCAGTACTGCCATGTTCAGCACTAAACCATGTCCCTTAAATGCCACATCCACACTTTTTTTTTAAACACTTCCAGAGTTGACAATTACACCACTTCCCCTGGCAGCCTGTTCCAATGCCTGGCCACCATTTGCAGTGAAGAAATTTTTCCTGCAATCCAATCTAAATCCTTCCCTGTGAAACCTGAGGCAGTTTCCTCTTGTTCTATTGCCTGCTATTTAAGAGAAGAGGTGGAGTCCCACCTTGCCACCCCCATCTCATCCCCTTCACAAGACATAAGTCATTAGTGAGAGGTGAGAGCACTGGCTGGATAATTGCATTGAATTTAAGCGTTCAGGAGAGCAAAGCTGTGTGTTTTCTCTGTTAATTCTGCATCCTGCATGGTGAGTTGGAGCCCTCTGTGCTGGGTACCACCATCAGCCTGGCAGGGCAAGGTCAGGAAAACCACCAGGGCATCATTCCTCTGATAGCACAGGCTGCATGAGGGAAATGAAGGCTCAAGGAACTAAATCACACTTGCAAAGTGCCACATCGAAATGCTTTATATATTAATGCATAGTGAAAGTAATAAAAACAAGGTATAATTAAACCAGGGGAGAGTCCAGTAAAAGTTTTTAAGGCAAAATGAACTTGCACTGTTTCTTGCCAAACCAAACTCTTGAGGTTCATCTATTTTTTTTCCCCTTCAAGCTGCCCTTCCTTTCACCTTGCCTTTTACGAGGCCCCATTTAGAAAGGTGATCCCTGAACTCACAGCCTTGGTCTTTCACAGAGCCCAGAGACAGAGCGGTTCACTCGAGTACAGGACATCAATTCTGGAAAGAGACCTCTGCGTCTGGATTCAAAAGGGAAGTTGCTGAACATCTTTCCAAAAACAACACGCTTTAAAATGTGTGCTTAATGTGTGGATTAAAGAGAGCTGGCCTGAGCTGCCAGCTCAAGGGGAAAATAAGAGCTCTGACTTAGCAGTTTAGAGCACATTAATGTTAAAGCCACGAGGAAATCTTGTGCTTGCATTCGTAGCCAGGACACAAGCAAAGGCAGGGTTTCTGCTTTTTCATTTGTGGTTAGCAGGCTTGAGGGACTAAAATAGCCAGCTAAGATGTTACTTTACACAGCTGGTCTCCAGTACTGCTGCTGGTCCATTGTTTGGTTGGCTTCAGGCCGAAGCCACACAAAAAAAAGTAAGACCAATGCTCAGTAAATAATTTAAATATGCAGCCATCAAAGTGGTTGTATGCCTCCCCAGAGGGAAACTCAGACTACAAGTGGAGAAAATCCTTACTGACCAAGAGCTATTTGAAATTTCTTGAAGACTTTAATCTGGTCAGCAAACTGGGAGACACAGCCTGATGCGCATTTCGTTTGTATCTGTGCCTGCTTTTATTGCAGAAAATCAAGTAGATTCAATGTTGACATTTAGAGATAACACAGAAGATTTGCCCTTTTGGATTTTCTAAAAGTCATGGATAGGTCATTTTGGCTTAGCAGTCTGTGCCTAGGAGTTCTGCTTAAACTGCAAGCGACTGGGATGTGTTATACCCAAAAGATGGAAGAACCTTGAAGTGACATTCAGACACCTGAACCTGAGACTATGCAAATTACCTGAACCCCTTAAATTGGCATATCCTGAAATATTGGATCACCTGCTCCTACCATTTACATCCCTCCTGAACCCCTGACTGGAGTGGCACTACAGCTAATTTACTCAGGGTTGAGTGAGAGGCAAACAGAGTAGTTTTGTAGGCAATTCATCACTTTCAAGTCTCAGCCGTTCACTCCTAGGACACAGCATGGTCACGATTTCCTTGAAGCCGTTCTGTGACAATCACTACACTGGCACAGCTCACAGAAGAGCCTGAACCACGAGTCACAAAGAGAAAAGCTACTCCAAATCTATCTAAATTTATTTAATTTTTTAAATATGTGATTTCAGACTACAGACACAGGATATCCCAAGCAATTACAGAATTCTATGAAAGTAACAGTCATGATCCCAGGCTATTAGACTGCAAGTCAAGACAGTCACATCTCCACCCAATCACTTGAGGAACTTCAGGCTGAAGGCCACCATCAAAGTCAAATCCAGTCTCCTGAAATTGTAGGTACCCATGAACTAAAGCATTTAATCTGCAAAGATCCACAAAATATATTCTGCCTCCACTATTACTTCAGCAAATGTCATGCATTTAGTAGCACAGAGCTGGCCACAAACTGTTTAATGTGCCAGATGAAAAACATGGAAAGGTCAAAGGCAGTGTCAGGGTTCCTACAATTTTGGGGAAGCTGAGTTGGTTAAACAACAAAATAGATTTTAAAGCTCCTAGAAAAACAGGCTTTCACCACCTGCTCCAGCACCATGCAGAGCCTCAATTCAGAAAGAAAATCAAGAATTAAGACAAGCTCTCCTTGAACCTTAAAATATGCAAACTTAAACTTGTTTGTAATTCATTTCAGCCTTTAGAAAACCAAGTATTTTCTATCATGTAATGCACATTCCTTTTCATGTATCTGACTTGCCAAAAAGTCTTACAGAGATCTCTTGCACAGCATGTACAAACCCCTGGCTTAGATACAAGCAGGTGAACTCTACCTCAGATTGCCAAAAGCTGCACCGAACACCAGTTGCTGGAGTATCTTCTGTTACATAAATTTGTAACAAAGAAAGGCCAAACAACCAAAATATAACCAGAACTTCTGGATTCTAGTCCCCAGTCTGTATACCTGATCATAACCCTAGACAAATGAGCTCTCTTTTCTTTACTACCAAATCCCTGAACTTTGTCAGGACTCCTTTGGTATTTTAATTTTTTTCTTACTTCAGTGTTCCTTGCCAAGACTGAAAAAGAAGACTTTTTGCTGAAGTTCAGGATTTGAGATTGGCATGCATTTCTTGGGCTTATTCCACAGGCTAGAGCCAAACTGATATCAGTCTTCTGGGAAACATGGACCTCTGAGGAGGATGAATGGTGTAAATCAAATTATATTCTGAGAATCAAGACCATCATTAACTTGGCAAAACTCTAGATGCACATGGTAGCCCCTGAAAATAGTATTCTATCACTAATAAAATAGTGAGAATGATTTTTGATCTGCAAACACACATAAGGCAACAGTTCTGGAAAGAAAGCCATGTTAAAGTTTCTAAGTGATGATCCTTTAAAGTAAAAGGCAGTAATTTAACATTAAGGCTCAAATATAGTTCAGTAACCAGAGTGTCAGGATTTTGATTCTGCAGGGACAACACTGATGATGTTTTAATTAAGCCCTCTACTAATCCTCACGTCTTGAGTCTCAGACTGCCTAATTCGTTTGCAGAAGGGTGATGAATTTCAACAAGGGAAGGCATACATCAATTTTAGATACTGGTAGGGTTACAGAGTTCCAATTTTTGCTGAAAGCAGGTTATGTTTTTGCTGACTTATATTCAGTTATTTTAGTGAGGTTTGTTACCACACCCCAAGAAACAGAAAATTGATTTTGCCAAGTTAACAGTATTTTTCTCTTTTTTTGTTGTTGCTGAAAAAGCAATGAAGTTACAAAGTTGCTATCAGAAATTTGGCAGCTAAGATCCTTGTCAGCTTTTCTTGGCTGCAATATATTTAGCATTGCTTAAACAGCTTGCAAGAACCTGTGTAAGTCCAGAAAACAACTCCTCTGAGTAAGCTGATTTTCCACAATGACAGTGAAGGTTTCATGCCCATTAAGTCAATTTAACCAAGTCACCCCTCTGAAATGTAACTTGACTCTAGAGAGGAAAAATAGCCTTAGATATTCTGTATTAAACACAGTAGGAAACTCTATTTAATCTTCTCTGGTCATCCTTTGATATAAAGATCACTTGTTGAAGACTCATAGTAGGCAATGCCCAGATATCCCCCCTTACAGAAGAGCTGCTTTGAGGACCAGGAATCATCTGATTAATGCAGCTGATCATCTTTTGTTAAAAGAATGTTCACACTGAGAATGAGAAAAAAGAAGGTACATCCACAGCAAAGCAGCTACAGAAAAGAAAAAGAAGGCCCAGCAATCTCTTTGGCTACTTTCTTCTCATCTCTTGTTCAACACTGAGACTCCAGCATACCTCCTGTGCACATTCAGGTACCCAGAGCTGACAAAAGGCTGATTTTCCTCCTGTTTGATCCTTCAGAAAACAGAGCCCTGAGAAGCATTAACACACACTGCAATTTCTGTGAACAAGGTTTGTCATCCCTGTTTCCCTTCTAGCAGTCAAAGAGGCAATAATCTGTCTTTCCAACAACAGTTTTCCAGATCCTACTACGTGTATCTTTACCTCAGAACCAAAGAATCAACACCAGACACGAAGCTTTAAATTCAGCTCTCCAGAGGTGATGCAGGCTCAGGCCTTCCCACTGTACCACCTGTGGCAGCACATGAAGCACATTTTGGGAGAAAAACACAAGCTCTGCTGTAGAAGGCAGGAGTCAAAGTGAGCTTAGCAATATGAGGGAAGAATCACTTCAGGGGTTACTGAGATCCTCAGTGACACAGTCTCTCAAAGAGGGAGACTTGTGTTGGTGTCTGGGTGCTGATGAAGGAGAGAGAAAAACTGGGAAAAGCTAGAACATCACCAGTGATGAATTGGGGATGCAGTTTTACTGGAGGCCTAGGGAAGTTTTGAGAAAGACCACCATGATCCACACCTCTATCCCACAATAAAGCATCCCTCTGAACACCCCTTTCATTTCTTCTTCAAAACAAAGCCCAAAAGAGCTCAAACAAACCAACAAAAACTTTGATATACAACTAAATTTCAAGCAAACAGCGTGGTTTTGGAGTTCCAGATGGTGAAGTGCACATTTGGACTTTGCCCCCTCACAAGGGCTGGCAGATCTGACAGACTGCTCAAGATAAGGGAGACAAGTTGATTGAATTGAAGCAGCAAGGAAGAAGCAGGTCTGAGAAACAAACCTGTGGCACTCCTTGATCAGCAGCTTTTACACAAAACAGCCCTGGATCAATCTATGCTGATAAGCTGTAGATTGTGGGCATTAAATTCAGCCACGTCTCATAGCAGTCACAAAAGATTATGGTGCAAAGTCAACACTATTGACAATTACTGCAGTGCCTGAATTCTAAGGCCTCTGCTGTGTAATTTGGAGGTTACACTGCTGCAGAGGAGGCTCAAAGGGTTCAAAATAGAATTTTAGATATAGTTCTAACAAATCCAAATTTCAAGCCTGACAACTATTTCTTTTACCAGAAAATAAAATTGAATCAGTGCAAAAACTTGAATGAGTTCATAAAAAAAAAAAAGCTTCTCTGACCTGGCATTTAAATCTACAATGTTAATTAGATGTATCACTTAAAACTACTGGCAGAAGAATCCATGTTCAATTTTACTGTGTATTATAATTTTTATCACAGCTTTACCCATATAATGCAAAAATCCCCTAAAAACTCTAGAAGTGAGTCTATTCCACTTAATGTAAATACATCACATTTGCCTTGGTTTGTCCCCTCTCAGTCTTTCAGGTTTATTGCCACCTTTAGACTACCCCATCAGAACAGCTTGTTGAAAGATGCTCTTTGGGAATCCACAATTTCTATTGCCTTATTGGCAGGACCTGCACTTGGCTGTGACTGCTGTGACTTCCATAGGTTACCCAAGTCCTAGTTTAATGCAATATCGCCCTCTTATTTCTCTTTCCCTCTCTACTTTTACACAGGCATCAAAGCTGCAGTCATCACCATGGAAACTAGCTGGAGAATTAAAAAAATAATGAAAGCCTACAGAGCCATGCAAAGCTTGTGCACTGCCACCCACTGGGTACTGGCGTTAGGGAGCCTCCAAGTACAAAGCAGCCCTGCTCAGTGTGAGCACAGATCCTCTCTCTGCAGTGCCTGCATTCAGACACAAATATGTGCATTTCTAGCACCAACTGGTGTCACCTCACAGGGCAGGATTCGCTCACAGAGCCCGGATCGCCCTGGTGAAGCTCAAGGTTAATGAACTTGGATTCCCTGTCCTGTGTCAACATAGGAATCTCTTGTTTTCGTGCAAGTTTATTCAGCCATGTGCTCATGCATGACACATTGCTCCATGCTCTGCAGTGGCTTATTCCCAGAGTGCAGGCATGGGCATCCTGGGAAAACACACCCTTGCAATTCCAGAGGGAGCTGCAGGACTGGGGTTTATCAGGGATCAGGCCATGAACTTGCAGCTTCTTTCTACAAGGTATGAAACGCCCAAGAAGATTTTGGATTTGGGGAAGCTTGCTTTTGTTGATTCATAATGCTTTTTGTTGCTGGCCAATAGTAACTAATAGCAGGTTTTACTTTAGGAAGATCTCCATGGTGATCTGAGCCTGCTGACATCAGCTGGGGTTTTTTTGGTGTGGATTTAAGAACAATAAACATAGTCTAATTAAAGGGGAAAAGACCTCAAAAAATTGGACAACGGAGGAAGAACTCCTGTATATGCTGCAGTTCAGTTCAGTCCAAAATACTATAAAGAAATCTCTCTGATATAATTTATGTCATTAAAATAATTTAGAAAAACCTTGACTACTTTTGCAGTAAATAATAGAGCATGCCATAAAGAAAATTAATTGATGAGGGGAAAAGCAAAAACAAAATGAGAAAAAAAAACGGGAAAAAAAGTCCCTAAATCCTAAAGGATCATAGTAATTTTTACAGGAGTTTAAGACAGATTTTTCAGACCTGCTGCAGTATTACATATGAGCTCTCTAGCACAAGTGTTTAAAATGAGAAAAGGAAAAAAGGGAAATGTATTCGAAACTGATTTGTTCTTTTTCTATGTGTTCCTACAGCCTACTTTTCAAAATACTTCTTTAATCAAGTGATTTTCACAAATTTGGAAGGGTATTTTTTAATTTCTTCTCACATTGCTGAAAGCCATTGGATGTCTTTCCCCTGCATGACTCCTTTTCCCCCTCTTTTCTTTAATAGGTTTTACAAATACATCCACACACTTATTTCAAACTGACACTTCAGAAATGAGTTAGATTTTGTATTTTAATCAGGCACAAGCCATGCAAGAAAATAATTTAAAGTAGCAGGCAATCACACCAATGAAATATTTATGGAAACTGATTAGACCAAACTACTTATTCTTATTCCAGCATATTTATATTTTACACAACTACTCAAAAAAAAACCCAAAGCCATATTAATTGTTATACAAAGCTATACCTCACTCATGTTACAAATCAGAGCACAGATTTCCAGAAGGCTGAGCAAGTGCAAGGCAGTGTTTGCAGTTCAGAGCCCAGCACCTTTGACTCACCTGGCCAGCTTGGGAGCTACCTCAGTAAAATGAGACAGGAAAAAAGGACTGGCACAGATATCCAGGAACAGCAGTGGAAAAACAAGAAGTGGAAAGTGGAAGTTCCCCAACGCAAAGTTTGCTTCCAACACTCCTGAATGAAATTAAGCCATGATTTTGTGAGCATTAAGCTCAGAGTGAGCAAGACAGACAAATGGTTCTCTATTGACCATTCTATAACTGTCTTCCCATTACTTCTAGTCATGAGTTACCTGCCAGATTATTGACCTCCCCAGGTATTCTAAAGTGTGTTGGCAGAGTAGAAAATTGGCCTGTGTGAGAATGATTGCACTTTGTGTCAGAAGGCAGATCTTCTAGATGCTGAATGTAGGATTTTGTTTTGGTTGTTGTAACCCCCCACTTCTCTGAAAGTGTCAGCATTGCAGAAAGGAGTTTCAGGTCTTTATAGGGCTACATATTAATATATAATGTGGATTTTTATATAGATGGTAAAAATGGAAAGAAATTCCCATATGGATAAACAAATAGTTACCTAGAAACACAATATACAGAGGCTGGAGTAGAGTCCTATTTAATCTATTCTAGACCTAAGGCACCATTTAATGTGGCAAGCTGCAGTGTAGAAAAGCAGTTTTCATGCCAAATATAGTCCCTGTGTTGGTGCCAAGGCCAAAAGAGCAAGAGCAAATGTAGAACTTGCAATTCTTCCCTTGGGGGCCTTCCACAACAGCCTGCAGACAGCAGATGGGGAAACACCACAGCATCCAGGCACAGTTCTGTGCCCTCAAGCAACCCCGACAACTCAGGTGCTGCTGGTTGCACTTCCAGGTTAACCCCATCCTCCCTGTCCACATCCTCTGGGAGGATGCTTCTCTGGCTTTGTCCCCTGCTGCCCTTCTGCCCTGCCCTCCAACAAGGGTTGCCTTGGACTACAGAGAAATTTGCCCAGACAGCGTCTCAGGATTCCTGATCTGTCTAAAAGACCACACACTTGACAGCATCTACAGGGTTTCTTCTGAAAGCAAGACATATAACAACTCATTGGAGTGGACAGGCACAAAATACATATTTGGAGGGTAGGACAGATTATCAACAAGAAGGGAGAGAGCTCAAAAATACCAAATGGTGCCGCATGGAATCAGCAAAGCAAAGGGTATGTGATTTCTGCCACCTCGATATAGAGAAAAGAAATTGCCTTCTAAAGATCCCTAGGGAGAAAACTTCAGGCAGAAGGAAAGATGATTAGTTTGCATATTTTCAAGCTTTCCACTAAACAGCAGCTGATGACAGCATTAGAGATGGGAAGGAGCAAGGAATTAAGGGATAAGGAGCACAGCAAAAGTCACAGCATAAACTCTGCACAGAGGAAGACAGAAAACTTGAAGTCAAAATCTATAAAGCAGTTTATCTTAGAGGCAGAGGCAAGAATGCCAACTTTTCCATCTCACATTGTAACAGCTAGCTCTCCAAGGAAACATTGCATGTGTGTGTGAGTTTTTCTGAGTATTTCCTTAGCTGACAGGGGGAACAACGCTAAGTGCCCTTCTGAGCATCCTCTTCACTTCTGAGAGTCATTACAGCTTCCCTCTTTAAGTATTGTGCAAATGTATTAGGATGAAAATAATTGTAAAAGATACAGTAATTCTAGAAGAGTACTTGAGGTTGAAATTACTGTCTTGGTTTGAAAGACAGGTGTCTTTCACAGCAATGCAGGAGCCTCCCTTGGAATGGAAAATATGACCCACTTCCCTCCGAATTATTCTAACTTTGAAATAAAGGGGCTTTCAGGCAAAGCTATGAGAAAAGGAATAACAGCTCTTTACTAGTTTGTGGATGTGTAAGAAAGCAAACAAACAGCACCAAACAGTTGCAGGCCCGGTGTAGCAACACATATGGGAGGAAATTCCTCGAGAAAAAGGAACAAAAAGAAGAATCCTAAATCCCAACAGTTACTCCCAGGAATTAGAGTATGCCCTCACTTCTGTAGACTGGAGTGGTTCTGGTAGTATTTCCCAGAAATATTGCTAAAACTAATGACATGTCCAAAAGCTGAAATTAACTTTACCTGCTACTGCCATATAGAAGCTATATTTCTAATCCAAATCCAATGAAACATGCATTCCAAAATAGGGCAAAATGAATAATGAAGACATGGAAATCAAAGGATCTGGAACAGGATTTATCTGTCACAAGTTTCTAGGAAGGACAGACGCCAGTATACATGTTGAGCACGATGACACTTCCCCAGAGACTTAGGATAATACTTCACCCTTAAATAACACACTCAAAATGCTTCACAGACATTAACTAATTAATCCTCAATCCTCATGTGGCTGTAAAAATTACACAGTAGGGAAATAAGGTCAGATCTTCAGAGGAGATCAAGCTGAGATTAAACAGTCTGCCCCAAGGCTATACACTGACTTGACAGCAGAGACAGGGTTACAGTTCCCAGGTCCAAGAGCCACCCCACCAGCAGAACACCTTTGGAGGGATTGACAGCCCCAAACATCTCCAGCAGCTGCTGAAACAAAGCAAAAAGCTTAGGCAGGGTCAGATGCCTCCCATATGAAACACCATAACACATCTTAAAGGCAGAAAGCTGTGCACCCACAGACCTCCCCCTCTCCTGCTGCAGCTCAGTGAACCAACTGGGGGGGTCAGTGGGAGGGGAGGCTTCCTCAGCAGTACAAACCCCTGTGCTGCACCTCCCCAGGACATCTTCCTTCCAGATCCACATTTGCTGCATGCCTGGTGGCCATCATCACTTCAAATACCCGGGCACATTTTGCAAATGCTATACAGAACATGGTACAAATTACACCTGATCGAGTCCAACCTATCACAGCCTTTGGAGCCCAGGAGTGTGAGGATGAACAGAGAAAAAGTGACTCTCAGGAGTGTTGAAAGCACTCAGGCAGGCCACAGCAGGGGATGCACTGGCACACTCAGTCTCCTGGGAAGTCAAACAATTCCCAGAACATAAAAAATGTGCAGGAGGAGATCAACCCACACATCCTACAGTAAAATATTCCCTATGCACAGGGGAAAAGAAGTGGCAACAGCTCTGCACCGTTGCCCTGTGAAACTAAACAGAATGGCTACAGCCAAGGAGAGGGTGCTGGCTCCACAACCCTTTGTCCAAAACCACCCCAAGTTCTGCCATTTGTTGTGGCATTTGAACAGCTGTTAGTTTTGCCTGCAGCCATGATGCCAATCTCTATTGTCTCTCAGCTTTTTCAGAAAGTACTTCAAAGTACTTTGAAAATAGTAAGGCACCATTTTAAAGGTTCAGTTCTTATTGCAACACTATCAGAAGATTAATAAATTTAAAGCTTGGCTACCACAAGCAGCAGTGTGCCTACCAGTCCTGGGCTTCCTTTTTGTGAGGTTCTGGGTTTGGGCTTGTTAAGTAAACCTGTGTCTAAATTTCCAATTGTATCAAGAAAAGGTAAGTGCTAGAAAACAGCTGGACCTCACAGGTCTAGCAGAAAGCTATTTAAAAAGCCAAGAGTTTAAATGACAGTTTCTTTTTTGAAATTTTACCTGATGGGAAAGGAAAATGGTGCCTGGGGTGTAAGGTCTGCGTTGGCAAGAAAGGCTGTGCAAATTGGGAATGGGAGAGGACTGAGGAAAGGGTCCCACTAACGTCAGCAGTGGAAAAACTGGTATTAACTGAGAAAGGTGACTTGGATGAAGATAAATATAGTCTACAACTGAAAACAAGTGACTTACTAGACAAAGACAGCAATGAGCTGTGAGGAAGGGCATGGAGGCAGGCATTCTGTGAAAAAGGAAAACGCACGCACACAAAGACGTAAACAAGATTTCAGCTTGGAGGAACTGGCAGTTCCTCTCTGTCACTACCATTTACATTGCATTTCCTCCAGCCTTTATAAAACCTGGCTCCTCTAATTCATTCTAATTCACTCTCTAATGCCTCCACATGGCTCTTTCATTGCGTGTGTGGGCAGTCTAGAAAGCAGTAGTTGGACAGCTTTTGACTGAAAGGAAATGTTTTAGGCACAGCTCAAAGCCTGTGGGAGTCAAGAGAAAGCATTGAATTTGGCCTTTAAAAGAAACAGGATGCCAGGAGAGTCACATGAATGCTTAAAACAGAAGATGCATAGGCCTGAATTTGGTTTTAGCCATTAGCTGTGGTAGGCTGGTTTTAATTAATAGCAGGTGGCTATTTTGGCAAGAGGAAAGATGCAAGTTAAAGTTTTAAGATATCAGTGCAATGTTTACCTTGCTTAGTGAAAAACAGCGTTCTGCAAGCTTTTGTCTAGGACCACATCTGTACAAACACTGCCTGGGGATCTGGGATCCAAGCTGACACTTGGCACCATGTGAGCACTAACAGCAGTGAAGGGTGCCAGGATCCAAAGGCTGCAACAACAAGTGCATAAGCCACTCGATCAAGGAAAGTCATTATTCCCCTGTCTCAGCTCTCTTTCAAGCACAGCTGGAATAGTGCCTCCAATCCTGAGGCCCCTCTAATATCAGAAAGATGTTGATCAGTTTGGGCAAGTCCACCAGTGGCCATCTGTGGCACTGGAGCATGCAAGCTGTGAGGAGAGGCTGAGTTAGTCTGACCTGGAAAGAAGGAGGTTTTGGGGGCCTACAGAATATGAATACCGAGGCAGGGCTTACAGAAAACACAGCCATGCTCTTCACTGAGGAAGGAGAATGAGACTGTCTGGACTGGACACACACCCCTGGGTATAAGGATTGGTACAGAGGCCCAAAGGAGCTGAAGAATCTCTGTCCTTGAAGGTGTAGGCAAAGCCCTGAGCAAACTGGTAAAAAGTCAGTGCTGTCCCAGCTTTGAACAAGAGGCTGAACTACACAGTCTCCCAGGAATGTTTCCAGTCCAAATGATTTGATGGTATTTGTCACAATCACCAGTAGTACACAGGACATAAGTTTATACAGGCAAAATGTTCTGAAAACACAAAATTACAGCACAATTCTTAAAACAAACAACCCCCCAGAAAAAACACAGCAATCTACAACAAACAGATCACTGCTCATACAAAAGCTCACATCTTTTTTCACAAGAATTTGCAGAACAGTAATCACCTTGGCACAGACAACAGGAAAGAACTGTGTAAATCGGTGCCATATATTGAGATTCATGGTGAGCTCAGTGTTCATTGAGTACGTTTACAGTTGCACAAAAGTGCAATAAATAAACAAAATCAGGTGCCTTGTGCAAGTCACCTCAGATGCCATGACTTGCTCTGCAGAGGAACACAAAGGAATGAAAGAAAAGCCACTTTTAAAATAAGAGTGGTCTGAAAACAAATGAGGTTAAATTATTGACTGCAAAGTGACTCATTTTAAACAGAGATTACTGGCTCTACACTAGTCTTCCACTTGATTTAGATTTCCACTTTCATCTGATTTAGGTTTTAGCACTGCAAAAATAATAGCACTTTGCCTTTCACATTAAGTAAGTTCTTTTTCACATAAAATGTTTCTCAACGAGATATCCCACAGTTTAATTAAATTAAAATTGAAATTGCATTGTAAGAATACAGACCATTTAGTACCTGAGACACTTAAGCATTCATTCTGTTTCGTGAAGAAATTAATTATGTGAGAGTCATTAACAACAACTGCAATTCCTTATGGATTTAAGTTATGTTTTCAATTGGAAGACTGAAGTTCCCAGCTGATTTAAATTCTACATGATGGCAAAAATGAATTAATGATGTTAATATTCCATATGAAACTTAGCATGGGAATGAAATTCTGTGTTAAATGTAAAGGCAGCAGCATGGACAGTGAAAAAAGAGGAACCTATTTTGATTGCACTTAAGAAGCCTGGAATATTTCTGGATGAGCTACACTGTGTGGGTTCAACCTGAGTACTGGTAAAATAAATAGCAGCCTTGGAACTGGCTTAACAAATACCAGGACTAGGCTCTGGCTTCCTTGGATCACCTTCTCTCTTTTCTGCAAGAAAATATCAGAGAATTTTTATTTTTTTTTTCCCCTCAGCCATGGTCTAAGAGAAATCTTTTCCAGCCTGATGAAAAGTGAGGATGATAAAAAAAGACCTATAAAGAATGATAAATACAGTATTTCAAAATTGGCCACCCTGCTGTTAATTATCATCATTTCCTCCACAGTTTATGAATATTCAAATTATGCTGGCACTTCTCCTTCTGGGGAAACAGTTTGAAAGGGGCAAGAGGAATCTCTACAGCAGAGCCTGCAGTTTGAAAATTCACACACTGCATCAGTTGGATAGCAGAACCAATTTTCCAGATATATAAATCCGCATTTAACTTCTGTGAGGAAAACATTCACATCCATCCCTTTTATGATGCTATAGGGACATCTCTGTCAGCTGAAAGCATCATGCAGAGAATCAAAATGAAGATGCAGGGCTAATTCTAAACAAGCATAACCCCCATATAACCTTCTTTGCCCAGGTCCAGGGCTCTATTTTGAAACTAAAGAGTAATTGGCTAAAGAGTAAAAGGCTGCTGAGGAATTGCTCTCTACTGTCAAAGCCAACCAAGTGCACAGGGTTCAATTTGTTTCCAGGAAAAAAAACCCTCTGATTAATTAAAATGCAAAGGCATCTTCCTGCCAAATATTTTCCAGCCTTATGTTCAGCTAAGAATAATAAGGCTCGCCCATATCATCCAAAAGACTGGTAGCCATTCTCAACACGCCGGCATCTATCACCCAACTAAAGTCCCTGTTTGCAGGGGAACAGATTGCAACCAAGTAGATGGGCAGCTGAAGGTTTCACTTGTGTCTAACCCACAGCTTCTTCGGTCTGAAAGCTAATATAGCTGCTCCCTTTGTTACAGCCATGCCTGGCTGGCCTAGAGACACCACCACTGACAGCTTGGACGAGCTGCTTCAGGACAGGAATGCAATGTAGCAGTGGGATGGAGCCTCAAGTGCTGCCCAAGGCTCTTCAGGCTCCCACCAAGCCATGGGAGCTTGTACCACACCAGCTGAAATCCCCTTTGACCCTCATGAGAGAAGCCATGCTCTAAATAAGGTCTGATGAAAATAATCACTATTAAAAAAGCAGTATTTAAGGAGCTCCTTATTGGAGCCCATGGAGAACCAGGGCCCCACACTGCAATTTTAAGGTAAGTTTCTCCATCTACTCTCAGAGATAAACTGGTGACCTCCTTCAAACAACCCTTCCAGTGCTGAAAGGCCAGGAAATGTAGTTATACTAAGATTAATGACTTGAATTAGCTCTCTTGCACCTGTGCCTCACTGCATCCGTGGCAAAGATGGACAGCAGCTTTGCCTTCTTAAAGTAACACTTGAGGGTTTTTTTGTCTACATAAAATCTTTTCTCTCCCTGTCTTACCAAAGAAACTACATCAGAAGGAAAAATGCCTCCCACTGTAAAAGTTTCTTGATATGAAAAATGCAAATCTCAAGCAGTTATAATGAAGAAAATCAATTTTAGACTCCTGGTGGCTATCTTCCTGCAAAGCTGTATTATTTTTCATCAAGTATCTACAAGAACCAGGTCACGTTTCTAGCTTTCTGTTCCTCTCCTGTGTAATGAGGGAGAATCATGTATATTGCTTTCATTTAATTTACCCTAGAAATTCAGAGTTATTGATTGTAGTTGGTAGACTTCTTAGCTGTAAGAGACTGGAAGCAACACTTTTATGCCTTTTATATTGCTTACTGCAGAGAGGGACCCAAAAGGAAAAAAGAAAAAAAAAGGGAGGCAAAATTAAGCTCTGATCCTGGGGGAGAATATATCAATGTGGAGATAAAATACTGTCTGGGAATACCTAAATATACAACACAACTAGAGATGCAGACTGCCTCCTATGACATTTATTTAAAGAAATACCCATGCAACTGATTATCTGAGAGAGATCAGAAAGATCTAGAGTAATCAGGCAAAATTTGCATATTATTCATTGAAAAACATGCAGGTCTATGGAAGGACCAGAAATTATTCTCTAACTTGGATAGTATTTAGAAAACAGTTTTGCAAAGGGAAGAACAACAGAATTTTGAGGAAATATTTTGTTTGGATATTTTAGGAGCAATAATTTAATTCAGAAACCTGCCAAAATATCAAACAGGATTAATGCTAGAATACTTTGCATGATTTGGTAGCTTACAAATGAATGCACAGAGCCAGCATCTGTCAACTCCCTCAGGCAGCCTTGCTTAACGGAATGCAATTTCTTACCTGAAAAACATAAATAAGAAACATACATTTACATTTTGTTCTGCATAACTTAATATGTTATTTAGTACCCTAAATCACACACGAAACCAGTTCCCCCTATTAAGCATGCAAAGATGCTACATCACTTGTGTAGAATGATTTTTTAAATCAACAGTAGTTTCCAATTAAAACAGTTCAGATGTAAATATTTATACCAAATACAGCAACGTGATTAACATTCTTACCAGATACAAGCTCACTGGAGTACAACACTTCCCATAATTACCCCTTGCTCATGGGCTGAAGTCATTTGATCCCCCCAGGCATCAGGAGAGGGGAGCTAACACCCAAAACATGACCACCACACACCACCTAAGGGTCCTCCTTCGCCCAGGGGAAGCTCTCTAGGACATGAGCATGGCACATGTTCCTGGAGCATCCTCCCCTGCTCTGGGGTCTCACACACAGCTCACAGATCTAAGGCTGAGCTTGGGCAGGAGGGCACAGGCAAGCCTCAAGCAGCATGTGTCGCTTGGCTCTGGTCTGAATCCCAGACTCGCGTTCAGGGGAAACTTCAGAGAGCATTTTCCATTTTCCCCCGTGTTGCACTCTCATCAGATCTGCAGCTCCTTTCCATCTGGATCAATTTGTATTAGATGTGAACAGACCCCTGAGGCTCTGCTCAGGAATTAAATGTTTTTGGTGCAAGTCTCTGCAGTAAATAGGAACAAACCTATAAGCCTGGAATCATCTGAAATCCACAGGGATCTAGGCAGAATCCATACAGCTGCCATGAAGTCCTCAGCTGCAGTCATAGATGGATTATACTCATTTAAAAAAAGGTATTAATTTATAAAGCTGCCACAAGGGACAGAACCCACAACACTAAAAAAATAAAAGCATCAGTAAAACACTACAGCTCTTTACTGACATCTTCAAGCAGCAACGGGAATCCATCCAGATCAAACAGACAAAGTGCAAATGCCCAGGAAACTATGAGAACTAAGAATGGCCACACTGCATTCCACAAACACTGTGTCCCCTTCTTCCTCCCCTCTTCCTCCTCAAAATACCTGCTAGTTCTGCTACTAGAGGCAATAGAAGTTTAGTAAGCCTAGGGTTGAACTCTTAATGCACATAATAAAGAATCATGAAGAGATGAGGAAGAACATCTACTATCTCATCCTGGCTCCCTGGGTTTCTCAGGTGAAGCTCTATGAATTTCTTCTCCTGGAAGTTTTTTATTGCATTTTAATTATGCAAACATGCCGTGGGCTTTTGGGGTAGATCATTAGTTTAAGCTGAAGGGAATAGGTATCCATCAATCTAATCAAAGTAGCTGCAAAACACTCAGTTCTGCACTATTTATGCTTCTCTTTCTGTGAGGAAACTATCTTGTACTTAATAATTAAACTGAAGGAAGTTCAGCTTCACTACACAGGAAATTTGGGAGAACTCCCTGCATCCCGTATCTTTTAATGTGATTTCTTAAAGTACCTCTATCTGTAAAAGCAAGGCGCTTGAAAGGCAAATTTCTCTGCTGTGTTTAAGAATGCAAGAGATAACCAGACCATGATATTTCAACAGGTTTTCTAACAAAGCTGCATTTGCAGGGCTTTACAGAGTATCTCCAAGTTCAAGGGACATTCTTGAACTTGCTCGACCAGAGCTGATGCATTTTATTTTCCCCACGGGTTTGCAGCATAAGATAATATCAGAGCACACTTTATACCCAAATGATTGGCCACTCTCTCCTAAAGAGCAGGACATCAGGCAACCCCACAAAAATGAGCAAAGGGTTTATCAGATATGGATTCAGCAGTGGCCCAAAGCATGAGGAGAACAAAGTGTCTCCTTTATCCATTTCAGTATAATGACAGATCACGCCTCTTGCCTGCCTCAGTTCAGCTCAAACACCGCTTCCTGTTACAGATGTGTGATGCAGGAGGGCTCCAAACTGACAGGTTTGAACCTTATCTGATAGAAATTTGGCACAGATGTTGTTGGCTCAGCTCAACATTACACAGAAAGAAAAGCAAAATTTATTCCAACGTTACAGGCTCTGATGTTAGGAAACATCCCAAGCCTAGTTGTTAATTCTCAGCAGCACCTCTTGGTTCCCCTGCAGAGGGGAGATTTTGCCTCATGCCCCCCTTAAGTACAGGGGATTATTCCTTCCTGCAGAGCTCTGCTAACCCACACACTGAGCTGCTGTGTCTGAAGTCACTGTACACACTGAGAGGTGTCATTAACACATGATGGTGACACACCACTCTGTTTGCACAGCAACACTTCAATGCCACGGGAAACCTGATATAGTTTGGGGACTTGGATCTGAAGTGTGACATTCCCATTTAAAATGCATACATTTGGGACAAGGAACAGAGCAACTTATCTGCTTGGTGTTGGGCTGGCAGAATTGCACATAGCCATATAGGAATTATCTAAATAATTTCAGAGGAAGCTTCAAATAAACCTTGCACTGGCATTTCCTTCATATTTGCCACCACTTCTGAAAAGTTCTTCAGAGAGATTTTTAAAGGTTATGTTCTTTCCCAGCTTGCCACTGGCGTGAGAGCATGAGGAGATCTCCAGGGGCCCATCACTGAGAGGTCCCTGTGAATTTGGGGCAGAATGTGGGGCAACATCAGCCCCACAAACTGGGCTCCCTGGGCATTGCAGCTGACATGCAACAGTCACCCTCAGCACATCAGCTGAGACAGAGAGTGATGACAGTCCTGACCCTGCTGCCCACATGCCAGGGAGTCCTGGACAGCTCACTCCACACCTCAGCCCTCCCTCTGTCCCAGAGACACCAGATTTTGGTAGGTCAGGACTCACAGGGCACAGCAACAACCACCTAATCCCACCTGAGGCACTTCCAGCATACAGAGAAGGAATAACAAAGACAGCTTTGACTGTTAAATGGTGGGTCTTTAAAAAAGACTTCCCTCTCCTCATTGCAGAGGAAAACCAATGTTTAGGCATTGAATACATGTGACTCTGGCCTTGGTTATACTGGAAAATATAAACTGTAAAGTAATTGAAAGGGACAGGTCAGAACACTCAGCTGATCTTTCCCAGATGCTTTTAATTTCTTGAGTTGGCATATGAGAATATCCTGGTGATGAATGCACTGTTTATAGCAGAAATACAGTAATAAAAACAATATTCTTAAAAGAAAATTGAAAATACTCTGATATGGCTCTTTGAATATGAACAGACAGAAAAAGCACCAGCAAGTGCAATGAGATAGAAAACTAAAATATCAGACAATTAGGCTTGCTTGCAGAACTGCTGCAGGTTCTACATTGCAGATATGTTATCTTAGCAATTAGCTTGAAGATTATGGCACAGCCAAACAAGCTTATACGTCTCTATGGTTTCATAGTATGCAAGCAATAAAAGCTGAAAAAGAATCTTTACATTATTTCATAACTTTAAAAGAACACCATATTGTGTATAACAGGATGAAGCACTTGTTTAAAAATTCGGTGTTATTTTAGCATCAATAGCTTTCACTAGCAGCTTTCTGCACACAGCTGCGTGGGGAGGAAATTAGTTTCCTAACATTTGCTTCTTCCAAAGGCTAAAAAATGTCATGGCTAAAAAAGTCATGACTGCAACCTTAGGTATAGACTAACACTCATCTAAGTACTAAGCCCTGGCTAAGAGTGGGAAGTTGGGGTTTTACTGGTAGCAAATAAAGAAATGCCAAAGGGAAACAGCAAAACAGAACATTATCTGCAGTCAAATTAATATTCAAGCAGCTTAGAGAGCAAGCAGTTTTTCAGCTGTTTGAGTAAATATTGACAGCAAATGAGGTCAGTTACCCGAATTTCTGATGAAATCTGGGAATGTTTGGTATTGAAACGTTCCCATATTAAATACTGTCACACATTTTATGAAACCATATCTTTGTGGGGTTTTTTTCCCCCAACTGCTGGTTGCTGAGTTCCTGCCCTGGGGGATGAGTGTCCAGCCCTAAATATTGCAGAGGACCAAAAGCACAACAGGTAGCACTAACACATTCCTCAGCATTCAAAATAATGAGATGAATCATGTTCAGACTGAGGACTCAGCTCTGTGTTGCTGCATTGAAACTTGAGAGAAGACAGAGAAAGGTAGTTTGGGAACTAATTATTACCCAACTCAGAACAGTGCAAACTTCATTATGTGTACATGGATGATAACAGCAAATGCTCTGCTGCCAAGGGCCTTCTGCCCTTGACCTTACTGCAGCCAAATGGGCTTCAAAGGTCAGCTAACCCAAATAAGCTAAAATAAATACACCCTTCCTTGGTGGGGAAAGCAATGAACTTGCCAGATACCTTTCTGCACAGGAGGGGAAGGAACAGAAGTGCTGCCCTGGCAGATGACTGCTAAAGTCATGCAGAGCTGCAGGGGAAGAGCAGCTACACTGTGGTGGTAGGATGAGGCGAGCAGAACCACTGAAACTATTGCAGAAACATGACCAATGAGTCAGACACCTTTAACCACCAAAAATCACAGCCCTAAAACTTCAGCTGCCTCATTATCTCCATCACAGCTCCAAGAGTTCCAGCTACTTAATTGCCAACTGGTGCCACTCACAGCAACAAATTCCCAGGTGTGTGCAACAAACACCAAATCCTTTTGTGCATGAAAAGCTTCAGTCTCTTCTAAACTGATCTGAATTTTCGCTGCCAACATCCTATACCCCCAGGATGTCATCCCTACATCTCAATATTATCAATAAATTACTTAAATTACAGGGCAACAGAATGAAACACGAACAAGCTGATGCCCAGAGATCCATTACTAAGGAAATAAATTTTCCTTCTCTGCATAAAAATTCTAGGAATGTACTGTTAAAGTGATCAAAAGCTTAGACCTGGTGCTACTAAATCTCTGAGGGTTGCCATTTTGGGTGCCTATTAAGGGTTTATATTTATATTATAAATCATCTTATTGCATTCCATGGAGAGCAATTTTAACACTAGGATCATACCCCTTAACTAGCTTTTTATAGGAAATTTAAAGGCTGAAGAACAGTAATGGCACTATTAAAGACACCTATTTTTTTGCTTCCTGAAAATAATAGCATGCTACAGAGCCATGAAAAGAAAAACTGATAGCAGTGCTAACCTGCAATAATTACACTAATAAAAAGAAAATGCTACTGAAGAAATTATGGGGAGAAAGACACTAAAATTTGTGTCTAGCTAAAGCACTAGCATAACCTTTCAGAGAATATATTTGCAAAGTACATAAAAAGTTCCAGTTATTTCAAAGGTTATGATTATGTCCTTCCTTTATTTAAATTGACACCAGTTATTACTATACTTCCTTGGTCCAGAGTCTAAAAAATATAAGAAGCATAAATTGTTGATATAAAATTATAGTGTTATTTGTTATTACAGTGTTATTAAAGTGATATTTACTGAGTTCAGGCAGCTTTTTTTGCCTCCCTAGTGTGAGATTCAGCAAGGAACAGGAAAAGCCTGGGTTTATGGAGGAATCAGCTAATGGATTTTTAACTTCCCATATTTTCAGTGGGATGGAGCCAACAGAAATAGAAGAACAAGAGCATCCAGCCACCAAGCTGAGGTGTCCAGACTCTGGATGTGGCTGTTGTTGCCACTCTGGGAAAGCTGAGGGTCCTCGTCCCCCAGCAGCTCCACAACCTCTCAGCTTTCCTCTCCACCCACCTCCCTTGCAGACCCTGGGCTGCTCCCTCAACACAAGCCCCTCTCTGCAAAGTGTATCTGCAGGGGGCTCCCCACCTTTAGATAGAGACAGACTTCGTTAAATTTGCTCTGAGCCAGCAGTTCTCCTGGGGTTAAAGAGTTGAAGAGCCATCTCCAACACGTGAGAACAGAGAACTGCAGCCAGGAAAGAACAAAATGTGGCTATGGGCAGGAAAAGCTCTGAGTCTTCCTGCCAGACATCCCTGTGATGCACACACGACCTATAGGAAATTCCATGGCAGCAACACAGAGGAAAATCTGCCAAATTCTCTTTTTTTCCCAATCTTAGACAGCTGTGGGCACACAAAAAGGATCCCAGCACACTACCACACATTCAGCATACCCACATTTCAACACCAGGGATATTTTTGTGTTTATATTCATAGGTAACACACATAAAATTATGGCAAGGCTATTACTCCTAATCAGTGCATCTTGTTATGTAATACCAGAAAATATTCTTTTTCCACATTGTCAAAAATAACTAAAATTGTTGATTGTTCATGGTTGTAATCCACTATTTCATATCAATAACAGCCCAAGACAGTTTATACAAAGTCTTTCCCATTTGGATGATTGGTTAAGTCTCAAAATAAAAGAGGAACAACGTTATTTGCTCATAAACAACACTGCCTTTCATTCTATGTCATTCTAAAGATATGCAGTGTTTGCACCTTCACTTCCTACTGACATCATCTTTACTAAGAGCTGTCAGCAAAATGCAAAAAAACAGAGGGGGAATAACACACAGTTTTATGAGTGCCACCAAATATAAAGAGTTTATGCTGTTGCCTTCAGTTATACACCACTCATCATTCATCCTGAAAGGCAGGAGTGGACACATCAGCAGAACCCAGTTCCTCAAGACACAGCTGCTCATGTAGCTGATGAAAAGGCAAAGTTCTTCTGCACTTGCTTCAACTTCAGTTTATTTTAAAAGAGATTTACAGAAAAAGAATGTGAGCCTAACCATCCATATGAGTTACCCCCGCCCCCTCAAGCATCAGCAAGCACAATTCAGAAGAAATGCAGCACAAAACCATGTCATTAAATGCAAAAGAAAGGATCTATGGGTAAAAGGGAACGTTAATTCAAACCAAAAATCTGAACAGTATGTAAGCAGGGACAATAAAAAAATACACAGAGTGCATCTGGAACTACATGGAAGAGCCAGACTTAGCATTAGTATACCTAAAGAAAAGATTTGGAGAAGTCAGTGCAAAGGTATCTGAAACACCTTTACTGTCTGGCAAGCACCTGTACCTGTACCCTCTTATAATACCCTGGGAAATGTCCTGCCCATTGAAAGTGCCTATTGAAAAATTATTAAAATTAATTTTAATCACCAGAGGAAAAGCTGCAATCCCGAGCTGCCAGCCAAGGCAGTGCCCAGCGCCTGTCTCTGCAGCTGAATCTCTGTTGTCAGGAGCAACTGGCAGTGTTTGAGAAAAGAGACAAAACACAAGCGGCAAACGCTTCTTTGCAGCAGTGGAAGAACCCCCAAGATCCACCACAGAGAAGATGCTATTTCAAGAGGACTGCTGTGGCTCTGATGTCTCCAAAATTGATCTCCCCTAACCAGACAGGCAGTGACTTACATGAGACACTCTCTGCAGAGACACCGATTTCTCATCTCTCGGCTGCAAACTGAAGTTGTGCCATATTAAACAGAGGAAATGTTTCTTCAGCAAGGGGGGGAAAAAAAGTCATCACCTCCTTGGTACGTCATTCTGCAGCGACTGAAATTCCTATAGAGCTATGTTTTCTTCTGACTGAAATATTCACCAGCTAGTTTACAACCTTCTGCTGCAAGTTAAATTCAGTTAAAAGGCAGTACTGTAGGCTGAGTGAGGTTATTAAGCATTTCCAGATCTCAAAGGTCTTGTGCCACACAGAATCTTCTGGAGAAAAAAGAAGGTGCCTCCACACTAGTTAGCTGGGAATAAAATAACAAAACCTAAGTCACTGGCAGAAGATAAATATACAATTTCTTTTTACTGTTTTGCTTAATTGGGACAGTATAATCCGTATTTTTATAAAGGGATATTAGTCCAGAACAGATCAGGCATGAACAGCAACCCCTTGGCTGAGCCAGGCTAACAGCTCAGGGATCAGGCAGCTGTTCTGTTCCTGTAGCCTCTCTACCTCCTTTTTTTTTTTTTTTAATTCTTACTCTTTTCTTTGAGTGTGTAATTCAAAATGGTTGTTAAAGAAATCTGAAGTCAAAACTATTCATCCACTCACAACTGACCCTTGTAACACTTACTTCATTCCCTTGCTAACCAATCTCACTTATAAATCTCATTAGGGCTTTGATGAGTGGAAGGGCTGCACAAAAGACAGGTGAAAATGAGAATACAGGCGATAAAAGAAAAGTGCTGCAACCCTGGGAAGAAACTGTTATTAAAAAAAATACCAAAGCATTTTAATATCTGCATGTAGGGTGAAATTTAAAGTATTTCAAACACAAGACTTGAAATGTTCCAGCTTATTTCGTTTGCCATTAATGGCGCAGGGATGTAGATAAAGAGGATTGCCATGGCCCAACAGTAACAGCAAATCTAGCAGATGGCTTCAGCCTCCAAAATGAGCAGCCAGCTTGACCTAGAGGTTGACATTCATTAGGTACAGGGTGCACAGTAAGTCTGACTCCAAAAACGAGCTCGTTGCAATGGACCCGCGCTGGAGCGGCCCTGGAGGGACTGCAGCCCGTGAGGAGCCTCCAGAGCTGGGGAGGAGAGAACAGCAGGGAAGAGCTGGGATGGACTGGGCATCCCACTGGGGAGAGCAGGGATTAGAGGAGTCAGGAATGATGGAGTGAAGCTGAGCCTGGGGTAAAGCTGTTTGGGTTTGGCTTAGTTTCTCACTATCCAAACCTGGGTTAACTGCCTCTGTAATTCACTTTTCACCGAGCTGAATCTGTTTTGCCTGTGTCAGTAACTGGTAAGCAATCTCCCTGCCTTCACCTTGAGCAACAAGCTTTTTGGTCTTATTTTCTCCCCTTTCTGTGTTCAGGAGGCAGACAGAGAGGGTGGGCAGGTGGCAGAGGGACAAGGTCACCACATCACAAGGTGAAGGGAAAATGCCATATCCAGCTGTAATTCTGCCATCTCGAGTTTTCCTCTGCTGTGAAAGCAATGGTGCTTACTCATCTTTTCTCAAACCCTTGTGGCCTAAAAAGCAACAACAGATGAATGCCATTAACAGAGTCAGGAACCAGGACATGGATGTTCAATGAAGGGTTAAATCACAACTACCAAAAAAAAAGATCCAGAACACTGATTCAGATTTCCCACAGCTGCTTTCAGGCTCCACCCTACTCCCCTTCTTCACTATTTTTTAACCGTAACAAAAGATGAAGCCCAACACACTTTTAGTTTTAAGATTTATCTTGATTCAAAGGCCTCCATAAAGTGGTGCATAATTATAGCAAAGGGAGGGATGACTTTAATGTGGTGTTTTTTAAATCAATACAATTACACAGGTTATAACTACAAATGCAAACAACAGGCATAGTGATAGGAGAATGCCTTATACGAGCCCATTCCTTGTCTCCCTGGGACCAGCTTCAAGACCACAGTGTCACCCTGTAGCTCCTCCTGTCCTGGGGCACAGCAGGAGTATATTTGTAATAACTGTACTGTTATTTTGGATGGAGTGAAAATGCTCTAATTGGGTTTTTTCTCCACATCAAGGCAGCAAACTGACTGCCAGCCCCACGTTAGGGAAACTTTGGGTGTCACAGCACAGCTGGGCTCCAGGGTGGTGCCAGCTGAAGCCTTTGCTGGGCTGGCTCCACTCCTGTTGCAGGATTGTGTTTCACCAAGGCCAAGGCACAAGGGGTAAAGGGCCAGGAATAAAACCCTAAACTAAACAACAACCCCCCCCAAGTAAACAGCTGCTTTGGCTGGGAATGCTCCAAGAGCAGAGAGCACAGCACGAGTGTGTTGGCAAGGGGCTGCTTTTACACCTGGCTTCTCACATCACACTTGCCTGCCCAAAGTGGAAAACACAGATGGGCATTGCCACCTCCACTCAGCAACCCCTCCCTCTTCAGCAGGGCATTTCAACCTGTTTAACTTCAGGCCTGTACTTAAATTCCACTGATTTAGATAGGACTTAATTACACGCTTGAATGCCTTTCTCAGCTGGGAGAAGTGTAAATACCTACTTAATATCCTTTGATGAACTGGCACCCAAGGCAAACAAGACTTATTTTGCTGAGCTAATGTTGGGACTCGATCATGTAAAGAAACACACCTTAGGGAGAGTTCCCTTCCATCATGTGCAAAGGTCCTTTTAATTCAGCAAATACCTGCCTCTTTCTGGCTGGACTTGCAATTGTGTTCACCTTGTACTTTGTGTCGTGAGTAGAAAATCACAGAAAAGTGAAAAAGATTTCCCCAGCATCCCCCAAGAGATGAGGGAAAATGGGCAGGAGCACAATGCACAGGGCACTGAGCAGTGCCTGCAACACAGGGATCATCACTGGGCTTCAGCTGCACCCCCTGCTGCAAGAAAAAACCAAAGATTTTAACATCTAATCTGATTGAGTGTGCCATAGGATTATCTTGTCTCTTAAAATCAGGTGCTCCCTTCATTTGTTTGCAAACAGGACAGCCAAAGCAAGAAGTCTGAGAGCAAAAGTCCAGGACAAGCTATTACAGATGAAGTTAGATGACTAGGACCAGAAAAGGAAATCAAAATATTATTTAGGTTTATCATTTTAGTCATGGGAGATAAAGATGAAAAGACAAAAAATCCCAATACCATATGACAGAAATACACATTATTGCCTTGTTCATATGATAGTAATAAAAGTAATAAAGACCATAAAGATGAGAGATCTGCAGAATAGCTTTAAATATCACTGAGATAACCCATTTTATTTGCCAATATCTTCATTTAGATTAAATATACCACTCAAGAAACTGAAAATAAAGCAGCTCCACAGGACTAAAATTTACTTTCTCTTTTAAAAAGGTATAAAAAGAAGCTATTTAAAAAAAAATAACCAATATATAAACCCCCACATATGTTGCAATTATATCAAATTGAAAGGAGATTTAATTTTGTTGGCAGGAACATAAGGACTTTGGGCATGCATGCCACTAAAATAATGAAATCCAGTTTCACCCATCAGAACAAGAAAAAAAAAAACAAAAAAGGGGGAAAAAAAAACCAAAAAAGGATGATAACAATGAAAGCTGGTGCCCCTCAGTGGAACCACAGATTTAATAGAAAGCATGTTTCTGTGTTGCCTAGAGCCAGGAGCAGATGAAAGACACTTGTGTGATTAGTTAACAAGTGGTCATTTAATCCCCCTGACAAACCCTCCCTTTCAATTGCAGGTTCTCCTGTTACCACTCCACGTTTGAATGCTTTGTGCAGCTGTGGACGTGGCTCTGCACAGATCACAGGTCTGCATTCCTAGAAAGAGCCCAGATCCCCTCCCTTCTGCCAGCAAAACTAGCAAGCACTTCACCGACTCACAAATGTATTTTCTTCTATTCCTCATGAATTTAATACAAACGTGAGCTTAGATTTATGCTTCAGGAAAAAGTTCTTAACACAGGCATCCAGTACATGGCAAGTACATGATTCACATCACCTAAATCCCTGGCCTGAGTGGCTCCAGGATACAGATGCTGGAAAACGTTGCTCTAAGACAGAAATTCACCACAAATCTCCATATTACTTCTTCCATGTCTTTACATAGTAAACATCAGACAGCTCATATTTTTTTCAAAGATCAAGAAGTTACTTTGATTTACCTCCTTTTTCCCTGAAGTAAGAGTTTAAATATGGGCAGCTCTTCAAGACAGCACAGCACACAGGATGTAAGCAGATGTTTAAAATACATATGGGCTAAGAGAGGCACAACCACGTTCACCACGTTATGTGCTATGCAACACCTTCTTCATTGTTTATGGGTGGTATCAACCTTGAGTTTGCAATACAGGTTTTGCCTTGCCAAGCACCCTTTATGATTATAGCCCTGTCAGAATTAAAGTATGCAGAATCTGATTGCTAATTTGAGCCTCCAGATGGGTTTGGCTCCTGGCTTTCACACTATTCTTATCCTTTGAGAGAAGCCTTCATTATAACAATGGATAATTTGTAATACTCACATTTAAATACTTCCTCTTAAAAGGGAACTTCTGGTTGTATTACACCTTGCAAGTACAATTCATGAGATAAAGCAGAAAAATAATCATCATCTCTTGCTCACCCCCTTCCCTTATCTAATTACTTCATGAAAAATTACTCAAAGGTGCCTTTAAGGCCAAGGAGTAATTTGGTTTCCAGTCATTGACTTTTAAATAGATAGCTGGAAGCAGTGCAAATTTCTTAAATTCCACAACAGTAGCAAGTTACTGAGCATCCCTTTCATCTCAAGCACTCAATTTATGCTCCAGCACACATTACTGCAGATATGACCTCTTCCATCACCAACCAGTCACACTGCCACTGTTAATGCAAACAGCCTTGCTCTACAGCTACGTGTGAGCAAATTGATTCAACTCATCTCAAATTGACTTTGCAGGGTCCCAGCTAGGCTCTAGAAAAGTTCAGAGAAAGCTCTAATTTTGAGCTGTCCTAGACTGAAATAATCAATATTTGTCCCATCTAGGATTTGTGCTTTAAGTTTGATCGCCCAGATATTGGTGATTCACTGCTCAGCCTGTGCAAACAGTCTTATCCTAGATTAGCATCTTCTCTGATGAGTCAGTCAAGTTACAGGTTTCGGGCACAAATTATTAAAGCATTGGAGGAGAAGTTTGAGAAGTTCAAACGTCTTTAGCATAATTCTGAAGAAATTGTCTGCACTGCATGGGCTAAATGTTTCACTTAAAAAGAGCTTTTAAGAACAGTAATTATTTTATCATTTAGGATAGTTTTGGGGGTTTTGTTGGGTTTTTTTAACTTCAGTGTTATTCAAAAATCACAGATTTTAGTCACACTGATGCTGCTTTGCTTCCAAAATCCTATTTGTATTCATACCTTTAACTGAATTACTGTCTTGTAGGCATAGCAATAAAAACTTGAGAGATGCAATTTATCTTTCATAAAGAAAAATGCCCCATTTCCTAAAAGGTGGGGTCCAAGCCATATGGAACTGTACCAGTCACAGGTTCAGAGGTGGTAGGGTCACAGTCTGCACAGAAAAATTTCACACTCCAGGTTTCTCTTTTGTCTTTTCAAAGTAAAATAATGTTTCTTTGCAGTCCAGTTAATAGACTAAATAGATAGAAGGTACCTGATGTGAACCATCAAAACAAGTCAATGATATATTCTTTGCAGCATCTACATTTAAATATAATATATCCCACAAAATCGAGGTGAATAACCACAGCCACAGCTTTCAAATCTGGTGAAACTCAATATCCCAAATTCCCAAGGATTTCACACCATCCCTTGGGCACTAAGGGGCACATCTTCCAGCCTCAGTAAAACCATCATTGTAATGATGTAAAGAGTCAGACAGGAATATTTATCCCTAGGAGCTGAAGACATTTACCCACAGGACTAAGAGACAACCATGACATCTGTGTTCTGCAACAGAATTTTCACTAATAATTTAATAAATAAACTCAGAGTGTACAAACTGCTGCTCACCACGAGAGGGCACGTTTTAAAAACCTAAAAAAGCAGAAAACTCCTACTCAAGAGCAGATGTTATTCCGGTGAGGGAATAAAGGTCTGGGGCGTGAGGTGGGAAAGTGCTGGGGGAAAAGGCAGCATAAAGATTGAAAATGTGAAATGCCAATAAGCACACTCAGGTTTGACAGGACAAACATTCATGTGACAGACTGAGCATTTCTTTGCTGACACCGGTGCTGTGTGGACACCAAAGGTACTTGGCACATCTGCTGTCACCTCAAAATGTCAGCTGTGATTTCAGAATGCTCACAGAGTCAATGCTGCGCCTCTCTTCTAGTAAGCAAATGATTTATGTGGCTAAACTGCACTCAGAAATACTGATATTAAAATATTCTGTGAAAGGAAGCACTCATCTTTCCTTCAAGCTGCAGGATAACACACGCTGCCCTGCCAGCTTTATTTCTGGGCTGCATTTGTCAGAGCATGCTGGAAACCTGCTGCAGACAGAGCAGCAGCACCGTCCTGTTCCAGTGTGAGCTGAGAATGCAGATCTGCAGGAAGGCCATTATTTCCTATTACAGGTTTGGAGAGGCATCTTGTACAGATTCAGACCTCTTCTGCTACAATTCTATTAAACAGAGAAGCTAGCTTTAGTCAATAGTGGATTAGAAAGCAGTTCCTACAGGGATGTATATTTTCCTTTATTCACCATTATATTTATCACAAATATAAATATTAGCACTTTCCCAAAACTTTATGAAAAACATTACAAATAAAACATCCCTTTACAATACAAAATAAAATTACACGTTAGTTTAGCAAATTTCTGGGAAACACAGCAAGCACATTCAACCTAAAAGAAAAAAAACAACATTTTAATCCAACTCTTTGAAAAATACACAATTCATTCACAGGTCCAGTTATTATTCCTTTCTGATTAGAAGCAAAACAGTGATACTTTTCCTTGGCAAACAATTGTTCAAAAGGGAAGTAGCCAATACTTGCTACAAAACCTTATTCTGTGTCATCCCATTGAGGGCTTCCCACATCAATTTCCCTGCTAATAAACCTTTTCAAAGTATTGCAAAGGAAACTTGCTCTCCTCATTTGCTCTCAGATTTCTACCAGCCTGAGATCAGGGCTGTGTATAATGAAAAGATTTAACAATGACTCTTTTCTACTCCTTGCCACCACAAAGCCTGTTGATAATAAAAACTCAGCATTTGTGTCAAAACTTTCTTTATATTGAAATATAGCCATGTACAATGCTAAGGAAACCATTATAATTCAGCTTGCAAGAAAATCTGATTAATTCAGTGGGACTTCCCGCACCAGAGCGGTCATTCAAACACATATTGGCAGAAAAATCAACAAAAGCCAAAATACTTAGCAATCCTATTTAAGATAGAATTTTCCAGCAGCAAAGGGGCATGAGAAGCAACATCTGTCTGGCAGAGGGTTGATGCTCAGTTATTTCTTAAATTAAGGCTGCTAAAGGACATTTGTTTTCACACCAGCCCCAGAGGCACAATGAAAACAGGGAACTCAGCGACTGTGCCACAAGCTACACGTCTCTGTGGGTCATTCTTATACCAAGAGACACCTCTAGAAGGCACTTGGCAGCTAAGGAAGGCTCTTCAGGAGCTGGTGTGCATCAAAATGAGTGGATCCTGTGTCTCAAAAGGAAGGATGAATGTTTTCCTTTTGTGAGGTCATAAATTATACAAATAGAAATAGTAAATAGTTTTGGTTCTAAGAGAATATAAACAGAACAAGGAAGCAAAATCTCCCCATCGTGACTAGAGAGCTTAGCCACCCTCTCCAGAAGATGTTTAGAGGTTGTCATCTTCCCAGCACCTTACAAACTTGAGACCTTGCTAGCGTCCAGCAAGTCTGGAGGTGAGTCTTAACCTACACGCTCCAAACATCCCTCAGACATGTCTCCCCTTCCCCAGCTTCTCCCTAATTGCTTTTCAGCATCCTTTCAGGCTTAACTGACCACAAACTACTTCATCACCGATCCTACAGGCTCCAGGTCTGCAGCAGACCAGGCAGAAGCACTGCTTCACTGCACCCATACAAATCAGAGCTTTTAACCCAGCCTTGGTTCAGCCTAAACTGGCAGTGATGATGTCTGGATAGGGCTGACAAGGGAGCCTGACATCCCTCAGCTGCCTCCAGCCTGACACATTTGGCACCATTTGCTGCAGGAGCAGCCATGCAGGAAGCCCAGAGCCTAGAAACTTCCACTGGGCCCATCCATCCCAGTCATCTCCTCCTGTGGCCATCCTCTGTGCTGGCTTCTGCTCACAGGCTGAGCTCACGTGGCCACAAATGTTTTACACTGTCCAAGGCAGGATTGTCACCTACTCTTGTGTCTGTAGAACAACCTTGATGTTACAGCCCAGCTAAGGAGCCCATAGTGTAGCAACACCCAGCTGTGCTGAATTTAAAGTGTACAACTGCACACTCTCCTGAAAGCAATCAAAGCAATACTTAGCAAACAATTGCTACTTTATCTAAAGAATTAATTTCAAAAAACAAACAGTGAAAATGGTACTGCCTATTTAGGATCATCACTTCACCCAGGAACATGCACAGTAACTACAGCACTGCTCTCACTGCATGCTGGCTGCTGCACTGGTCTATCCTTGACAAGGGATAATTCCACTTACAGCCAGGCAAATTCAGTGAAATTTATCCATAGAGATATTGCACAGATATTGTTTCAAATGTACGATATTATGTGAGTCTATGTAGAAACTTCTGGGATGGAAGATGATAGATAAATGGAGGTATAAAATATTAATTATAGAACATCCAGCCTATTTCCTTCTTTGTACAGCTTTTGTTTGAACTTCTGAGCTAATTGCTGTTCTCTAAGGATGCAACCGGGCAGGAAACAGGCCTCCTTAATGGTAAAACTAAAGATGGCTTGGGTGGAAATACCTAGCTGAAAATCATGAGAGCTTCAGCAAGAGACAGTCCCTGGAGCCACAGTGGTGCTGGCTCCAGAGGGAGCCACTGCCTCGCTTTTGCAGTGCCAGCAAGAGGCCAGTGCACAGAAAAACAGCAGCAGCTTAAGCACCACAAAGGATCCCCAGTGCAAAAGCAGAGAGGGTACCAGGAGAGTCTCTCCTGCAATAGATGATGAGTATGTAACAAAGCTGCTTTCCCGACAATAAGTGACAGCAATCGTGTACATTGTGCTATTGTACCGAAACAAAGCAGATTGTTTCATAAAGAACACAGTCGAGTGCTGCCAGACAGTGAGCGTGGGTGCATCCACACGTGTGTGTAGCAGAGGAAAAGAGCAGTTTACACTCAAAAAACATGCTTTGGGTTTGAAACACCCTTGAGGAAAGAACCCACAGAAGAACAAACTGAAAGGTAATTGGGAAGAAAAGCAAAGAGCAGTCTCTTGAAAAGATGTAAAAGCATCTTGTGTGAAACTCCTCCCAAACACCTGTGGTGTTGTTTTTGCCTTGTTAAACAACAGAACAAGGCCTCCTTTTGTAATTGCTTGAACTGTGCTAACCTTGGCCTGTGCTCAGCTGGACAGCTTCTGATCATTGTGATCATACAAAGCAGATGAGAGATGAGCAGATTGGGAGGGTCAGAAAGGCAAGTCAACACACCTTGACATGGACAGAAAACACAGCCAAGAGCAAAGATAGAGGTTCATTGCTTCCCAGGGGAGCAAGTCCTGCAGAGAGCAAGGACATCCTCACTGCAGTGAAGAATTGCACTGATTCTTTTACGATATACCCCAGGTAGCTTGCTGAAGGGGCCACCAAGATGCCCAGAAGGTGCTATTGCCAGAGCTAAGCTGTAAAAGTGGGTGTTGATCAGCACCCAAAACAGTTGCACTTCCAAGTCCATCAATTTTATCTCCAGAATTTGCAGTAACTTGGATGCATTAGAGACACATTCAGGGTCCTATACCTTCCCAAAGCTTCCTCAGATTCATTATCCTTTCTCTGTGGTGGGAATGGTCTATCTCAAAGCTGTATCAACTCTAATCCAGAGCAGTGTTTGCCTTGATCTCCTCTTAGAAGTCAAAGTGTGGAGGGGTGGGCGAGTTATAGGCAGACATAGCCCAAACACGTTTTCTCTTTTACAGTGGTCCAAGTATGACTGCCAACTAAAATCAAAGTTTTGTGGTTTTCTGTCTGCATAGCAGCAGTCAGCCTTTGTGAGTGGAAACTAAATCCCAGAGACACACAAGAGCCAGGCTGGCAAACGCTCTGGCTTCCAGCAAAGCAGGAGAGCACATTCTGCAGATAATAAAGCAATGAGACACAAGTTAGAGAGGCTGGTTTAGCTCTACCTGCTGCATGTCATTAAAAATGTAAGAGATGCATCTGTGCTACAGCTCATTCACTGGAGGAATAATGGGCTTAAGTTTAACATCTCACTAAGGAGCACTTAGCCAAAGGAACACTCCCATTCTGTGCTGCACAATGGACCAAGGCTGCCCAGAGCAGCAGGACAGAGGCTCCCAGGTGTTCACTGCCAGCAGATATGGTGTATGTCACAATTCAGCCTCCTCTGCCCCTGTTTACATCAGCCCCTCCCAGCAGGATGGCATCCATCAGGAGCTGGCTCTGGTCTGACTAGCCAGGTGAGATCAGCCAAGCACAACAGGAATCTAACAAACCACACAGATATCATAAGGTGGGAGGTGGTGGCTCACAGCTCTGCTCAGCCCTTTGAGCAGGTTCAGAGCTTTACTCTCCACCAGAGACTTTATAACCCAAAGCAGAACGGGACAGGAACTCGTGCCAGCCTACCAACCAAGGGGATGCTCACCCCTTCCCCTGGACACCCTGCAGGGCCAGCACAGCTCACAGGCAGCTCCACAACTTCTCTGTCACCTTAAGCAAGTAAACTGGAAATGGAGCAAAATTGGATCACTTAAATGTCCTGAGGGAGCAGAAACAACCTAGCAGGAGATGTGCTCTGTAAAGGGAGCCTGGCTGACCACTGGCACCGCTCAAGAGCAGCAGCCCAGCTTTTGTGCTGTGCAATGAAAAAGCTTCCACTGGGTACTTAGTGGCTTAGTTTCAATATTGCATATGGTTTGCTCACAGGTAAAGATCTTCTCTCAAAGGAGAGAGCAGAAAAAAGCACCTTGTGAGCTCCATTCTCTGCAGAATTCCTAGGTCCCCCCTGCCAGATAATGAGGTGGGGCACCACAGCCCCAAACATTCTTTTGCTGTGGAACAGATCAATTGCTTTATCTTTCCTCATATCAGAATTTACACTGAGATTCTACTAACATTCATTATACCACAATGACCATTTTGGTCAGAAATTCCATAGAAGAAGATTTATAACTCTGGGTGCATTTGCTATATCAGGCAGAATAAAATCAAAGAAATGCAAGTACATGTGTATAAATGAAAAGCTTTGCATTGCTCAAGCAAAGAAGATAAAGACAGTAAAACATACAAGCAGAAAAAACTAATTATGAAAATCAAAATCCTTCTGAACAGTCTGGATGGTCATTTGGAAATAAATCTCTGTTCTTAATGCCTCAAAACTCCTGCTATGTCAAGCTTATTGCCAGAAGAAAGGCTGCTTACAAAGATAATTTTCTTTCATTAACATACAACGAAGTATTTATATGAAGAAATTCCAGATGGAGAGCAAGACTTTTTTCCTCCCTCTGCCACCAACATGCTGTAGAGTCAACCTTCCTTAAAATATATGATCTCCTGAATTAAGGGAAAATTGAGTACCTCACAGGAAAAGAAAAAATACAGGAGGACAAATGAAAAGCTTGGCTTGACATGTTAATCTCTGTTGCTTTAATTATTGTGTTTAATGTCAATTGGATAGAAAACGAAGAGACTACAACAAAGCTGTGTCCTGGATGCAGCATGCTCAGCAGGACTTCTGCCAAAAGCACAATGTTTTTATCAAAACAGCTTCTGATTAATCTTTCCCTCTCCCTCTGACAGTCCTGTGCATTTTCATCTCTTGATTCAGAGCCAAATTAGCTCCCTGTTCCAAGGGTTAATGCTCTCGAAAGTCTCATTATGGCAGCTATCTGCCCAGAGCTACTCCGTGTAAACTAAAACACACAACAACCCCCAGTACATGATGCCAGTACTACATAAAACAGATAAGATAGTACTTCTTTGACTGTGCAAAATCACTGCAGTTGACTGTCATGTGGCAGATTTAAGACTTGCTCATACCCTGATAAGCCCAGCTTGGAGCTAAGCAGGATAAGTCCTCACCGCCAGGGCTGAGTCTCAAGTCTGGCTGCTGGCACTTGCAAAATGACAGGCTGCTACAGGGAATCTTCAATTTGAACCTCCCCATCAATAATGTCAGAGGGAGAAATGCTGGCTACAGAGCTGAACACTATTTTTGGTTGACTGAAAGCCATAGGCTAAAAAAAAATATTAAATTAAAGGGAGGGATGGGAAAGAAAACCCACTTGAAACACTTCTCACTTTTGTATTTCTTGTCAATGACCCCACTACAGCAGCAGGTTCCTGACCAATTCCATGCCAGAGGGAATTACCATTGCTCACTGCCTCATCTGTGTCCATCTCAGAGGCACCAAGAATCACAGCAGCCCTGGCCATTAAACACTTCAGCAAATAAAAATCCTGGCACCAACACTTTTGCTTAAACAAAGGAGAAACCAATAAGCATAAAATGGAGAGTCACGAGGACAGGACTGTTCTTAACCAAAATGACTGCATGCTTTGGCACTGGGTCCAACAGGATGGCTCCAAGGTTTCCACCCTCTCCTTTGCCCATAACTGCCCATGCTGGGGGCACCTGGAGCCTTCTACTGCATTTCTAATGAAGAAATCTGAATTGCAGTTCAGGCTGGCCAGGGCCTCCTAACCAGCATTTTCTTTGCTCTTAAGGTTTCCACACACATCCAGCCTTGGAGAACAAATGAGCATGACAGGACTGTGTGCTTACAGCAGACAGGAGATAACTTTATGAAGGAAACCACAGCATGACCACTCAGTCCTTACCTCTCCCCCAGCTACATTTTCAGGGAAAGATCTTGGAACACTTCAACCCCACCTCTTGGTCAGGCAGCAAAACACTTCATGAAAGAAAGTACAAAGCACTCTTGGCAGCACCTTTGTTATTTGCTAACAGGGTTGTCCTGATCTGGTTCTACAGTCAAAGAAACGAGGCAGAGGGGTGATGTTTCACTGGGGTGAGATCAGGCTCTTTGTGGAGTGTTAGTCCCCAGTGTTCCCTGCCCCAGAGACTGCTGCCATCAGCACACACCACCTCCCAGTCAAGCTGCACACATTCATTAGTTCTGTAGCAGCTTGCTTTATCTGGCTGGGGTTTTTGCTGCAGCACATCTCTGAGGCATAAACCAAGGCTGGGAAAAAAAAAACTACACCCTAATTAGCATAGACAGCACTGCAATGCAATTCTCAGTCTTAACAGCCACTAAGTTTTCAGGAGAGAGAGCAGAAAGCGATAAATGCTGGTACACTGAGAACTAATGAAACCTCTGAAAATCATTGTAGTAGAGAGACCCTATTGTACAAGGATTTAGATTTGAAAGACCATAAGGAAATGCCTTTTAATTACAATTACATATGTAAAGACAACAGTTATGTTGCTACAGTGCTTGTTTAAGGCTTTATTGTTAATTAGTTCACACAATGAGGCAGAAGAAAGTTGAGGGGGAAAAAAAGAAAGGTTATTTGCTCTAAATATTAATATTTCTCTGTTAATTTTACTAGAAGCTCACTCATAAGCTGAACCACAGTTAAAAACTAAGGATGAGAAAACCTTCTCTTTGCTTTGCTACACAGTGGAATTTGCAAAATGCAGTTTATGCCATGTAGAGCAGACACAAATATTGCAACTATTTCCTTAATATTTCCTTAAATGTTTTTCATTAAAGCTTTGGCATAGGATGGAAAAGCAGCAATACATCACCGAGCTTCTGCCAGAGCTCAGCCCAAGGTCAACCTGCCCCACAGAACAACAAAACAATTCCCACTCTGTTCCAGCAGCTCAGCTTCCCAGGAGTTGGGAGGTACCCAGGCTCCTGACATCCTCACACTGCCTTCCCACCCAGCCTCACTAACAGATGCTTGGCCACATCCTTTGGGAACAGTTTCCAAGAGGGTTCATGGGGCAGGCTGGATTTGTGTACTTGGGCACTGACTGTGTGTGAAACATTTTGATCTCTGTTCTTAACAGGGAAGACATTCCCTGCTTTTTAAGTATGGCAAACAGGCTTTGAAGGCAGAGCTTCCATCATTTCAGTGCCTGGTTTGCAGGGGGTAAGAAATTCACCCTAATGAGAAGGCTTCACAATAGGAAATGGAAGGATAAAGTAACTCCTGTTTTGAATGGCTTCACTGTCTGCTCATTCTTGCTTTCTCAAAAGAGCTACAACTGTCAGCACAGTCTGGGAAAGACAAGAAATCATGTCAAGACCTGAAGTTCAAATAAGCAGATACAGCTTACAGAAACTCTTACACCAATCAGCACCTGTTTCCTATTGACTGCTTCTTTCCACTAAAAGGCAAGATGCTGCAAATAGGAAAGAAAACCATTTACTAATGCCATATAATAAATCAGCCCAGTCTTTCTTACAGCCTGGTCTTGCAGATAGTAGGAAAAAAAAAAACAAACAAGAAAAGGAAAAAAAATCTCATAAGCTTGATATTTTGCACATGCAGATGTATCCCTTCCTCATATAAATCAAAACCCTCCTGGACTTCAACTCAGCTATACAAAACAAGGTCAAGTGTGAGCCAGTTATTCACATGTAATAATCTCATCTTCTCTACTGTCATGAGCATCAAAGGTGGCAGCAAGTAGTGTCAGTACCTACTCCCAGCTCAGTGTCAAGGTGAACATCACCCTGAAACAACCACTGACCTTGCAGCAGTTTGAGTGCAAAGGCATGGATATCCAGCCTGAAGGAACAGGGTGTCAGAAGAGCTGGGACAAGTTTGCCAATGATCAGCTGTGTAGCAATGGGCAATCTCACTCTCCATTACCATGTCTTCCTCTTCTCTCTTCCTAAGTTCCCCAGAACTCTCCTTTTTTTTGATTGGGATTCTTCAGGAGTACTGATTTAGATTTTTTGATTTAGATTCTGCAGGTTTCTGCTGTCCTGAGAATGCCTCAACCTCTGCCTGCTAAAAGTACCTACAAGAGAAAATAACTTACACACAGTTTAAAAGCAGCTGCTAAATATATTCCCACTCAACTGTCTTATAAACATAAATGGGAAAAGTTCTTTTTCAAGATACTGAACTTCTACTGAAGCACAGCAAGAGATTGTTCTCTCTGCCTACCAGCTTAGTCTGTCTACCATTAATTGAGACAGGGTAAGACTTAAAAATGGCATAAGCCAAGTACCACATGATAATTTTGCCTTAATACCAGCAAGCTTTTTAAAGTAAGTTAATATTAAAACACAGAGGATTCTGGAAAATGCGGCATCTCTTTTTTTTCTAAGGGTCAACAACAAAAACTGTAAAGCTGAGACCCCATTTGAAGAAAAAACAAACATATCCAAGAGTTAGAATAGACAAGTCTTCATTTTGTGGTCTTCTTTCTAGCTATATGGCAGTGACAAGCACCTTTACAAGTGTTCCCTCTTCCCAAGACAGTTTTTGAGGCAGCAGCAGGCACAATTCCCATGAACTTCAGGAAGATCACTAAAATGATGTTTGCAGTTAGTCCTGGAAGATATTTTATTGTGTGAGAAAAATACCATCTTAATGTCCTAATAAAGATTTTTTTTCAGAGTCATTGAGACTTTCACAATACCCAGTGGTCTAATGAAAGAACTTCCAGCTTCTTTTTTTTTTATATAATGTTCATTAAAACCCTACAACAATGTCCCTGAAATGAGAGTTTAGTAGCACACCAAACTCACTCAGGATTAGCTTCTCACTGGAGCTGTAACAGTGTACTAGGAAAAAAAAAAAGCTCTGAAGACTAAAATCAGTAACTTTTGATGCACCTCTAGTGTCAAATCAACAAAGAGGCAAGTCCTGAACATCTGGCAAATGCACATACAATAGACTACATGCAAGATGAGCCTCATTAGATAAATCCATTAGTCAGCTGTCCAGACGAGAAGCCTGTCCTCCTGAAGGCACTTTTTTCATTTGTAGGACAAATTTACTTCTTCACAGCACATTGGAATTCAGGCTGCTGCTCCACCCCACATCACCTCCTTCACCTTCACACAGTGCATGACTTCACTGAGCCCATGACAGAGTTATGAGTAACTCCAGAAGAAAGAGGCAAGGGCAGTGAGAGCCCAGGCAGAAAATGCTGATGGAACACCTTCAGATGGAGTAAAGGACTACACCGTGGGCCAGGGACCTCACCAGCTCTGAGCCACCTCTAAAAAAGCTTTAGAAAGTCAGAGGGCACCTTGAGGGACTATTTAAAATTACAATCAAATGGGTTTGGGCAGCAAGAGAAGCGTTTGGATATTTCCTTTTAACAGTTCCCTATTGCCTACTACAGATCTTTCATTGACACTTGATGCAACTCTCATGCAACACCATGTTGCCTTCCCTAGGAACCTCAGGGCTCCAGCCCCAGCTGCAATATTCCTCAGACAGAAACACACACTGCAGGAGAAGGCAGAAACACTGCTGAGGACAGCAGATAGGTCTTGACTTCATCTGAGTACCAAAGAATCCAGAAAAGTCCCTGTTCAGAGACTGGCTGGCAAAGAGCATCATCTTTAGAAAACTGCTCACCATCAGTCAGCTGAAGAACAGGAGGAAATTCACATTTGTGTCTCACTGCAGAGCCTGTGAAAACCTGAGTCCTGTGACTCAGACACAGAAGTCTGATCATAAAATGTAGATGTTTCCAATTCAAAGAAATAGGGTTTGCATCTGCCAGAAGGCAATATCAAATCCAAAGAGCTGCCCTGACAACTCTCCAATGGCATTTTAGTTCTTTGACCTGTATTACTGACATGCAAATCAAATATAACAAGATTTTTTACTAATTTCAACTAGCCTTCATTAGCTATTACTTTAGTTTTAAGTGGTGTCTAAGGATGAGTATCATCAATCCCACAGCAGTAAGTTGCCTGAATAAAATATAAGCATAAATTACTTATGTCAGAGATACTTTTGCCATATTAACACAGATCAATCTAAATACCTATGTCTCTATAATTTTTTTCAAGCTTTCTAACTATATCATGTAATTAATTTATTGCTGCTAGAGAAACCAGTAGTCTACCTACACATTACTCAGCCATCAAGAGCATTTTGAAGAAAAACACTGAAGTTCTTTATTATATTTGCTTTTTTTGTTGAATATCTGTTTAAACAGTCTCTGAATTTAGCATATATCATCTCCTACACAGACATCTTTGTTAACTGTGTTCTTTTTTCCTTTACTTTGCACAGCTGACAGCCCAAAGACAAAATCAAAAACCAAATTTGTACCTTTTGCACTGCATGACCACGAGATGTTTGAAACCTGGGGTTTGGGTTTAACGAAGTCAAAAGAAGAACCAGTGTCAGATACACTTTGATACAATATGATTCTAACGAATAAACACTACTTAGAGGAGTCAGCAGGAACCTACATTTTCTCCCTATGACCATCCAGTTTGTACTTGTGAACTGCCCTGCTGTGAGAGGCCAGAGGCAGAACTTGGCTTCCAAATGACTCTGAGATGCCCCTGAAGCTGGTGGGGGCAGGCACTGGCTCATAAACACCTCCAGGGATGGAGGAAGTATTGGGAGAAGACATGAGCTCTGTTCTAGAAAAGCCCTTTTCCTGGAGCTCCATAAGAAAAGAGATGGGGAAGAACCCAAAATCCCCACACCAAAAAAAAAATTACCCAATTGCAAGCCAGGGGGCAAAGGAGAAACCCAGAGAAGCTCATTTCCACTGTTAAAAATACAACATAAGAAGATAAAAAAAGTACAAACTGCCAGCCTAGCTTATCCCAGGATGAGCTTCAGTTCACTAAATATTCATTCTGTCACAGAGGCAAAGCAAGGAAACTAGAAAATACTTACAGAACTCCTCATCCATGTGCTTGGATTTACTAACCCAACAATGAGAGCACATGCATGAACAATGCTCACACCCCTGGTGCTTCACCCTGTCCAAAGAGGTAACAGGTCTTAGGACTGTAAATCACACCCTTTTTCCTGGCTTTTATGATATTTAATGCTGCTCAAATCCTGTCTCTGCAGCAGAGAAGCTTCTTAATTAATTACTGTATTTCTCAGATGAAGAAAATCAGACTGAGGGTGATGCTGAGCACCTCCAACATCACATAATATCCTGCCTTTGCCTTCCACTCTCCTGCTGCCATGAATGCCACCCCTTCCCTTTTCTCACCACTGCTGCTGTTGAACCCTCTGCAGAACTGATGGACAGGAACCTGACCTGAATTTCTTTGGAAATAAGACAGAAATGAGATTTGATTTGGCCAAGCACCTCCTGCACAGGTGGAGATAAGCACCTTCACATGAAAGAAGGGATGTGTTTTCACCCCTCTTCCTCCCAGTCTCTTTTCTCCTCAAGAAAAAAGCGCTAGAAAAATATTGTACAAGAAACAGATGGAGGAGACAGGGAGGTAAAATAAAAACAAACAGGTTATTATTTGGTCTAAATCTACTCTTGGTTCCTAAAGGAATGCATAAAGTAAAAAGAGAAGACATTCAATACACGTAGCTTTCTCCTTTCACAATATTGGGCTGGTGCCCAGAACTGAAGGAGTGATGAGAGTTTGCTCATATGAGCCAAAAGAAATGGCTCTCACTTGTTGATAGTATCCTTTACAAGATAACAATTACAGCATTTGCCACAGATCACATCTAATTCTTGCAACATCTCAGACTGGAAAGAATTTCTGCTTTTATTACTTTTGAATAAGCTCAGCTTCCCTTTTACTCATTTTCCTTGAATGCTCCTTTTCTACCTGACATTAAATCTCTCTTTGGACATTTACTCAATTAATTTGCCTTAATTAAATTGAGATTACTCCACTTAGGAAGTGGAGTGAACTGAAATCAAATTAAAGCAACTTTGATTTTGAAAAGTGTGCAAACACAGAGGTTTAATGAGGTTTAAATAATCCTTTTTAAATTCACACCTCTACTTAATTTAATTCAGCTTTCCTGAAGATCCCTGTATGGACATGTTCTATGTCAAGATGTATTTGAGAAAAGACAGTGAAGGGAAGAACAACAGCCACATAGAGAGAGAAAGATGATAAAGGCAATTCTGTCTACAAATCTCTGCAACAGAATGAGATCACTTCTTTTTCTGCTGCTAAAAACCCTGCTAGCACCAGAAGTACAAGGGATGAGTGTGGCTGATCTCCTCAGCACATCTTTTTCATCACTTACACAAGAGGGCAAAGCAATGAAAGCACAGACCTGAGATCATATTTTCAAGTGAAGGGGTCAAAAACTATAGAGTAAAGCACACTAACAGCAACTAAAGAAACAGACATACATTAAACCCTATCCTAAGGTGAGACAGACCATGACCAGAGGCATTTAAAGGACTGCTGAAAGATACCCACCATCCACAGAAAGGAGCAGCACTGTGTGGCATGGCAGTGATGGCCATGTCATTGTGCACGGTCTTGTCAGGGTCATTGAGAACCCCTCTGTCCTCCTCCAAGGGGAACATGGGCTGTCACAGCCCTCAGCATGAGACCAAGGAGCAGGCTGGATGTTTTATGTGACACTCCCCCAGATGACTGAGCAAGACAAGACAAACACACACATCACCTGGCCTCTTGGTTTTGACCTCCAGTTCCAGGATCAAACCATCTGTTACTAATAGTTGGTTGTGGCTACAAATCTTTGATTCACTGATTTGAGCATTGCTCCAAACCTCCACCCACAGTCTGTCTTTTTACTCGTCACCAGCAGCCTCTTGGCAGTGGGAGCTGCTCTCAGCGCTCGAGGGCACGTTCTCAGAAATCTTTCCTGGCTGATTTCTGACATCCTCTGCTGATCATTTCTTATTCTCCTGCACACTCTCAGACCGTAAGATGTGTTTTCCTCTCTCCAGTGAGATCTGCTGGCTCTGGATGTGGCTGAAGACACGTGCAGAGCACACTCAGAGCAGGGAGGCTCTCAGAACACGCTCACAGGCTGTGCCTGTGCGCTGTTTCCCCACCAGTGAGGTCTGTCTGATTCACCCTGCGCAGGAAACAATGACTCCAGCGACCATTCCTTGTCTGCACAAAGCACAGACACAGGCCTGGCCAGTTCAGACAGCACTTGCCAGCAGTGTCTAAATGTCACTATTTTCCCACACCTCCCTGCTTTAAAACAAAAGTGCCAAAACTTCAGACGCCCAGCAGCATGTGCACAGACACACGCTGACACACTTGCACTCTGCTCTCTGTTGGGATTTCACTGTCCTTCCCCACCACTGCCAGAGCCATGCACTGCAGGAATTGGTGAGACTGCTTACACACATCCTTATTTGCTGCTCAGATCAAGGTTTGAAAATAAATGTGTGCCAGAGTCTATTTATGGCCCTGGAAGCTGTGCAAACTACACACATTTGCTACCTCTTCACTAACTCAATCTGCCATTATGCACTGATTAGGCACTGACAGCAAAATAAAACTCTTAAGAGTTCTCATATAAATACTGTCACAGACTAATTCAAAGACAATTTCAAATTAGGCAAGTGAAACCCTGTTCAAATTTTCCTTGAAATATAATGAATTGCTGGTTTAGTTCAGGAATTCACATGATCAGCTCAAAACGACAGAGGATTTTTTCTCACTCCCTCTGCAAATTTAACAAGCCACTGAAACACAAGGTTTATCACTGAGTCACTCACACCTGCATAATCCTGCTCATCGCTAATATGAGCTGCAATTTAAATTCTAGGGAAGAATAAAGACTGGAGGGGTGGTGGAAGGGAATGAAATGGCATTCAGGACAATACAAAGATCCTCAGCCCTTAAATAATCCCAGAACACCATTTTGATTCAGAGACCCTGGCAGGAAAAGATTTCCAGTGAGCCAAGGGCACTGGGAATTAATTTCCCCTCTCCTCCCAACACAAAAGGCAGAGGCAAAATCAATTTGTACCAACAGCAGAACTTACACTGGGAAGCCACAGGGAGTAGGTTAATTGTGAGATTGTGAAGAAAAATAACACTTGCTACAAAGCAATTAAAAGCTGCTCTCACGAGTGTTCAGAGTCCTTTGCAATTTACTTAAAACAAACATGTTTCCCTAAAAAGAAAAAAAAAAAATCAAAACCCCTCAACCTTCAACACAAGCTCCTTACTCCCTCCAGATTCTTCCAAAACAAGCGCTCACACTGTGCTTTTACAGTGACTAGGGAAATACAACCAGAATATTCTGCTGTAATTTCCATACAGGATCTCAAATGCTTCACAAGTGTTGGGTACAGCAGGGAAGGGTCAGCCTTGTGCTTACACAGAGTCAGGCACATGGAGATGGTCCAGGTCATTGCTGCCTCCCAGAGAACAGACACTGGGATGGAACAGCATCACACGTGGTTTCACTGAGGGGAAAAGCCATTTTTGCTCAGATTTCTGCAGAGACAGAACAGGGACACGTGCTTAGAAAGGGCACGGAGCTCTCAGCACAGACCAAGGCTGGCTTTTCTCAGAACTCATCCAAGATGCTATCCTGGACTAACAGCACCATTGTGGCAGCAAAATCGTCCTTCACACCGGCCCCAGTGCCAGGCTGGGTTTCACCTGCTGCACTGGGGCCTGCACACCCACAGAGGCTGCTGATCCCACCCAGCCGCCTCCCTCCAGGGCCTGCTGCCCACACCAGCCAGAGCCCACCTGCAGGAAGGCAAATCCCAGACTTGTGGGATGGGAAAGGGCTCCAGACAGGGCTGGCTTGGCCACAAAACAAAGCAATGCCCAGTGCCTTCTCCTGGCTCCCATCTCCCCATTTTCCTGCAGAAGTGAAGGAATGGGGCTGTGTCACACTGAAGACGCTGGAGCAAGGGCTGCATCACCAAAACCCAACTTCTTTCATAAGAAAATAAAAGAGAGCAAGTCAAAGAGAGGATAATGGTAAGTTTTAAACAATTAATAAACAATAAATATAAGTCAGCAGCTTCTGCAAATTGCAGAGAGGAAGCTGGTAGCAGGCCCAGGGCAGTGTCCAGCCCTTCCAGCAAACACCCCTGTGCCTTTCAGACAGCCCTGAGCAGCTCTCAGCCACCCAGCAGCCACTCCAGGGGGGAGAAAACCATACCAGGGCCTTGAGAATTAGGGGGAGGCTTTTGTAAAGGATATTAAAGCTCATGCTTTGGGGATTAAGTCAGTCTTTATCTGTTAGAGATCAGGATGTGGCTAACAGTAGGGGACAGATTATCTGCATCTGCCGACTGGGGAGGATTTACACCTTCTGAAGCATCTGTGCCTGCTATTGTCAAAACCATCCTTCAGCCTGAGCCAGCAGCTTCTACAGGCAAGGAATGCAAAGCTTCCCAGGCTGTGTACAAAGGTCCTCCAGTGGCAGCATGTAAGACTTTTCAAAAGACTTTCCAGTAATTTAGAAGAACAGAAATTAAATCTTGATTGTACTGGGCCATGTAGAAGTCAATTTTTAATTGTAAAAACATGGGCTGGCCCTGACTTGGGAAATTTACCAAAGGAAACATCCATCCTCAAGCCTAGTGTTTAATAAAGGCAAGAAAATCTTCATGGTGGGCAGAGTCCCCTGAAAGCATCCTGGATTTCTAGAGCTTCCCTTCAGAGCAAAAAAAGGTGCATGAAAGGTCCTGGCCCACAAATAGCAAAGATTCCAGGTCTTCACTCAATCCATCCCTCCATAAAATCACTGCTGTAAATATGGAAAATAGCTGCTGTTCAAGACCGGGCCACGGTGTGGCCATCTCTGGGGCACCCAGGTGAGCAGCAGGTGAGAGTGCACACTCTCAAAGTATTTTCTAGGCTTTCTTACTCTGCTTTCCACGATCTCCAAGTTCTTTAACACCAGCAGAATGACTGATATCCATTTAGCATTACAGCACCCGAAACAAACAGCTCATTAGACCTCCAGAAAGCTATTTCAGAGGCATATATCAGTTGAAATATTCCTAAAATTTATCTTCCAGAAAAGCTGATAATCACATGCTCATAAGAAACAAATGTTCAACCGGAGTCAGTTTTGTAATATATTAATTAACATAATTTTCATCGGCAGTGACAACAGGCCATCTGCTGCTCTGGCATCACAAGAGACTGAGTTTCAAGCCACTTGAAGCTGTTTCTTGTTGTGCATGGCTGATTTTCATCTAAAAATCTAGGCATGAGTTTCTCATCTCTTCTTGGATAAGCACTTCCCAACAGGCAGCAAACAAAGTTTTCAGCCTGGTAACCCAATCCCCTCTATCAGCTGCTCCTGGCTCGCTGCAGCGTGGCACCCAGCAGCTGCTACAGGGGCTGTTCCTCCAGGGTCCATGCCAGCCTCCTGGCCCAAAGTCAGAGCATATCCCAATAGGAAAAAACATCCACAGGAACAGTCAGCACGACTTTCTCTGCAATAAATTAAGTGCAAACTTCAATGGTAGAAGCTATTATCTGGTTTATCAGTAACATTGGCCAAGGGGCATAACTGCCTCCAGCACAAACTCACTGACTTATGGCCAACTGGTGACCTCAGTAATCTCATTTTTATTTCAGAGGCAGTGAAAATGACAACAAAAACCCTGTCTGTCCTGTCTCTACCTTCCAGTTTCATTGTTTATACAGAAGGACACAAAAATGGGAGAGGTTTTCCTAACTCCACTTGTCACTCACAGGCTCCCATAACTCAGTCATTGTTTAACTGCTCCCAAATAGCACCTGACTCTGTAGACCCCCAGGATAAATAACTATAATTTTGGCAAAGACAAGGGTTTGGGAAAATCACTCACATACTGGGGAATAAGTCTTCTGAACTTAAGAAGAAATAACAACCTCACTGTAAAGTTGAAAAGCAAATTCATTTACTCCGCTATTTATAGCTTAATTATGTAGATGAGCAAGCTATTTCCCAGTCAGACCTGATAAACTGCAATAATTTTAAAAACAGAAAATCCCTTGGTAGGTGGGAATCAGTCAGTTCCCAGCTTTGAATCCAAGCTGGGAAATGAGGACCAGCATCCAGCTCTGCAGGCCAGAATGGTTCCTTAAACATCTGTGCCAACCTCAAATCCACACTGGGGCTTCAAAAATTACACAAAGCTGATGTTCCTGGAAGTGGTCATCCTGTAGCTTTGGGATCTGCTGATCCCTCTTCATCTTGGTGATTGCTACTGGCCCCCAAATCATCACAGCCCAAAATTTTTTGAGAGAGAGGATGCTCTATCCTTCACAGGTCTGTTAGTCACTGGGAAAATTGATGTTGATGGCTATTAACAAATGTAACCAGGCCACCAATGAACGTTCCCAGGCTTTGACACAAAACATTTTACAAATAAAATCTTGTGACAGTGATAAAGGTCATTTACCAGAAATCAATATTTGGAAACAGACTCCTGAGTGCAGCAGATTAACACTGGTGACAATGATATTTACTTTCACTACAAGTAATATTTACAATAATAGAGCACTGTTTTATCCTATGTGTGACCCACACAAGGAAGCCTAAACTATTTAAATGTAAATGAGACCGTTCATATTTGACACCAAGATTTTGCCATTCGCTATTTGCCAGAAGTATTAAAGGATTTCTATTTACCAATTTCTGCAGGCAGTGAACCATGAGTGCTTTTCACCAGGCATTTGAGTGGGCCCTCTGTAGCTCTCACCCAACCCTTTCCAGTCTCCTGTCCCTGTCCCATAGATTACATTAATCCTCTTGTTTGTTCTTTCTTTAATTAAATGATTCAATCTTTCAGGCAGTCTGTGCACAGATATCAGCAGATAAAACTTAAAAAAAACCAAAACCCTGACTGTACTCACAGGAATAATCTTTACCATGTTAATTAGCAACCAGAATCACAAGGAAACACACCCAAGATAATTAAGGGAAAAGCATGCAGAGAGAAAAAATTTAAGTATAGCAAGCCCAAATTTCCCCAAGTTCCAGATTCTGGCTATTGCTTCTCATCTCCAAAAAGCATGGAAGTAAGTGACCTGACAGAGCTGGGAGGATGTCTCTTTCAGAAGGTCTTTTAATGGGCACATTAAATAAATAAATACTGAGGCAGGTTGAAGCAAAGTGATCCTCTCTGGTAACAAAAGACTTCAATTCCCAAGATCCCTTCAGAAGATGTTTTATAATACTTTATGGTGACATTTACCATAGGGACCAATGCCCTGTCTTAGGCACCAACCTACAGGAGAGCAACTCATCTGGAAACTGCTGAGACTGCTGGGGAGAGACAAATTCATAACCTGGAAAAGAGTCAATAGGCTCTGAAAAGGCCTTGATGGATTTTGAGAATGATGCAAAGAAGTTAGTTATTATTTAACTTCCATTTCAGTTTTCTCTCCTTCAATAAGATGATTAATTACACAATAATCCGAGAAACTGGTCACTGCAACACGGCAACCACCAGCTTTTAGCTGTTATCCCAAGGAAATGATAAAGGCTTCTTTGATTCACTAATGATATTTCAAGTGAGAAAAATTTTGTATTTAAGGGGAAAAAAAGAATTACTGAAACTCTTTGAAGTGCTGCCTCTATAGCAATTAAAAAGTGACAGCCTGTAGAGAACAGGAAGAAATGTTCTATTTTTGTATAGTGCTAAATAGGTAATGCCATGCCAAGACAAATCAAGGCTGAGGCCAGACTAGCAGATGTTCCCAAGAAATGCATGAGCACATATCTGCCCCAAGACCACTGCCAGCAAAGCTCCCCTGCATCCCACACCAACCCTCTGACACAGGACAGGGAAGGTTTGGGCTGGATATAGATAAAAATACGTTTGCTGGAAAGATAAGATGCAAAGCAGGAGGCAATCTCTGGCAGGTTCCTGAGAAATCACTCTACTGCCACTCCCTGGGAGCCATCAGGTGCTTTGGATGCTGCTGTGCCCACCTGCCCACAATGGCACAGGATAAAGCTCCTTGTGAAGGCATTTAACCACCAAGCCAGTGAGATTCAGACCATTCGAGGCCAGAAAAAGAAAATTATGTCATTAAGTTCCCTGAAAGTATTATATAAGACATGATCCCTCCTGGCATGTAGGGGTCTGAAGAAATGACCCACAGGTCTCTTGCAGTTTTGTACCTCAAATGTGCAAAAGAGGAATCTTTCACATTGCAGCTAATGAAGCACCAAGATCTTTCTTTATACTTCCCCAGGGGCAACACCTTAGTAGCTCAAGCAGAAAACATTTCTTTTGCAGTACAGACAGCTATTAAACAAACAGCAGACTTGAAAATATAATGGTTTTGATTGACAAAGTTATGAACTTCAAGTGCTTTGTATAAAAGAACAAGAGTTTGTCTTTAGTTACCTAATGCTGATGGTGTGATGCGTTTCACCTCGTTCATAATTCAAGACAGTACATGTTTTTGCTGTTAAGGACATTGTTAATTTGAAATCTAATCATTTGGAGAGAAATAATAAGTGCTTTCAAGTGCTTTCACAGTCACATTTCCATAGTCTTACAAAATATTCAGAAGCCTCTCCTCCAGAAGACTCGCACGAACAACAGGAGAACACTATGAATAGATGAGACCAGAAGGTACCACACCATGGTGGCACTTCTGTACACAAATGAAGCTGGTAAGAGATGACAAAATGACATTTTGTCTAACAGCCACAATAATTTACTACCTGCAAGAATGCCACATGCCACTGTTAATAAGCGATCTGAATGCTTGAGTGCACTCCGTGACCCCACCCGCAGCCACACAACACCAGGGTCTGTGACAGAGATGTGCAAAGGATTACAGAGCTGTGCCCAGCTCCTCCTCTCCTCACAGACAAACATAGCTAATAGTCACTTACTGATTACTCACCCAGGGGAGCCCCCCAGCGTGTGCCCCCCACCCCAAACACTCCAGCTCACAGCCAAAGTGGTGGTGGCACAGCCCTGCCACTCTGTCACTGTGCCACACAGCTAAGTGGCTGCAAAAGAAGACTCCCCTTCATGCTGTGTGATATTTCTGCTGATAACAAGCCTTTAAAAATTTAAAGCATGTGAATAAAAGTTTTTGTGGTCAGACAAATGGCCCATATGCTGGCAATTAAGTTATATACTGGCAATATGGGTTGACTGTCAGCTACCAGAACACAAAAGATCTTTCTGACTTTCATAAACTTGGCTGGGAACTCCACATACTTCTGTAAAACTCGGCATCCACAGCACCCAAACAAGTCTCCAGGATTCCTTGATGGGCCACTGGGCAGGAGCAGGGCTGAAGTGCCCATTTCTCCACAGGGAAAGCTCTATTTTTGCCACATGTTCTGCAGCACGGTCCCAAGCAGTGTCTCAGGGCTTTCCCATCCTGCACACCCTCTCACTGAGTAAGCCCTCACATCCTTTGGGCTGGGGTTTCAAAGCACACAGTCCCAACCCAGAGCTTGGCTTTAACTCCTGTCCAGCTGGCTCCATGCTCCACTCCCTAGTGTAGGGAGTCAAGACACGAGCCAACTGCAAACACAAACCAAATCCCTTCCAAGCTCCTACTGGCTTTAATCTCTTGCTTATTGCAGTAACCCTGAACTTACAGATGTTGTGTGTACAAAAAAAAGGAGTAGGGATTTTGTTGTTGTTTTTGTTTGTTTACATATATTTCACATTGTCAATGCCCCCATGTTTTCTACACATAAGTGCCAGTTCTGTCCCCCTTTCAGACCACACTGCCTCAGTAAAGCACATGATTAACAAAAGCATCAGCTGACTAAATTGACATGCTCCAAATGCCACTTAATCCTTAGGAAAAAAAAAAATATCTGGTAATAAAACTGCATCTACTAACAGGCCACTAAATCCTAGGCTGAACTCACGGGCAAGCCTTACCTTGCATCCACACCCTGGCTTTTCACACACCGGTGTCACACAGATGTTGCTGTGCTCGTGGTACTTGTTAAGGCAATAGTGATTGCTGAAATACATGTATGAATCTCACCATTCATAAACACAGACAGAAAATCCCAGGCACTGGCTCATGTTTTGATTCCCAGCAAAGAGCTTGTGTTTGTTTTAACTTTGTGCCTCATACTACAATTGATAAATAAGACAGGGCAAAGCACAACTAAAAGCTTAATTCCTACCCCCAGAGCACAAACCATCTCCTTATGAGTAAGACAGCTTCCATACAATGAAGAACTTCAGATTCATGGCCAGGAGGGGTCTAACAGGCAAAGGCACCATTTTCCACAGCAGAGCCTTGAGCCAGAAACAGTAAATCCCACCTGAAATCTTTCCCATTACATCAGAAAACTGACATTTGAATTCCTGTATACAAAAGTGAAATAATTTCCTTTTCATTTCCTGAAGGCAGAAAAATATTCCCTCCAAAGGAAGGAAGTATTCTTCTTATAATTAAAGTTTGGATTCAGAGTTTTGCAGCAATGTACTGCCCTGGGTTTGCAGATATGTCATTAGGCGTGATTACTTGGAAGATCCTATGAAAATGAAAAATGAGATGGTCAAACTCTTGGGTACAGAAATAATTGCTTTTATGTTGGATTGCTTGCTTAATTCCAGAGAAAGGTAGTCTCTGATAAACTGTAGTCCTTATCATATTTCCAAATGTGTGATGTTACAGTTCATTTAAGTTTCCCTTCCTTATCTCTGCCTTTCCTCAATACCGCTCACACTTCAAAACTCATTTCACTTCCCTTCTTATACCAAAGAGTCACTGCTATTGTTGCTGCTCTAAAGAAATTAAAATCTGTATATGTAGAAGGAAAACATGCAAAAATGTAGGAAGCCTTGGCCTTGAACTTCCCCAATGCCACCACACTTTACATCTGAAGTTAAATCATCCCTCCCAGTCTGAGCAAAGAGCAGCTGTAACACTACAGCTGTAAATAGAGAACATTTTGCTATCTACAGGCAAAATTGTCTGGCAAAAGTGTCATTATTTTAAAGAACGTAGTAATCACTGTAAATTTCCCGTGGTAGCAAGGAGACAGCAATTAGACACAGCCCAGAGGGCTGACCAACACACTTCAGAGTTCCCAGTGATTTGTGAAAGCTTTCTGACCAAACTTTGGTGGGTTTTATTTCTCCCTAGAAATCAAAGCAATCTGTCTCCTGAAAACACAAAGCAAACATAACACCAGAAAAAATAATAAAGACATAAGAGAGAGATGAAATTACTGATGGATGTTGCTGGCAAAACTTCTGTACAAGCCTACCTTCTGCTCTCTTCAAATGGGCTCTGCCACACTGGGACCATTTGTTAGACCACAGCCACTGCCAAACTGCAAGATGATACCCCTGACAGTAACACAACTCATTACTCCCTGATTTATGGAACAAGAGCGCGGGAGGGGCCAGCACACAATCAGGGAAAAAAACAGCAAGCACCAAATCCATCCACAGAGGTGACATTTATTAGGTTTACGCATTTTATAGCGGCATTAAGCGTGCTCCTAGAAGAGGCAGGGAAAATGTGCTTATTCAGAAGGAACATTCACTACTTGTACGTCCCAGGCCACTTTATTAAACAGCAGCCCATGGCAAGTGCTCTGTTTAAAGACTGGCAGCACTCTCCAAGAGAGCAGCGTTTGGGCACAGATGCCTCCAGGGAGAGACACTAACACGTTTGGAGAACACCTTGCAGATAGAACCAAAACACTCAGCTTCGAGCTGTGAGGATTTTACACTTGACAAATATTCAGGTCAGAGTAGAAAACACTCCTTTTATCTTGTCCCCTTCTTCCCTGAAGGCTCCCAGACAAGGCCACCAACTCTTCCTTCTACATCTGGAGTTGTTCCCCAACGCAAACTCACCTTGCCTTTGAGTTCAAACATTTTGGGACATGCAGAGGGCCAACAAAAAGCAAAGAATTAGCGGTGCCTCCTGCCCTTTCTTCCTTTCCACCTACCTCCTCGTCTCAGGTTGAGTTCTGCAAGGTGTTTTACCCTAGAAGCCTGCAGAAATGCACACACAGTCCCAGCCAGGCCTGACATGCACTGCAGCATCTCTGCCACCAGTGGCCCTTGGACCTCTTCACCCCTGGGAGGAGATCTGCTATCTTGGCTACTGCTCAGAAGTGTCCCAAGCTACTGTCACAAGAATAACAAGTGACTTCTGGCACCCTCAGCATTGCCCACAGACAAAAACATTGTTCAGTCTTCCAGAGAAGATGAGAGAGGCCAAAACACCCCCAGAGATGAACAGTGGGCACCCAAACTCCCTTCCCTGCCCAAACGGACAGTCCTTTCCCTTCCAAATGCAGGCTCCAACAGCTGAGAAAGGGTTTGGTGCTCCTGAGCCCACTTCCCACACCAGCTCCCTTCTGGGGCTTGCAGGAGTTCTGTGGTGAGGAGAATTTCACACTTTATTGAAACAAGCTGGTGTGGAGCAGACAAAAATGCTAAAGGAGCAACACCCAGCACGCCAATCCATCCTCCAAAAACACCCACGTGCATGTTCCAGGTAATAGTTACTGATGTGAAGAGCTGTTTTATCTGACACTTGGACCAGGAATTTAAATTGAACTGCAATCCATGAAAATTGCCAGGCTGGAGGAGCTGGTGAGGTAACAAACAAAGTGAGATGATAACTTTGTGTTTTAAAAAGCATGCTGTCAGTTTGGGAGGAGGAAATGCATGCTTCATTTTGTGTCCAAACCAATGGAGTAAGTAGCAGAAAACACAATTTTTTTTCATTTCACACACACCTAGTGCATACAACTCTGCCCAAGATCCTTCCCCTCCCCTCCTCCAATTGCCTAAGAACACGTTAAAAAATGAGAATTAAATCTTTAAACAGCTTGTGTTTGCAGGAATGAACGGTGTCAATTCAAACAAGTGCAATTAGTCGATCATAACGAACTGATGATCAAAAACAACATATGAAAGCTCTGTTTTAATGTTATTTAAAGTGACAATATTTAAACATTTTATTATAGAACTAATAAAATCTTGTCACATTATCAAGTATTACTACAACCAGTGACAATCAATAAATTAATACATACTAATTACAACACTCAACCACAGCAGTTTGATTAGGAGGAGAGGAAAAACACAATGACCAAATCCCTGGAGAAGAAGTGGGAAGGATTTACAGCTCTCTAACAGCAGTGTTACGAACAGCACATTCAATCTCAGACAGATGTTTCCCCTATGCAAACAAAGAGCTCAGTGACAAGACCTCTAAGCCTTTTATTTTTTTTTTACACCATGAAGCAGCACTGTTATAGTTTGCAACACCAGGCAGGCAGCCAGGCACGTACAAAACCACACGCACACACTTGAAAAACATGAAACACTTTCTCCTGAGTGATGCCACCGTCATCAACGCTCGGTTCAAAGCAATGCTTTTAACAAAACCAAAACCTTCAGAGTTTTAAACTACAAAAAGTGAACTTCTTTTTTATGCACGTAGTAAAAAATTACCGACCAAGAAGTTTCCTGCAGGCAGGTTTTTTTATACCTTTCTGTGTGGTCACCATGGTTAAAAACTATTAAAATCCTAAGATTTTGACACTGACCTTTACAGTAGCTCCAAACTTAGTATTTGAAATGGGATGAGGGTAGACAAGGAACAGGACATGGTGGAAACAAGATGTGCAAAGCCTCTAGAATAGCTGGAATATACTATCCCTGCAATACCTGGGTGGTATTAAAATGTTTCAGCTAAACTGCAGATTGCAAAGCTGATTTAGCACCCAAAGGTATTTGGTGTTCTCTCCAGGTACCCATTACTCTGCTGCTCATGATAATAGAAAACTTGAGAAAGGCTGACAGCCACCCTTTAATTAAAGGGGATTGTAAATGTACTTAAGGCAGCACAGATGGCCACAGGGGAATAAAAAAGATAAAAATCAGTGTTTTCCTTCAGAAATTTGGAGCACCTCTATATAAAGGATATGGATAATCTCTTCCTCTGCTCTAACTGAACTGAAGCTCATCCATTTGGGTTTGCCAGGAGCTGCTCAGAACTTGCTGCAACCCCTCCCAGACCAGCTCCTCAGCTGGATAAAAAAAAAATAAAGTATCAACCTTCTTCTCTTTATACATTGCCAACGGTCATCTCTCTTGGCACACTTTGCCTTTTTTGGCACACCACTTGAAAGTTGCATCATCCTTTCAACTCCACAGTTAAAAAGGCATCACCACACACAGCACTGATGCTTCGGAAACCTCACCTCATCCCTGCTGAGAAATGGGCTGCCTTTCCCTCCCTTCCCCAAGGTGATGATGATGAAGTCTTGTGCCTGCCACTTCATGAGATTCACAGCAAGGCTCAAGCTCAACTTTATGACAGAGGTATCACAATTGCCATTTTCCATAAGGGGTGAATCAGTGCGCTGAGCTGATGCGCTGGGATGTGCAATCTCACGTCAGCTGGAAATTCCCCTACCTGACACTGCTTTTTTAACAGTGAAACCTCTTCTTACAGTCCCTGTGTGCAAGTCCTACAAGGTCACCCAGGGAAGCTGATCAATGCAAGGTGGCAGCCCAGGCTGTGTGCCCCCTCCTTCTCGTGCTGCTGTTTTACACAAGAGCAGCGATGCTTCGCCTATCAAAGTGCTCCTGTGATCTTCCAGAGCAGACTCAGAAAACACAAGCTTTGCAGCCAGATCTCAAAATGAAAAAATAAAATAAATCCTCTTAGGATAAAAAACAAGCTGTGAAGCTCAGCTGGGTGAGAAGGACAGCCACATTCCCAGTGCTCTGCTCAGAGCCTGGGGGGTCAGTGCTGCAGCTGAATGCCAGTGGGAATTCATTGCTCAGTGGGATCCAGTGGTTTGAGTTACACAGGTCAAGCTTCATCATCCAGCAGTGCCCCTGACCCAGAGCTGATAAACCACCTTAACTAAAGAAGATTTTATAAATTAAACATATGCATAGTGCAGTAACAGAGGATCTTCTGAACCTTGACTTGAAAGTTCTTTCCTAGAGGGAATAATAAATATTTTTAGAACTACATTTGTGAAAGACAGATGTGATCCAGAATCATTATTAAGCCTTAGACCTTAAGTGTCTCACTGTAGGAATGATGAGGTCCAGAAGGAAAAGAGCCATTTCTGACACAGATGGTGTAATTGTACCTTTGCACACCTTTGCATTAAGATCTCAAGGTTACTCAGTTGAGTTTTGACTTGTAGCTAATAGACACGAATTAAAAAAGTAACCATGATGTCTGGTACCTGCATAAACAATCTTTCTATTTGGTGTTTACTAGAGCTACGTTATTTTAAATGTAAATACATTATATATAGTGTTTATAGAGAGATATACTAGATATATATACACACTACAGACAATAGCGTACATAACATATATTACTATTTATTGTATTTATTTCTAAGCAGTGGTGACACAAAGTCTAAGGTGGAATACTCATTATAGGGAAAACACAGTGAAAAATAGATGCTTTTGAACCATTTGAAAAATCATCCCTTAATCCTGCTGACACAGTGATAGGTGACACTGTCATTCATAAAAGTCAAACAGTCTGATTTGTAGAAAGTGTCATGCTTCACTTCAGCAGCATGAGCTATTTGTTAGGGAGATAACACATCAACTTTTCTTCAGGAAACAAACACTACATTAAGTTAATTTTAAATCCAACAGCTTTGTTACTTCAGTCAAATCTTTAATCACATTCTCTTTCAGACAAATGGACTCAGGGCTTCATTTCTCCTCTTTCCTGGCATTTTGATCATGCAACTTTTTCTAAATGGTTTCAGCACCATTGTGCTACAGCAGCCCTGGATGTCCCACTCCAGGGCTCTTCAGCAATATGGATATGGAGCCAGAAAAGATTCACCACATCTTGTCCTTCCTTCCCCACCCAGTGGATGAAAACACCTTCTGCATCTCAACTAATGCCACTGCTTTTATACCACCTTTACTATTAGGGGGAAAAAAAAGGCAAACGTGTCCCTCTGTGGACAAGAAGGATATTTGCACAGGGGAAGAAAAACCCGCTCACACACACAGAGCACAACAGTCCTGGAACTAAATGGCAGTCACTTCTAACGTGACACTTCTTGCACAGGGCTAATAAGAAGAGAAAAAAATTAGATATAAAGCCCATATATCAAAGCCTCACCACCTGTAGCAGGATGGAGATGTGTTGCTAATGAATATCTCAATTTCCATAGACTACACCCTCTGTTTCTCCAGCAGCTGACAGCAATTTCAGAAGTCAGGTTTCCCCAGGTCCCAGGCAGGGACATGCTTCTCCCTCCTCCCTCGTGCTTTCAGGCAATTTTTTTTCACACCACCATCTGGCAGGCTGAGCACACATCAAAACTGCCCTTTTGAAATAAAGGGAGCAGAAACCAAAAGTCAAGCTGTGCAGTTCCAGCCAGAGGGAGGGAGGAAGGGAAGAACAACAGCCTTTGCAGCTCCCTCCTTTCTAACCCTATTACTGAACACCCATCCCCTGGCTGTGGCTGGGAGCCCACCCCATTATCCCTGCCCCAGTGCAGGTGGGAGGTGAAATTCCTGGCTCAGCATCTCTCCCAGTGATGAGGCTTCCCCCAGGCTGGCTCCTGACTCCCAGCCCTGCAAGCAGTGCCAGCAACCAGTTGCTTGCCTTCTTGTTTTTAATTTCAGTGCACCCTCCAAAGAGTGGAGGTGCCCAACCCAGCTCACTCCAGGGCACCCTTGGGGACATCACAGCCCATTCCACCTTGCTTTGTGCCATTTACAACCATTTTGTAAAATTCACTGATCTTGCTCCTTTTAGAGCTTGTGCTGTTCATTCTTCATTAAATACACCTCTCCCTGGAAAAGCCATTTGCTCTAGCAGGAACACCATGTATTTATTACCACCAGGCTGCAGCCCATAATATTGACTAATGCTATAATGATTGGTAAAACACTCATTGGTACAGCAGGCTCTGGGCTTAATTTCTAACACACTGACAGCACACGGTGATGAATATCGGATTTATTTGCACTTGAGCAGCAGCAGCACACACAAGTGGCCTCTCCATGCCCAGGTAATGTCAGCTGTAGCTCGAGGATACTGCACATCACACAACACCTACCAATTTCCTATACCTTTTGGCTGGGCCAAACTTGAGAGGTGATGGTGGAAATTCAGAGCACGGCTTTCCTGTGCTCCAGGAGCACCCACAGTGGGGAATGCGAGCGAGTTACAACACATTTCTCCTATGAACACAATGATTCACCTAAGCCAGGACTGCTCAGGGGAGAAGCTGCTTTTGAGGAGGAAAGCTCCTTATTTTCAGGGGAAGAATTCTGACAAAACCAGCAGGGTAGAGAGAGGCATGCTTGCTCCTCTGGCCTGCAAGGGGAAAGGATCCAGCTCTGCAGCACCCAGCTGAAATGGAGAGCTCGAGCCCAGGTGTCCAGCAGTGCTGGTGAAACCTCAGCAGCTGTTGGGTCCTTTCCCCTCTTGGTCCAAACATTTCAGGCTTAGCACAATCCTGACATGGAGCAGGGGGCTTTCCTCAGGTCTGAAACAAACACTTCTCTAAATTAAACAACAGCAAAAAATAAGTAAATGTCTTATTTTGCTGCTGCCTGTAGTCTAATCACCAGAGCAGTCCATTCAAACTCATCCTCCTGGTTTTATCAAGGCCACACCGACAGTGCCCAGTGAAATTATTGCTTCTCAGAGGCAAAAAACACACTGTCCCTTAGCAAGGCACGGATTGCCACGCTGTGAGAGGTCCACCCCTGCAAACAGCTCAGCTCCTCATTCTTCTGATGGAACAGGAGAGTTACTGCTCAGCAGGGCCAAGGAAAACCCACCTGGATTCATATTTTATCAATGTCCACATAGGTAGTTACACAAAAAACCTATTTCAGATGAAGGTCCACAAGAGGGTAAACCCATAATGCTGCTGTAAAGTAAAGAAAAGCAGATTTCTCTGAGCAATGCTGGCTCACAACAGAGCTCTCTTTGCATGGGTAATTCATACCAGGCCTGCATTTCAACAACAAGCAGCAAACAAATGATTCTGCCATTTTTCCCACAACATTTTAGTAGTATGATAAATAAGTTCAAAGTATTTTCTAGGCTCTCTCAAGCTGCTTTCCACTATCTCTGAGAGCACACCCCAGGAAACTACCACGCATTTATAGTTAGCACTTGTGAATGTCTGTCTTCATATTTACAGCTCACTCAGATGGAACATCATCCTCTGCAAGCCGTGGCAAGACTGCGAACCCTGGCCCTGGGAGCCCAGGAATTTGGCTGTAATCTGGAGCATCTCTGCCAAAAAGGACTGGGATATTGTTAAAGATGATAGGAACAGGGTGCACAGGCAGCCTCTTCTTCATCTCCTCACTGCTTTTTCCTGGGTCAGTCTTGGAGTTCAGAGAAGCAGAAAATAACAGCACTAACCAAACACTATGAAAAGGCAGAACCCAAGAGAAACAGAGCTATGTTTCCCTGAAATGAGCGAATATTAGTTTTCTGACAGTTTAAATATTGTATTCTGCTCACTAACTGTCAGTAAATTTACAAATAGTTGGCAGCTTGGCTTATGACCAGGACCCAAAGGAATGTTGACTGTAGCAATTTAATGGCCTGTTTCTATCAGCAACAGCAGCAACATTTAAGATACTTCTCATTGCTAGTGAATTTATCTTAAAAAAAAAAACAACAGTAGAAGAGATGCTAGTTTCACATTTTTCACCCTGCTGAGGCCTCATATTGGATCATTACTCATTCCACACACCCCCAGACACTTCTCCAAAGCTTTGAATTTTGCTTCATTCCAACTGCTAGGATTGCAAACTCAGTGATGAAAACAGACAGCTCCTGGCTCTTTAACAAAAAGCAAAAATTCCTCACTCCCTAACAAAGGCTTAAGTGATGATGAGTCAGCGATGCTGCTACATCAAAGACTAAGACTGGACATTCTTCCTGAAGTTTCCAAATTTCTTGGTGCCAGAACAGGAGATACACAGACACATAAAAGCCTTAAGAGATAGAGGGGACTGAACACTTCCAGGGCTTGCAATGCTCCAGCCTCTCGCTTGCCTGGTGTTGCACAGCATGCTTTTCTTGAAAAAACAACGCTGCAGCCCTCATCCTGGGGGAGTTGCTTTGTGCCTTGTGTGTTGACACCATCCCCTTTTCCCATCTCACAGGTGGAGCAGCTCAAGGATGAGTCCAAGCTCTCGGAGCAGTGCTGAGCTCTCTCCCTGCCCGCAGCCAGAGATGTGCTGGCACAGTCAGGATGCTCAGGGCCGCTCTCTCCTCAGCAGCCACACAGATGAGATGGAAGATCAGCCCCTCTCCCTGGATGAGCTCCATCCTGATAATTTTCACCAGTAACACTGATGAAGTGGATAATTTTTAAATGACACCTCCACAGTGTCCAAGCATGGCCCGTTAGCCAACACCAAAGAGCTTTAGCCAGCACTTGCTCTGCTCCAGCACCACGAGGCACCTGCCCTGGCAAAGCCCTCCAAGCTGCACCTGGGCAGGGAGAGCATCCCAGTCACTCCACACACTCCAGCTACATAACCTGGTGAAATACTTCCTTTACCACAGTTTCCTGCACCTTAACCTGCTTACTGTGAATTTCCAAAAGCCCTACAGACCTCACTAGACAGGCTAAAATATGCAGTGCACTGCAAAGAAATAAATCTATGGCAAGGGGAACAGTTAGTTGAACTAATCAAGAGACTACAGAGTGAACTGAGCATGGGAAAGGCATTAGAATGGTATCAAAATAAATTCAGGATGCCTGTCTAGGAATGTGAACTGTTGCTTTCCATGCAATTACATAGGAGACAAATCATAGCTCTGGCTAAAAATGTAAACATCTCTATAAGCAAGAGGGAAGGAAAAGCAGGGTATTCAAACTAAAAGGCTCTCACACCATTAAATGTAATCACTAAGCAACTATCACCCAGTCTGAAAAGAAGATGAAAGGATAATGGAATGAGATATGGGCTAGCAATTACAGGGAAAGCAAAGTTAAATAGTCCATTTTTTTTTTTTTTATTAAACTTCCAGAAGTACTAATAGCCAAATTACACTGTGGGGAAAGAAGGAAGTAAAAAAAGAAATCATAAGAAATCATACCAAAAGGGCTGAAATTAGTCTCAGGTTCCCCAGAGTCCTTCCCAACAGCCCCAAAGACCATCTCACGACCACCCCAGCTCCTGATCTTGGGATGGCACCTCTGGGTGTACAAATCACACAACCAAGCTGGAAACTTTTGCTTTTGGATAGCTCTTTTGGATGAGCCCAGAAATGGAGTAACAGCAACAAAACAACTTTCATAGCAATGGCAACAATGAAAACAGAATTTGCTCTTTGTAGGCCTAGTTTTTAGGGAAATAGCCATTTCCCAAGCAAAGCTCAAAGAAATCAGCTGCTACCACTATCATCCTTTCACAGGGACAACCTGCTACGACCACCTTGGATGCCAGTGCCTGGAGTTTCTCTCCCACCAGACCACCCTGTTTCCCCAGCCACTCCTCACCACAACTGAAGGATTCCTGAAGATTTTAAAAAAATTCTCCCCAGCCTCAAACACTTCCAAATGCCACGCCAACAGTCCACTGACTTCAAGAAAAATATGCAAGATCCCCTTATCTCCCAGTGCCTGCCAGAAAACTGAAATAATACTGCTTTCAAAAGAACTATCTCAGTGTGTTCAAGAATTAGCATTACACCTCTGCATCCATGCCAAGATGTGCAGTTACATGCTACAAATCATTACTGCACAACTACTCACAGCAGAGCACAGAGCATCAACTGATATCACAGCACTTCTTTTCAATCTGCCTACTAGAAAAGCCAGCAGTATATCTGAATCAACACCAGTTCTCTTTCCAACAACAAGAACATGTCCAAAATTCACAGATAACATTCCAGATGACATCATTCTAGCAGTGGAGCACAGCAGGGCTCATTTTCAAGAGAACTTTCTCAGGGAGCAAGATGACTACAGGAGACATGCACATTTTGAAGCAACTACCTTTCTTGACAAGGATAATATAAATCATTTTTCAAAGAAGTCCCATCTGAAACATTTGGCGAAAGATGCAGAAGAGAGATTTCCAGGAATGCTGCCTTAGGGACACACTGGAGAGCTGCTTGGACTGGTGCCTCAGGATATCTGAGCTAGTTGTGACTGTGCCTCGAGAGCAGCTGGAGCAGCAGAGGCTCCCCTCCATCCCTGCCATGCTGGAAATCCTTGTACAGAAAGGGATCAAAGAAGGGTAAAAATATACATTGAGAGACAAAAATGGAGCTCTGCAGGACGAGACTTGACATCTTTGCTACCTGCTAGGGATGCCTAGGATGGAAAAAAACCAGAAATTTTTGACTGCCCTCACAAAATCATTCCACTGTTCCATACTTCCCCTTTTGAACAGTTACATGGAAAAGCCATCAAACAAATACACCACCAAAAATGCTGGTGCTGTTTGTAACCCTTTTCTGACATTTGCTATTCTGAGCTGAACTGCAAGTGACAGCTATAAAAATAACAAAGCAATATTTGGGTAAGCAAACACATACTAGATGAAATGCTGGGAAGACAGATCACACTGCCAGTGTGGCACACGCTCCAACAGGGCTGTCAGCCCAGGACTCAGGAGTTATATCCATCTTTTCTGCAGAAGCATTAGCAAAAGCTAAAAGAGTCATTCAGCTATATTACCTTGTAATATAGCTGTCTCTTTATGACCTGGTAACCTTGCTTTCCCACACAAATCTCTGTTGCCTGTCCAAGGCACAACAAGCAGACACAGATAATGACAACACCTCCAGATGACATTTGAAAGACACGGCTAAAACTTGGGGCAGGAGTAAAAGTGGATTTTTATCACTCAGTGACCTGAACTCTGTTACAGACCTTTTATTAGCAGCACAGAAATGCACTTTATTTGGATGCATCGTATCCTTAGACAGAACGTACTAAAGCTTTAAGCAGAAATAAAGGGTCAGGGCTGCTCATGTCATGACTACACTGCTTCATCTCAGTGACCCAGCACCCACCACATACTCCCACACAGACACCTGACCAGCACCTAGAAAATGTCTCTCTCTTCCCCTGATGGGTTACATATCCTGTCAGTCAGCAAAACATCCTTTTACAGGAAATAAAAAAAAAAGTATCAAAGTAAAAAATTAAGAGCTCCAGAAAAGCACTTACAAAAACTAAATCTAGTTATTCTGTTACATTTAGTAGCTGTTCAAATCACACATGTTAATAAACATACTTGCTATGAAAACAGAAAGATGCAGGTTTAAATTGTAGGCCCTGACTCAGAATTCCTAAGTCATTTGCAAGCAAAAGGACCGGACCCCAAGTCCTGCACACTGCAACCTTTGGATTCCACCAAAAGTCAAAATTTTAGAAGTAATCTTGGAAGGAAACTTGCTACTGTTTTGGCCAGGCAGGAAACAGAGTGAGAGTTTAATAAATGATTGTTTACAATAATTTGAAACAAAATTAAGCCTCTCAGGGATCCCATTGCAGCCCTGGCAGCACACCCCAGGTTCCACTGCCAGTGAAAATGCAGACAGCAAGCCAGATTTACCAGAATAAAACCTGATCAGACACTGAATCAGGAGGATACTGCAAATAACAGAGCTTTTTTCAGCCTTCACATGAACAGTGGAGTCATATGTATTTTGTAGCCATCAGTTTTGGCACAACTAATTCAATTTTCTTTTAATGACTTATGGGAGGGGGGGCTTTTCCTTGGAGCAGCAGTCAGTGGAAATAATGAATGACCTCCTTTCACAAGATCAGAGACGTATTTGCACATAAACAGCTGAAGAAAACTGGACTCAACAGTCTGCAGATGCCCATGATATAATAAGAACAAATAAAAAGCTTATGACACTGTAACTCTGCACCAGCAGAAACATAAATCCTGCTGGAAGCTTTGGAGTCAGATGGCCTTTGAAATCACTCACAGGTTCTAAATTTCCCAGCAATGGGCAGCAGGGCTGGTATTGAACACAAAAACCTTCAGCCAAACAAACACTGAGGCAATAAATAGCAATAATAAAGCAGAGGCAGACAGACCTTTGAATCCATTGGTCAAGAAAAGTGCTGTCTCAAAGACAGGGTGCAGATCTGTTTGTGGGAGCTGATGGAGAGACTGCAGCAGATACCCAGTGCTGGAGGCTCTCTGCAGCACCCTGCTGCCCCAGCCCTGCTTCCTCTGCCACACAGCATCACTCTGCCTGGAAATGGGGAGAGGCAGGCAGCTGAAACCCCTGGAAGGGTCTGACTCACTGCTCAGGGACACAACCACAAAAACCCCTAAAAAATGGAAAGGAAGGCTTTCTGTCACTGCCAATAGTCCTGTTAAGGGGAACCCTGCTGCCCTGTGTTTATGGGAGCAGAGCTGGGCTCCAGCAGCATTTCCCATGTGCAGAGCACAGGGCAGTGCCCAGAGCCCTGGCTGCAGTGGGGACAGAGCCCAAATCCCACATCCATGGGGAGAGCTGGGACATGCAGAGCCCCACAAACACTGAGGGCAGGAAGAGAGGAGCAGTAAATATACAGTCACTGCTGGAAAACAAACCACTCACAATAAACCCTCATGTAAACAAACCAACTCTGGGTTTTTTTAAAAAACAAGCACCTTGATTCTAAAATCCATGACTAAGTTCTCACTCCCTCATTCAACTATAGGTGCCCTCTCAACACTTAATAACAAAGTGATTGGATCAAAGACAGCCCTTCCATTAATCCACAATAAATAAAATATCACTCCACAAGCCTTTAGTATTCATGGGCAGGCTCCTGCACCAACCACAGCTCAGCCAGAACTGCTTTCAAACCAGGCTGCAGCTCAAATAAATCTGTGATTATATAAATGCTAATACAAAGTAAAGATAACCATTAGCATGAATCCAGTGACTAGCAGAGAAGCACAAATAGAAAAACATTTTCTTAAGCACACTCCCAGTAATCCTACAAAACACATGGAGTATCCTGACGTCGAAGGGCTAATCAGGTCACAGGTTTCTAACACTTCCCAAAGTTACTCAGCTGTAAAATGGGGGATTCATTTTACAACAAGAACTGGATGGAATTCAAAGCCAGAGGTTGTTGAAACCTGACAGCCTCCAAGGCTTTCTCCTATTAAGGAAAGTGAGCAAGTAAATGCATTCAACAATAACAAAAAAAAAAAATCAATTTAGTCTTTATATATATATATATATTCCTCAACACTGATACTTCTCCTTAGGGAAAAAAACATAAAACAAACAGGTCTTCACTATTTTAGTCTGGTGTTTTTTTTGCCAAGAGTGGAGGAGGATAGTTCTCACTGTGAAATCTTTTCTGCAGCGACATCCTGGTCTCTGAGCACCTGATCTCCCTCTCTCCAGCTAAGCCAGGCTCACTTTGGAGAGCACACACAGAGGCAGCAGCCCAGGAGTGCTCATTAAATCACCCCACTAATTCCCAAGGTGACTCCAGGCTGGGACCAGGACAGTGCCTCAATAGGGCACCACCGTCACTCAGAGAAATTACAGACATTTTACACATCCAGATGCAATCTCCTATCAGTACTTATAGGTAACAGATTCATATGGATTTATAGCCTCGAGGGATCCTGAGATGATCTATCCCCATCTCCCCACGTAGCACAGGCCACATCATATCAATCAATTCCTCCCTGGTTCCTGCTTTAACTAGAGCATTTCCCTATACATCAATCCTTGGCTTAACGCCTTCCACGACAGGGAACCCACTGGGTAACATTTGATAAATTGCTTCAGTGTTTAATTATCCACTCTGGTAAAAAAAAGAGTATTCGATTTCCTGACAATGTATTACTTGCAAAATTACAACAGAGCTTTAATAAAAAAGCCTTTTTTAATCTGTAGCTATTTAAGAGTGGACTAATAGGAACATAATCTCCCAATTGCTTGAACAAAAAGAACACAAAAGAAGGTACTGGTGTATAGAAAAGCTGAGTGAGAGATGTTTAAAGAGACTTTCCATAATAACAGTGACATGTCCCAGATCACTCACCCAGCTGTACCAGTTGGCAGCAAAAGCCCATCTTAATGCACAGCATTAAAATCACCTTTGTTCAGCAAACAGTTAACAAAGATGTTAAATCCCTGGACAATGAACTCTGGGCATGAGAACCAAAACCTCTGTGATGCTTTTGACCCTTTAAACAAACAGCCTCCTGGTCAGGAGATAACAAGATCATATTTCATATGGAAAACCTCTTCCTTTGCAGAAGAATCCAAAGGTCCAAAGACCATTTAAACAGTTCCACTTTGCCATTAATTGCCCAGGTCCATCCTGCCTGGGTGAAGTGGGAATGAACTCTGCCAACTGTACTGCCTAATGATACAAGTTGAATTAATGAGGTAACATTTAGTGTGGCGATTCACTGAAGAATCTTTCTTTTTTAGCTTCTTTTAAAAGCATCTCAGTGAGCAAGAAGTTACAACTTTTTTTTTTTGCATATGTCAAATATTTGAAGACATAAAGCAAGCTATGCATGCATAAGCTTCTTCTGACACATTTAAAACCTACATCATACTTAACCTTGGCATATTAAAGCAATTGGGCCTGAACCAGCATTTTTAAGGCTTTCAGAATCAAACTCTTTAGTGCAATGGCCAGGTCATTTAGGAAAAAAAAAAAAAAAAAAAAGGAGATGCAGATAAAAAGAAAGGAAGGGTAAAGAGTCTTTACTATGTTAACCAGTTCTCTGCTGATGCCTCTGCACTCTGGATCTGCCACAGCCCCACAAAATAAGAGGAGTTACAGGGAGGAGCATATTTCAGGGACAATAAAGAGCAGCAGCAGCTGAAATTAAGGAAAGACTCCCCTTTACTTCACCATCTTTTCCCATTTACAGTCCAAAATACTGACAATTAATGTATTTAAATATAATTACTAACACTGGATTTGTGAGACAGTCTGCAAAGCCTGCTCCAGCTGACTGGAGCACCCTGGCCTTCAGCATCATTCCCCACTGACGCCACACTCACAATTAATAACTTTGGGGCAAAGCTAGGCTGTGCTCCCCAAAATGGACAAACTCCTCCCCTGACACTCTGGACAGCCAGCAGAACCACTGGTAAGAGCAGAGAGCTCTACTCAGAGATGCCTTTTCCTACCCACTTTCACAGCATTTGACAAAATAGATAATCTCTCTTTGGGAGACAAAATTAAACACAGTAATTTTTTTTTTTTTTTAAGTATGACTTATACATAGCAAAAATTATAATGAAGAATGAGGATTTACTGTCAAGAGTACAGTTCAGAGTTCCCCTACATGTTAAAAAAGTAGATGAGTATTCTCTTAGTTATTAAAAGTCCCTCTAAAAAAATCAAGCTGCCTTTCTAAAAAAACCTTTTGTCTTCAAAACTTGGTATAAATTTTTAAGCCCTAAGAAAGAATCTAGACATGATAAATTCATCTCTCAACCCAGAATCCCTCTGATTATTATCAAAAGAATTGCTTAACACAAAGCCATTGCAATTGTAAAGTGCCAAGTGCGCAGTTAATATGCTGATACCAAAACCTGAGTAATATGGTTGGTGAACATCCCAGACTTTCTGCCAGCTTACTCAGGGTGAGAATATGGAAATTTAAAAAAAAAACCAACAACCCTGCAGCACAGCTTTAAGCTGTCAACAGATTTTATCCTGAATAGTTTTTAAACTACTAAACCAAACACACAGGCAGCTGTGCCTGACTCAGGTTTACTGGCAGGCAATTAACGATTTACTAATTCCAGAAAGAACTATCACCTTCCCGATTGTTGTTGGTTTTACTGGGCTGGAAAGCATTCCCTGGTGCTTTAAAGCAGGCATCCCTCCCTGGCTCTGGGCAGGGATGCTGCAATAGGTGAGGAGGAGGATGCTGAGGAGCTCAGCCAGCACTTCCAAGCATCCATTGGAAAGGTGGAATGTACTGATGGTGTGCACAGCAGGGTGGAGGAGGTCAGAACCCCAGTGTGCTTGTCAGAAATTAGTGGAAACAAGGTGGAAGGCTAATGAAATACAATCTGAGGAAATAAAGCAAGGACACTGATGACTTGCCACAAGGCCCCAGAGCTGGCTATGCTGTCTGGAGCCCTTTCCCCACAGAAAGGGGACATTACTGGAGTTAGCAATGTGGAGTATGGGTGTTTCTGCTTGTCCTGCTGGGGGTGAACAGGTCCTTGCAGGCACCATCACATCCTTCCCAGCTGGGAACAGAGTCCCCGCTGTGCTCCTTCCAGCAAGGAGCTGGAGGGATTGCAAGGAAGGAAACAGATATGGAAATTGGGCAATAAAAGCTTACATAGCATAAGGTCACACACTGGGTACAGATTTGGGTTTTACTTGGGGGAAGCAGCAAAGTCAGCAGTGCAGGGACAGCAGAGACCTTGATGAGGGGGGATCACGAGCACTGCAGTACCCCCAGTGGGGTTTCATCCACCCACAAACTTCAAACACAGTCCTGGAAACCTTAATCCAATGTCTCAACTTCAGAACAGACTTCTCACAACAAGAAAACAAATCTACACCAGTGGGATAATCCAAATGAGCACCTGTGATGTCCCAGGCACAGGAATCTCTACAGTCAGATTTATCACTATGCTTTACTTTATGGCAGGCAGTACATTGATGAGGCTTAAAGTCAAAATTAGCAGTGTAAGGACAGGGTGTGTGTTCTTGGTTTGGGGTTTTATTTTTTTCCTTTAAGGGGCAACTAATTTTTCTCATGCATAAACCTCCCATGCCACATTTATGCCATCACTATGGATTTTTCTAAGGGAACAATATTTACAAAAAAGGGATCACCATCCTCACAATTACAACTGTGAAATTATTTTTTCTAATCCATGGGTTCAAGTAAACTCCTAGTGTGACTTCATTCAATGCAGATTCCAGATCTAAACATGATTTTTTTCTACTAGTACCTAACCAGGGTATCCTAAAATATATAAAATAACTAACAAAAATTTAAGAGAAGTTGAAAGGGGAAAAAAAAGCCCCACCAACCAACAACAAGCAAACCAACAAAGCATACAAAAAAAATAAATTAAAAAATGCACTGGAGAATTTCACCATTTCACTCACCAAGTGTGAGAAACACATAAATAATCAAAGAATTTCCCACTGTAGTGTGCAAGACGTTTAAGCACATAAATTCAAGAATATCTATACACAAGCTGCTGCCAGACCAGTCACATGTGGTGGGTACAAAAACTAACTGATATTTGGAATCACTTTTACAACCAGCGTGTTAAAGCAACAGCCTTAGGAAAATATGAATGCAATGCAGAACTAAACCAAACAAAACTCCTGACATAATTCACAGCTAAGACTCTGCCAGCACTTTACCAGGTGAACGAAATTAGCAACCTGACAATTAGCAAGAGGAATAAATCCCCATAAAAAGCAAGCAGAAAGGAATTTTCAAGAGCATGAATACAATTTTTGGCTACATGCACTTGCTGTTGTTACCAATACAAAATGTTTACTCATTTCTCTATGGGATAGAAAACTCAACTTGCTATGAAAACAAATCACTGAAAGTCTTGGCAGATTAGTAAATGTCAGATCAAATTAAACCTTTTCTTAGACTATGCAGGGGCTGTACAAATTTATCAGAGTCTCACAGATTCTTTGCTCTCCTGACATGAATAGGTCAAAACAGCCCAAAGACAAAAGGCAGCAAGATCAGAAGACTGAAAATTAACAGTTTTGGAAGGCCACTTATTGCCAGTCTTTGCATCACTATTCAACTCCTCCACAGAGAAACAGTTTTGGAGATGGATAATGCCTTGGGAGATGGGAAGCAGCAAGAGACAGCAGCTTTCTCTTCTCAAAGGCTGTCTCTGGAAGACAGGAGCTGGGCATCCCACCTTCCAGGTTTGAAGGTTTCAAGCTGTGGCATGCTAAACAGCAGGGAGGTTTGTAATCTCACTTTTCTGCGAGTGTTATACAGTAGGGACACATCCCTCAAGCTTTGCTGTCAGAAGATTCTGCAGAGGGAATGTAAAGCCTCTGTCTCCAACACAGTCACTTCAAGACAGAGGAGAAAGAAAAAAAAAAAAAGGAAAAAGAGAAACATTCTGCTTAAAAAGCACCTGATTAGGATGGATGATGAGACAACCCAAAGTTTGCCCTGAATCGTGCTGGCTCTCCCCCCGACAGACAAGCACAGGAACTGAGGAGAGCTGCCAGCAATGCTGCAGCAGGGAACAGCAGAGCAGCCAGGGATGCTAACAGGGAAAGCAGGCTGTGCCCTCCTCAGGTGCTTTAGTCACCAGCACACTGTGACAAAGCTGCTGCTGGAAAGAGCTCTGAGCACAGCAGCAAGTGATAGCAGTCATTCTGCATCCTAGCATTCCCAGGCTGGGGTGACGCTTACCCAACAGCAGCACAGAGATTTGGACAGGAAAATACGTCAGCCCCCTCTGCCTGATGAAGAAAAACAACTTGCCAGCCCCACTCCTGCCCAGGCAAGGGCTCAGCAGCCCTAACCCAGCTCAGCAGCCCTAACCCAGCTCAGCAGCCCTAACCCAGCTCAGCAGCCCTAACCCAGCTCAGCAGCCCTAACCCAGCTCAGCAGCCAGCCCTCTCCCCTTGCACCCTGCCTGTCCTGCTGCAGCATCTGCGAGTGTTCAGAAGGATTTACAGCCCTTACTCAGCTCATGGCATGTCCCCTCCTCTCCCAGAGATGGATTTTTGCTGGCCAGCCCCCGGGCTCTCCAAGCTGCCCCAACAAGCTCACCCCATGAGCATCTTCCGTGTCTTTAGGAGCGCTCCCCTGCAGTCTGGGCTACAAGTGCTGGCCTTTCCCTTCCCCATCAGTCACCTGGGAATCATTTATATTGCCCAACAAGATGGCTGGGGGTGGGGACTGACATTTATCACCAGCCTTTCAAAGCAAACAAAATCTGCCCCCAGCACAGCCCCCTGAGGATCTCCAGGACATGCAGGTGCAAGGCAGTAACAGAGAACAAGTCACAGCTGAGTTCTGGCAGGAATTTGAGCCCATGCTTAGCTCTGGGATCCACAAGTTTTCCCAATTTCAGGAGCCTTACCCAATGCCCATGGACAGGCTGGACCCTGCCTCTGCTCCTGCACCAAGCAACAGGAGGCTTTGAATTGAAGGAATTCGCTGAACGCACACCCAATCCTTGCTGGGATGATCTGTGCCATGACATCCCTTCAGACTTCATCCTTTTACATCACATTGGATCAGAAGTTAATGACTCACAGTTATATTAAGTGCTTTTTAAAATCACGGAACAATTAGTTCTAAAAAACAAGGAAGTATCAGCAACTTGATTTCTCATTAAGAGGATAAAATAATAAACACAAAACTGGTTACTTGCGACAGATACCAGAGGACACGCTGTTTGCAGAAACAATTGTTGTGTTTCTGTATGGAGGGATCATCTTGTGCTTTTTATTTAAGGAACACAATGGTAAAGAGCACAGAACCATTACAGCACGGAAAGCAACCTTGCTTGGAGGGTTGCTTTGCCTTTTCAAAGGGAAATCGGGAGCACAATAATGTTTTATTGTTATTCTTTCAGAATACACAAGTGAACAATATCTTGCATAAAAACAATTCCTTGTAAACAACTTGAACCGTAAAAGCAAACAATACCTCAAGTAATAAAAGGAGTTTATATCCTGAAAGATCAATTATTATTTTGGCTTGTTGATATGAAACAGAATAAACTATTTATTAGAGCTCAAATCATTTAGGAACTATAATCACAATGATCTATAAGTAAAGATCATGGCAAGGAACCAGAACTGTAACATAAATATTTAGGCTTTCAGTGCAGCAAAGAACACACACAAGTTCTTAGCTACACCAGGACAGGATCAGAGCACCGTCCTTTCTGGCAGCCACCTAACAACAGCCAGGGCAAGAACTTTACTGTTTTCAGAGAAACATGCAGTTGAGTTTTGTTGTGTTTTGGTTTTTTTTCTTAAAAGACAAAAAAAATAAATATCCAACAGATTTTTTTGATAAAACTTGCAGCTTGTAAACTTAATTTCCAAAAATATAAGCTGGAGGCCAAAGCTGACAATGGCACTGAGTGTGCAGACACAGGCCAGGCTCTGCCCTGACAGCCCACAGAGCAGGAATTTCTTCAGAGACAAGCCAAATCACCCCAGCTCTCAATGTGGCTCCAAAGGATGGGGAAAAAGAGCAAACAAAGAGCTGCAGCAGCAGCCAGGGGGATGCACCTTCAGAAACTCTTTCCAGACTCTCTTACTCAAGCTTCCTCTTTGCATCTTAGGAAGAAGACAAATCATGCCCAGGGCCCAGCTATACCATACAGTGCTCAGCATTCCTTACCTGCAGCCTTCTCTCGCTCCCTGCCCGTGTTTGGGGTCCCCAGGCAGAGCTGCTGGCAGAGGGTGCGGCTGCAGGCGCTCCTCTCTTCGTACCTGGGATGCTGAGCATGCTCCCACTTCCTCCCTGGCCAGGTTTCAGGGGAAAAAAAGCTTCCCTGAAAGTAGAGTAGGGATGTCCCAACCAGTGGATGAGCTTTATCCAGGATCTATTTCAAAGCATTTCAGCTCAAAAGGGAATAAAGAAATGAGCAAAGCGCACTCAGCCTTAGCTTGTTTTAGCAACTATCTCTGAATCAACCCATATGACCTAAAAGTCCTTTGGAGCAAAACTCAGGAGAGCTGGGTCCCATTTCAGGTGCTGACAAAACACACCTGCATGGTTGGTTGTGCCTCAGCTTCACATCTGTGAGGAGCAGCTGTGAGGGCCTGGTTTATTCCTGCTTTTGCTTGCCTTCTCCTGTAGCCCATTTGGACAATGTACAACCTTTTACAAGGCATTTTTACAATACCTAAGACAACAGGACCTTGACCTCTATTAGAGCTGCTAAATAGTATCATGTTGCTTGCATCACTGTAAACCCAGAACTCAGGCAAATAAGGAACAGCTCCCAAGTGACTGCCAAAAAAAATCTCCTCCAGTATCCAAACAGTGCCAGCAATAGAACCAAAGCTGCTGGAGTCGAGATGTGAAACCTTACGGATAAGAAAGGAAAACAGGCAGAAGGATGGAAAAGGCAGGCTGCTTCCCCACAGCTGGAAGTGCACATTTGATTCAGTGACTACTGCTTCTCTGGAGTCGAAGGTTGCCAGAAATCTTGCATCAGAATCTGATCTAGTTTCCACACAGCCTCCTTATGTCAGCCTCACTCCAGCACACAAACCCACACTTAGCTGAGCAGCCTCTGCTCTCCCGTTGGGGGGATCACTGTGCCCATTGCACTGTTCCCCACAACATGTCCATGCTGGACCTCAGGTGAAAATCCTAAACCAGCCAACTTTTCATAAGTAGTAATAATAACAATAGTTAATATTATTAACCATAATAGTTTCATTACTCTCCATGCAAGACACCTGTGCCAAACTGTCCAGACAGCTGGGACAGGGACCAGGGCTCCCCTGAGTTCCTGTGCAGTGGCTGACATCCCCCCCAGCCAGCTGGGGCTGAGCTGGCATGCTATGTGCATGTTCAGACACAGAAATGCCCATTTTTAGCATATCTGCCTTGTAAACTATGCCATTTCCCCAGGTCTTCCCAAACTGTAAATACACCCTTTTAATTGGGCTGTGGCTCAGGGGGAGTAGGAGCAGCCCAGTCACACTGGAAGTAGAGAACTCAAGTCCAGTATTACCTGGGACCCAGACAGAAGCTGTCAGCATGAGCACAGCTAACACAGGTGTGATCCTGCCCTCTTCTTTCTCCAGGTCCCTCCATGACCTGTGGTATGAGACTGGTTCTCTTTACTCTGAAATTAGCCCAGGTTAAAGTACCTGAAAAGGCAACAGGAGGGTGGTCTGGAGGATGGAGTGGTGCAGGTGTGGGTGAGCCCATCCCCAGGGGTCACTGTCACCACAGAGCACAGCTGGGAAGTGATGCTGAGCATGGGGATCTGGTGACACCAGGAAAGGACCTGGCAGCCTCATGCTTTACCATGAAACAGGGAGAGAGGTCAATGTCCAGCTCACAAAATCATAAATTCAAAGGTGTTCAGCTGAAACTGGGTCTTCCTGTACAAACACCCAGCAAAGCAGCCTGAGAGGCCATGCCAGTCACCATTAAGAATGGTTTTGCCCTCCTCCTGCACAAGGACTTGCTTTTGGGACCACAGCACAGATGAAGACACCCAGCTGGACAGTCACAGGCCACAGAGACAGGAAAACGAGGAACCTCCAAGCTCCCTGAACAGCAAAGGCGCACAGCACACCTCCACTTACAGCTTTGACATCAACAGCTTGCCAAGAGCAAAATCCATGTTTCCCTGAAGAAGCTACTTGCACTTCTCCAGGATTTTGCCTTTTAAAGTCAAACAGTGCAGTGAACAAAGTTTTATCAAGTGCAGCAGAAAATAAACTTCAAAACATAATCGTAGGCACTTGTAGCAGGAGCTTTCAAACAGCCAGGCTGTTCAGCACGCCAGACTGCTGCAACCTCCCTGGTCCCAAAACACCCAGTTCTGAGCAAATACAGCACTCAACTTGTCCTTAACGACTTCAATGCTGCCAGCACTGATGATTTTCACACATATCTGATGGTTTTCCTAAAAAAAAAAACTCAGCTCCTGGAGTCATGCGATAAAGAAGAAACATGCACTTTTATTAAGGAAAAAGGCTTTTAGATCATCTTTTTCCCAGGAAACAAGAAAAATGAACCTTTACATTACAAAACTGGAAAAATCCTAGAGCAAAGAACCCTTCAACTGTTGCTTTAAGTCTCAGGGGGAGAGGGTACTAAGTAAGGTAAATGCTTCTTTTTTTTTTTTCTTTTTGGAGCTTATCTCACAAATTACATGAACATCTAAGTTGTTTGCTTGGGTTTTTTTCCCCCAGAAATTTATGCTGTGAGTAATTCTGAGCAGTGAATAAATTCAAGGAAGTTATGTGCTTTCTACCACTCCTTCAATGATATAAAGCAAGGTGACATGAACAGAACAAACTCCCAATTATACCTTTAGTTCCTCCTGTCACTACAGAGTGCTCTATCTTTCAAATAATAAAATTAAAATTTAAATACAACCTGGAGAGCTCTAAAGGCACAGACAAAAGGCTCCATGTTCCACTCTAAGATCTTATTTCCCAAACCCTACAGATTCCCCAATTTTTGAGAGGGAACTGCCACTGAAAGCCAACACAGCATAGCCTGGTGGCACCTGCCAACTCTGAGCCACTCCAGGAAGAGTAACTCCACTAAAATTACAGAATACTAATAAAAAATAAACCCCTGCGCCCCTCCACTTGATTTTTCCACCACACCTCTAGCAGGTCCCTCGAGACAGAACCCTGAGATGTGCTCTGATGGACAAGGGCCATTCCCATGGCACCAGGGAGGGTCACACAGGGTCTCTTGTCCCCGTCCAGGATGGCTTTGGTGCAGGGAAAGGAAGAAGTGGCATGGCAGCACTGCCAGGAAGGAGTCGCAGCACAGGGAAGCCCCAGACCAGCCCACACCATGCCTGGTGCTGAGCCTGTGTGTTTTAAGAGGTTTTTTGGAAGTCAGAGGGGCCAGTTCTGCCCATGCTCCAAGCAGGTGCAGCCTGAGTGAAGCCAGCACCTCTCCCCTGGGGCTGTGCTGGACTCAGACCACGGCTGACACTCATTTGCTGCTCTCCCACCCATTTCCTGGGCTATCACATGGGAGCAGAATCCTTTCCACAGCTCAGGGTGAACTTGCCACCCTCCTACCCTGCCTGACCTGAGAGCCCTGAGCCCCGGGGAAATGAGGCCAGCAGCAGCTCTTCCCTCCTCTGTGGCCGATTCATTGGGTGGCTGCGGGCAGGGAAGGACCGAAGCTCCTCCACCATCTCCTGATCCACATCTGAGCTACCTCCAACGCTGCAGGACACTCTGGGAGAGTTTGGAAACCTCCTCCTCCCCTGGGCGACAGCGGCGCCGAGCCCTCGCTCCCCGAGTTTGCCGCTCCTCCAGCGACAGCCGGACTCTCCCCATGGCAGAAGGTGGCTCCAAGCACTCCGTGTCCTCCTGTCCTCCCAGCACTCTGTGTCCTCATGTCAACTCCTCACCCTGGCTCATTAGGATGTTCCTCCCCGCTGCCCCTCCTCGCTCTCAACCTCCACAAGCACTAATGGGCTCCTCTGCAAAGCCGGTGCGCGCTCGCAGAGCGGGCCTGGAACGCGCCCGTTTTCATACACACAGAGAAAAGCGAGGTTTATTCTAAGCAGAAGCGGCAGCTTCTAATTTAAGACTATACCATTTGACCCCTAGGCACAACAGAAGCTACCTATTGCCCACGTGGATGGCCAGTCAGCTCTAATGCCATCCCAACGGGCAATCGCAAATTAAGGTGACCGATTCTGAACTCACTGACCCTTTGCTCCTAACCCCTGCTGTGGGGCTCACTCTCCAGCAGCCCAGATGTATTTTTGTATGGGTGAAATTCCACTCATTCCATTAATGCCATCAACCAGTTTCTGGGAGCAAGAATTGCATTAAATTATTTTATCTGCAGGCAGGCTGCCTGTGGGGGCAGGGGCAAGGGAGCAGGCAGAGGGGCCAGAATCCCACATGATCCCAAGCAGGGCTTCTCAGATGCTTTTTAAAAGTGCCTGCAGTCTTCCTTACATATGTGCACAAGTATTTATATATGCATATACACGTGCAGGTTGAAATCATGCACATTGTCACTGAAGTGGACAGCAAGTGTCTCGTATGCACATCACCAGCCCCACACACGATGGTCACAACTGGGGGGTGCCACAAGCACCAAGGGCACTGCTGCTCTGCTCCCCAGGCAGGATCAGGACCTGCTGCACCCCACATTGCCCTCTTTCCTTGCTGAAATGCATGAGGTCAAAGCCCCACACTTCCAGGCACTGGAACCCAGGCTGAACCAGGCACAATTTCTCTCCATCAGGAAACATCCCCACCACACACACCCAGAGCATGATGAACACAGCCTGATCTGCTTCATTTTTCAACCTGCTGAATTGCTAGAATATGTTTAGCTGTTACACACAGACCCCAGATCCATAATCCCACCCTCAGCAGCTGTTACATTTGCAGCAGTACTTACAACAGATGTTACAGCTCCGTAAAAAGGTAAACCAGTTGAGACTTCCAAAATTGGGGCTGGGAGGGGGTGAAGCAGAGCCCAACCCCTGCATCCAGCTGCATCCAGGCTCGGAGAACCAGCCATGGATGCACCAATACACGTGGTACAGAGCCACATCACAGCCTCGAGCAGTTTAAGGAACTTTCAAGTGTTGCCATAGTGGCATTATAAAGCTGTCAGCTTCCTGAGAGACGAGCAGCAGAGGCTGGAATTCAGTGTTTAAAGGATGATTAAATATAAGTGATTTAAATTATACATTCCCGTTGCTGGAACTGACACCATTTAAAACACACCATCTATTCCCCATTCCCTCTGACACTGATTACTACCCACTAAAGATGAGCATTTTCTTACAAGATGTGAAGTACCAAACTAGGGATTTATGAATTGGAGATAATTAAAAGGTTTTGCATTACAAATAGAGTAAAACATTTACATTCCATGGGGCATCTGAGAACACTTAAAGAGTCAAAATGGACATTTTTTACCTGAAAACCTGCCCACTCCCTATCAAGGCTGCTAATTGCAGCACAGGAAGCTTGCAGCTATTTTACACCAGATTCACAATCAAACATTTGCTGAGCTTCTGGGCAACCTGAGAGAGACTCGAGACTCATCGTTAATTCTCCCACATAGAGCTCTGTGAGCTGAAGCTCCATTAGGCTGACACAAAGAAATTGTCTGTTTCTCCTTGATAAATCCACGGAGTGACTTGCGAGCCGTCACCATTCAGATTTCTCAGGCATGGAGCTGAAGGATTTTCTTGACTAGAAATGATGGCACTTTACCAAGCAGGAAGAAGAAGCACAAGGGATCACCCAAGGCCATGAGGGTATGGAGAGTCTCTTTCCCATCCACCCAGAGTACCCACAGCCCCTCTCAGAGGCCAGTGTGATCAGCCCCTCTTGGTCCAAACTTATGATCTTGTGCAGGATGCCAAAATCTCCACCCCAGTGCCAATGCACACGAAGGGATTAACACCTCCACTGTGATGACAGGTGCTGGAATTGCACATGAGCATCTCAGTAACTTCAAAAAAGGTCTTTTTTTCACATGATTCTTTTCCCCTCCTTCCTGAAATCTGCAAGCCAGAAAACGCAGTATTGATCTCACAGCCTGGCAGAAATATGATAAGGGACTAATTGAGCACAGAGGTGTGAGGGAATGAGTCTCCAAGGAACCTTTTGGTTTGAACAAGGACCCTTACAAAATGCCAGAAGAAATCTAAAACAAAGAAAAGGAAAAAAAAAAGGGGGCTAATCCTGGATCTTCCCTCATCAGCTTGCTTTTCCATGCACTCAGAGGAATGCTGAACATTGTAGACTCAGAACAGGAGAGGCTCCAGGATCTGGGAGGGGAACTGAGGCTGCAAGTGTGAGACGGGGGGAGAGCATGGGCAATGCAAGCAGCAGCAAACACAAACAATGACTCACGGCACACAGCACGTAAACAACACTGCTAGAGTTTCTGCAATTATAATTCAAACCAAAATAAACAAGAATGACAGTCCAGTACGAGGAAAGGGAGGATGACAGTGATGGGAGGGGGGTGTGGGGACTCCATCACGTTCACATCTGTTGCTGTCATAGCATCCCAAATGAGCAGCTCCAGAAAGAAACAGAGAAGGGAAGATATATGGGACAGCAGCAGCTTCTTGTGATCTACATCCGTGCTTGAAGTTTTCATGACTGCACTGAGAGCAGAATTTATATCTCAAAGCCATGCAATAGCCTATTACACTGCTACTGGTTTTGACCCCTGGCCCCTGAAACCAACTCTAGCAAGAGAAATAAAAGTCCAGCTTGGAAGGTTAATGAGTGAAATAGACCCTGTGTAGCGGGTGGATGGACAGAAGGCAACAGAGGGGGAGAAATCACACCATCAGCAAGAGGCACTGCTTTAACTGCTCTGAAAATCCTCCAGTCAAGCAGATTTACAATTTCTTTTGCTCTTACTTCATTACCTCCTAGTGAGAAACTTTTCCCTAGTCTACACCTTGAATATTTTTTTCATGCAAATCAAGGTATTTTTCATCAGTGAGAACTAATGATCATCCTTTTTACAGAAATCTTTTCTGCATCAGAAAATTTGTCGCCTGCACTTAGGCTTATATTTCCAAATACAGCTCCTTCAGCATTCCCTCTCCAGCCTCACCATTTGCTGAGCCTCCCACCTCTGTGTTTCATCTCCAGACTTGCAACCTCCTCGGGCCCTGCACTGCCCAGCTCCCCTTGCTGCAGCAGGGATTACCAGCCCTGCCTTGGGCACAGAGCTTCTGCAAGGATGACCCAGAGAGAGATTTGAGTCTTTTCCTCAAACCTCAGGCGGTGTTGGGTTTGTTTGGGCTGGCCATGCACAACAGGTCCCACCACGCTGTACCACCCTGGCCGCTGCCCTCGGTCATCTCCTGCTCCCTCTGCACCCTCCTCTTCCCCATTCCTCATCATGCTGGTGCCCTGCTGGTTTTGCTGATCACCAAGATGATCCAAATCCTGCCCCTAAGCCTCAGTCACATCAGCAGCCCTTCCCACTCATTAATGAGTTACCCCATTAAAGAGGGAAGTTGGACTGATTAGCCTATTTGTTTTTAAATCAGCTTTTTTTTTTCTTTTTCTTTTTTTTATCCCATCCTCCTCTCTGCTGTGAACAAAGCACTCTGGAACTTTTTTTGAGGAAGCAGTGTCATTCCTTGATCTTTCATTTTCTGGGTCTTGCCTTCTCCTCCCTTTAAAGGGCTGGAGTGGGCTTTGCTCTTCCCTCTCCACAGCATCCCTGAGGAACATTGATGGCAAACACTAACGATTGACCAGGGTTCAGAGCTTGCCAAGACTGAGTTTTCCTCATTATTACACCTAGAATAATTTCACCAAGTCCAGCTGATGTGAACATTGAATAATATCTTCTCTATTTGACAAAGTCTGTGCATGTCATCATCGTTAGAGTGTTGGGAGGACTGAAGCAGAGGAAGCACTGAGCACATCCATCTCTTGCAGCCCCTCATCTCTCCAGCCTTGTTCTGCTCCTCTGTGTCTTTTCTCACACATTCCACATTTCTTTGCAAAAACTTCACCCAATTTAGAAGCTTTCATGTAAATAGTTTTTCCACTAGAGGGCACAAAGACAATTTCTCCTAAATGGAAACTGATGTTAGAAGGATTAATAAAATAATTACCAATATCTCATCCTTCAATAAATGAACACTCAATAAATCAGATGTTGTTCCAGCTCCCCAGGTACCACACCACCCTAAAATGTCTCATAGAGTCTGAAAACCTAAAAACCCCAAAGTGATGCTACTCTAACAAGATTTCCTATATCACACTAAGCTCTTTATCCTGGGATTTCTATGCTTCCCTGATATTTCTCACTAGGCATAGACCACAACATTAACACAGCAATGGAAACAGAAGACCCATCCTAGTATTTTCTAAGTTGAATTTACCCAAATTTAGCTTCAAATCAATGAACTTTTTAATGTTTTGGTTTCCTAGCTCAAAAGAAGTTTTATACCAGCACTTCTGTTCACAGATACTTTTGGGTCATGATAAGTCACTTCCCGACCTGTCTTGGGTAAATTAAAGAGATTTTAGCTTTTAGCACTCTTATTCAAAACAGTTTTTTCAGTTTTAAACCTTGTCTTGTAAACTTGCCAGAGGTTATATCTGTGCCCATAACACACTTCACCAGCTCCTCAATAAGGAACAGTGTAGGAACACAAACTCCATGGGAAATCAATCAAGTCGAGCACTCGGTTACACAAACCCAACGAGCGGGACGATAACTCCAGAGCATTAACCACGTTGAGAGCACTGTGGCCCTCAAGGTCCAGCAGCCTCCCCAGCCCCAGTCCCAGGCAGAGCACACCTTTCCCAGACCCACCTTGCTGGCTCCTGTGAGCCCTGCACTCCGCGCTGCCGGGGCGATGTGCGCGGTACCCCAGCCGTGCGCGGGGGTCCACGCGCAGCCCCATGCTCCCCTCCATGGCCCCCGAGGTGCTCCCACTGCTCCAGCCCAGGGCAGGGAGCTTTGCCCTCTGCCTGTGGACTCCCACTGCCTGGAGGGTTTGGCTGGAGCGGAGTCAGCCCCGAGACTTTTGCTAATGGGAGAAGAGAGACAATAGCGATGCGCAGGTGCTTCCTCCCATTTAAAGTGTTTACTTGTGCAGCCCAACGCAGTGACGCGATTGTGGATTAGATCTGCATGCTGCTCCACAGAGTTCAAAAGGTAGCACGTAACAAAAGGAACCCTGAAATGCTGCTTATTAAATTAAAGTGGGGTTTTTTTTTTCTTTCTTTTTAAACTCTGCTTCCTTTGCCGATGCCAAGTAAGAGGGTTTTTCCAAGCATACAATAACAGCGGTTTCAAATGGGAAATGATACATACTGTATCAAAACAAAACACCAATTCTAACACAAAAGCAAAGGGTTTATCAGTGTATCTCCACTGCCTAGGCAGCAGGCTCCTAAGGCATGGCAAAGGCAATTTCTTCAGCCAGCAGAGAAGGCTGAACTCAGGATCCATGCATGGTGTGAGAAAAATTAAAAAGATCACGAGGGAAGGAAGGGTATAGCTAAGCCACAACTGCAAGCTAAGGAAAACATCAGCCCAAAAGAGCAACAAAGGCGTATTTGTTTTATGAGATAAAACAAGCAATTCAACTATATTCCACAGTAAATCATTTGGCTTCGGACTGCAACAGGGACAAAAAATAAAAAAAGAAGCGAGCATCTGAATCTAATTTTGATGTTCTAAGTTTACATTACATGAATTAAGATCCTTACTAGAGAACCCAGGCACTCAAATCCATGCTTGGATCATGTGCATAGGAAGTATCAGATGTACTGAATATCTTACAGTTCCCTCCAGTCAGTGAAGGCCCAAAGATACTCAGCACTTAACAGTAAAATAATAATAAAAACAATAACAATAATAATAATAAAAAATGTCAAGGCACTTTTTCTAGTATCAAAATGAAATCCAGCTTCATAGACAGCATTTGTGAACATCTCAGTCCTCCCAAAAGCACCACCTCTACTGTTTGAGAAGTTTCAAATAAAGTATCATCATATTTAAGATTCTGCAACCAGAGACTGAGCCTCATTTTCACACAAAACTACACCTCAAAATGCTGGACATGCTGAAAACAGTGCCACACACATTCTCATTCAGCCCCATTCTCTTTATGTCAAAATAAACACAACAGAATCCTTTTGTCTGAGGGGTGTATTATTTAATCCTCTCCCCATGGTTGCAGCTATTTCAGATATGCTTCTATTGACTTTCCTTCTCGGTTCAAACAGACTGAGTGGGATTTGCACTTCCATCTTCTGAGATCTGGTGGGATGATTGCTCAGAGAGTGTCAGATCATCAGTGAAGCTAGAAATGACAATTTAAACCCCACTCTGCTGCTCAATCATAGGCATATGCCAGGAGATAAGTGGCTGCTTTCATTGATGCCACTGACAGAGTAATGCAATAGCTTAAAATTAGCTGGTTAACAATTTTAGAGTTGCTTTTGTGCAGCTCAGCAATCCTGTGTCCAGCTCACCAGACTTTTCTCCTTGAAGTAACATGAGGATGTGGGCAGAGGTGTGCTAAGAACAGCTGCAGCAACACATGAACTCAGCTGTTGACTAACAAGTTTGGATCAAACCCGTTTTACCTGTGCTGAAACAGTCTGTCAGCACCCTCAGCCCCCACACGCCCTCCCTCATCTCAAACAGCACTGCCAAACAGCAGGTGGGCTTCAGAACCTCAAACCACCTTGTCTGTTCTGCACACAAACCTCTGCCAAGCAAAGGCCAAACCAGCATCTACAGTCAGCTCCAAGTTATCAACAAAGACGAAGGCAAGGCACTGTGTGCAGTGTGTTTCCAGGGGTGAACTCCAATCTGGGGTAAATGCTAGGAAATCCTGCCCCAAATCACTCAGCATCACCATGAGCAACCCAGCCTGCTCCACCACACCTTCCATCACACAGAGACCACAGGCCTGGTGAGGTGGCAGGCAGGACTACAGCACTCCTGTGTCTCTTTTATTGTCAGTTTTAGTCTTCAGTCTTGCTGGACACCAGTAATGCATATATTTTATTTTTATGCCTTTCATTCTACTGCTCCTTGCAGTTCCTGAAGGGACACAAGATGCCATTCATTTAGAGGAGATCCACTTGAAAACAATTTAATGCACATTCCCTGAAAGAATATCAGAACATAAACAGGTGAAAGTAACTTCATTTACCAGCAGAAGCTCGTGGATGCTCAGAGACACTGAGATATATTACACACTGCCTTGGGCAAGTGGAAGGACAGCGAGAGAAGAGATGAATTTCTGGCTGTAAAGCATCTTAAATGCCAAACCCCAAATGAGTCTTTACAAGATCTATTACTTATACTCGCTCTGGAGCTGAAAGAAGGGGGTGGCCAGGGGTTGAAGCCACTGCTGAGGACCCCCAGCATACTCCAGGATAACAATACAAGTGAAGGGCTTGGCCCCACCAGGGCAGAAGGCTGCAGGAAAGCTGCCCTCTCCCAGAGCTACTGTTGGTACCATGTGCTGGTGCATCAAGTCCTGCATGGTTCAGTGGGAGAATGGGATTAGGTGGGATGAACTGGGGAGAACATTAGGAAGGCCTTTCCAAAGCTCTTAGTATGACAGAAGAGGACAAATAATACAAATTACAAACAACAACTTACAAATAATAACTAAAAGAAAACACATTGGCGGGGAAACACTTCTGCAAAATCCGGAGCTTTTTGTTTGTTTGTTTTAAATGGCTGAGAATAGAAGAAACAATTCACCCCCAGAGGACTGCAGCCTGAAAGAGCTGAATCCTGCAAGCAGCAACTCACAGAAGTTGGAAGAGAACACAGCTGGAATTAGCAAAAAGAACAAATGAAAGATTTTCATTGTGGCAAATGGGCTTCTGAGCAGACCAGCAATAACACGATGCTCAAAACTTTGTTGCATGAGTTTTATGGTTCCTCCCAGCAGCATGCAACAAAACATACCTGAGCTGTAATCAATTTCTTACAGCCTTATATAAACATCACAGGAATTTTGTCCTCTGTAATAATTCTTGCTCTCAAGGCTGCAATAAATAAGTCAGTTACAGCCCTGCTGCCACCTTCTCCTATCTCACTGTCTCAAGTCACTGCCTTTATGTATTTTGAGCTACCAGTTTAACCATTTCCAGCTTCAACAAAGACTTTAAATGTAACCTGTAGCTAAACTCTAGGCAGAATGAAGCATTCTGCATTCAAAGGGAAGGAGTGGAAAAGCCATTTCCCACTGTTAACACTACCTTCCTTTCATCTCTGATCCCTCTCTAGTGGCAGGGAAGGGAATTCCAGTAGCAAATATCTCAAACAATGATTCAGAGATTTGGGTCTGGAAAGCTGTGGACACATTGGCTGCACAGGATGTGAACACTGGCCCTTGCATGCAATTGGCAAGTCCCTTCTCCAGCATCACCCCACTGCTTGAGGACAGTTCTGGTTACTTCTCATGGAGGCAGGAGAGAAAGACCAGAAAGAGTAGGAGGGGCACATGCCAATATCATCCATCTTTTGAAGGGAGAGACCTCCTAGGAGGTGAGTTGCTCCCTTTAGTCTGTCCTCAGGCCCTGCCCAAAGCACCTCATGCAGCAGATCCAGGTGCAACCAACACACTGGGCCCCAAGTTTTGGGGATATCTGAGAAGGGAATTGCCTGGGCTCATCCCAGGGTCAGGACTTGAGCGAAACCTGAACTGGCCCACAGCCATTCTGAGAGCTCTGTATCACTTAGGCACTGAACTGCCTTGCTCAAGGCTTCATTCTGTCCATGGAGAAAGCCTTAGGTTGTCAGAACATGTGTCCTCCATTCCACAGTTCTGTCTCAAGGAACAGCAGCAGCAATTGCTTCAGGAAAAATCCCAAGAGAGGACAAGTGCATGGCAGTACTTTCTCAAAGAGTACTCCAGCTGGCAGAGGCTGTGCCTCAAGCACCACCACAGCCAGAAATGTTATCTTGCTATAGCCCTGGTTGGGTTTCTCCAGATCATTCTCTCCCTCTGTTTCATCCAATGAATGGCAAATTCACCCCACCACCATAATAAAGCACCAGGGAGGGTGGAGAATGGGGGAGAAGAGACACCTGAGCCTACTTCAAAGGTTTGCATCCTTTGAGCACTTCACTCATACATAATTGAAAGGGCTGTATATTTGGAATACAAGAAAGAAGATTTTTTTTTCCTGCTACCAGACACATCACATGAGGGATGCTGTCATACGATAGCCTTGGGGGAGGATTGCAAACTTGGACAATTTACTGAGAAGCAAAGTAAACTACTACTGACAGCAAGTGGACCAGAGCCCAGATCCCTGAGAGGTTCTGACAATGGGAGGACTCAGAAAAAATAAGCCAGCCTTGACCTCGCATCAGGGGAGGCCGAGAGAAGCACATGCATGTATTTTATTTCACACTAACCTCTGTTTGACCAGTTATGCAAATAAATCTCTGCTTGTCCTGAGTACACTGCTAGACACTGAGAGAGAACTTGGAAGAATTCACAATAAAGCCAGAGCTGCTGATCACTGCATTGCGACTGAACTTCTCAAGAAATGCAGTATTAAGCAGGCAAGAATGGCACATACAGCCCATAAAACAAGGGAAACTGCAGCCAAAAAAAGAAATCCAAGCTCAGAAGAGAAAAAAGAAGAAAATACTTAAGAATTTGATACATGATCAGGATCACTTCAGCTCCTTGCAGGCAGAGCAGCAGTATCTGGTCCCTGAAGAATACATCCCAAGGCAGTGAGAGCCATGGGAGCAATGTGTCACTGCAGTCCCAGCATGGACCCACAGGACCCAGCCATGCCTGCTGCTGTGGGGAGCAGGGCAGGGACATGCAGCCTGGGCAGGGAAAGCTCCATGGGCATGCCCTGCACAAACACAAGGCCTTTGCTAGTAAAAAGAACAAACCAAGGTGTGTCTAGCGTGGTTATGACACCCAGACTGCCCTGGGTGCAGGAGGGATCTGTGCTGCTCCCCTTGGAGCTCAGGACCCCCAGGGCCAGGACTGCAGCATCACCAAGGGATTTGTACCACTGATCACAGGCCATTCCCCCAGGGCTCTGTTACAGAGGCTGTTCAGAGACTGCTGCCATGAAGATGGCACAGTTAAACCTGACTTCAGCTTCCCCTGGCTTCAATCAGTATCACTCAGTCACCACTAAACTTCTCAGCACCAGCTCAGTTTAGGCCTGGCAGTGCATGCAAGTGAGTTTGATGTGAACCCTCACATTTTCTAATTATTCTGGTTATTACACAGCAGCTTTCTCCCAGCATATTAACACTTCAGAACATGGACATGAAGCTTCCTGAGATCATCACAGTGACTGCAAAGGGGCCCATGAAGGGGCATTGCTCAGCTGAGGGCAGCGGTGGAAGTTGAACCCCTAAATCCTTGCACACATCAACTTCAGCAAATCACCCTGTGCACACAGAACAGACACTGTCCTACATCCTCCAACAGAACAGAAACTGTCCTACATCCTCCAACAGAACAGAAACTGTCCTACATCCTCCCCACACTGAGGCAGAGGGAGTGTGCACAGCTGACCCCAAGCAGAGGAGGTGATCCAGCCCAAGGCGTGCTGCTCCTTGGGATGGGTCAGGGGAAACACAGCACAAGTCAAGGGAAAAATAAAACTTTCATACAGCCTAAAACATTCCCACCTGGAGGCTCACCTGCCCCTAGCAGCTCTCCTGCATGTCCTGCCCATGGCAGAAGATGCTGCCCATGGAGATGGCCGAGGTTTGACCCGAGCTTCCCACGGGGAAGGTTCAGCTCAGGCCTCTGTGGCACAAGAAGCTGCAAACCAGCAAGGCAGAGGAGAGGGAGTCACTGCTTCAGTGCACTGATCCACAGAGACAGCAAGAGGCAGGGGAAGGGGGGAAAAAATGCACTAAAAATTCCTCTGACAGGGTGAAAAATGAAAGCAAAGTGAAACACAGCTCAGTCTGTCAAAACAAAATCACGGCAAGCCCACTGAAAACACAGCTCAGCTCGCGCTCTCTAGCAGGCAATAACTGGTACATTTGTTTTCCTGAAGATAAGCGGGTGAGTTAAGTTTGCTAGACAGCACTGAACAGATTTGAAAGGTAATCATGGCAGAAGCACAAACAATCAGATTTACCAGGGACACTTAGGACTTGCTGTCTTCCACCTTGCCACTCAACAGACTCTCACAGAAGCATTTACAGCTGCGCTGCTGAGCCGATGGATGGACTCCAAAAGAGCCTGATCAAGACAAGCTTTCCCCTGTCCCTCGGAGATCATCACTCAAGGAGGAGGAAAGATGATGCTTTTAGCAGAAAACAACTCACAAACTGGCATGGCAAAGGGTCCCATACAGTGCATTTTTGATCAGGGTAGTAAAGGCCAAGGTAATATTTAGGCTACAGAGAAGCCATTAACCTCATCAGAAAGCCCTAACAAAGTTACCCAGAGGGTATTTTGAATAGTGACAGTCTGTAATTAGCTTAGGTGGGCCAACCTAATTATTCATGGCCTGAGGAAGCATCTCCTGATACAAGAGAAGTACAAGATACATATTTATAGTTCTTTCCCGATAAGCTCATTAAAGGTTTCAGAGATGAATGACCACAGCGTTTGGCTGTTTTGTTATAACACGAGATGCAAACAGTAATGAGTGAGCAAGCCAGGAGAACAAAGGCAGGGGCTGCACAGGGCTCTAAGTAGAGGGAAAAAACCCCAAATAAACCAGAGAAAAGTCTTCCAACAGATTTCCATTACACTCCAATGTGAAACTGCCATTTGATGCTTCATTTTGTAATGGACAATTATACACATACCCTTTTTCTGTAAATGTGTGAACAAGCATTGCAATAAACCCCATTTTAACAAGGCCTTGAGCATTACCAATAGGAAATAATATAGTGGAAACAGTTAATATAGATGTGCAACACCTCATATATATTCAGAACTACATTTGCACATTAAAAAAATCTTAAAACCAATCTTCCAAATAATTCTCTATAGTATAAAAATTCTGATTTCCTAGTGTTTCCATTCCAGTAGACCTTTGCCTGCTCAGATCTTTCTCAGACTGAACTGGGTTGCAGGTGCACACAGAAATCAAACTGGGATCTGGCACAAGACAGATGGGAAGAAAAATACATTTTTTAAGGCTTCAATTTCTGTTTCTCATTTATTTTTTTCGGGCATCTTCAACATAAGACTCCCCAGCAAACGCAGCTCTTCCAATTGCAATGTTTTAACCTCTCCTCTTTACCTCTCTATTGGTTGCCTGTTTTCTGCAGGAGCTGAAATTGTACCACTTGTTTTGTTATAGCAATTCTCTTCCCTTTCCTTTGAGGTTTTCCTCTTCATTAGAAATTAACTTTTAATTAAATTCCCTGTTATACATCAGCCTTCCCATAGCCAAGTGCTTGGCATCAGGTACCGTATTCCCATGACATCCTTACACAAAGGCAAGAGCATCAAGCATCACTTGAGCAAGTGATGACCATCTCTGCTCCTGAGAGGATTCATCACTGCTGGGAGGCTGGGCAGAGCTGTTTGCCCAGAGGGATCCAGCCTGATCCAGCACAGGTCTGTGTGGCAGCAGATGGGACACTGGCCCCTCAGCAGCAGTTTCTGAGACAGCAGAAACTGGAATGTCCCAAATGCTCAGCAGAGGGTTTCAGCCCACCCAAGCTGAGCAGCCTGGGTGAAATCTGGGTATAAGGCACATGAGCATTGCAACTTCCAAGGCTGCAGCTTCTCACACAGAATTAAAGCACTTTAATAGCATGTGTACACTGACAGATAGCAAATTGCAACAAGAATAATGGGACAGCAAGAAAAAAAAAAGGCAAATTAACAAAATAAAGTTGATTCTGATGGCATGAAATTCTTGTAACTCCTGGATTCGTCTGTACTCCATTTATCATCCACTCTGGGTTTTGGTTTTGTTTCCCTTAATTCTAGGGAGGTCTTTTGAGAAACATGGCATTTCTTCCCTCTCTAGAAAATAAAAACCTCATCTGCACTGCATATTTTTAAGACTAACAATCCAAGGTCAAGCTCTTGAAAGAAATTGTAGTGGTGAAATATTTTTCTGAACCACATTTCACCGAAGGAGGAATTTCATCCTGATTTAGGATATTTGGTTGTAATCTAGGTAGGTTCTGGGGCTTTTTTTGGCTTCTTAAACAATGTCAATCAACTAGAACTCCAAGGCTTGATAAAATCAACACCCTTCAGGTTCATGCTGATTCCCAAAATGACAAAGATCAAGCACTACAAAACAAACAAACAAACAAACAAAACCAACACCACCTCAGGATGGACCCAAATGGTACATAAATATTGTTCTACTTTTGTTCTGTCAGAAAGAAAAAAGACAGCTGAAGTCAGCAGTGCCTAAAATATTACACAATACCTGAACAAAGCGAGGACTGAACTAGTGAAAGGGACCTTGCTTGGCCAAAATATCCCTTCATTTGGGCAGGAATCAGTAGAGAACCCTCACAGACCTCCTCATCATGGGAGGCAATTAAGGCTGGCTGGAATAATCTCTCCACAGATGAGGACATTTCCACAGATGGTTTTGCCAATCAGAGGATTAAAGGAGCTGAGTGTGCTCCAGTCCAGCTGACTGGAATGGAGGAGACAATGGTCCAGGTACAACAGGCTGTGTGCTGTGAGGAAGGCAGGGTCTAGCAAAGGTAGAAGAGGACAGGGAAAAAAGAATATATAAAAAAGGAAAAAAAAAAACAACTTTAAACTGACAAAAATTTCCTAGGAGATGCAGATAAACCCATTTTTCCTAATGCCAGCAAGTAGGTCAGAACCAGACCCTCAAGACTAGAAATCCAGAAATCCATCTGAACCCCATGGCTTGCATTTACACTTTGCAAAAAAAACCTGGCTGGACAAATCCCTCCAGAAACTGCTGATCTCTGCAAGCTCCAAGGACATGTAAAGAAACTTTAAAGTGGAAGAGCCACAGAAGAAGGGTGTTTGTTTTTAAAACCTGTTCCCAGGCTGAAACCCTCAGTTGAAGAGTGAGACTAATGTACACAGAGGTGTTTACAAACCTCCCCAATGAGAATTTTATAAACGGAAGAGCTGAACTGTAGCCTTGAGAGTTCTGAGCATGTTACCACACTCTTCCTGTCTCCAGAGGTGACCCATCTCTTGCATGTCACTTCAGCCTCACACACAAACATTCATTTAGGACCGATGACTCATGATTCCTGTTTTCCAGAACATTCAAACCGATATTGCAAGGAAACCTGTTGGGGCTTTTTTTCTCCCCCATAAGCTGAGTGGCTGGGTAAGAACAGGAAAGGCAGGAAGAAGTAAAAAATTGAGCAAAAAGTGGATAAACAGTTCTGTTAACCTTTGCTGAGCCTTCACAAGTGATGAGCTGCAGAAGGTGCCCCCTGCACAGGTCACAGGGTGTGCAAAGGCTTTGCATCAAAAGGCCAAGGGCTCATTGGAAATGCAAATGACACCTGGTGGATCTGGAGTAAACTGAGGACCAGCAGACCCAAACATGGAAACTCCAGCATCCCAGATGCACCATCACACACTCAGCCCCTTCCAGGAGCTGCACCATGCTGCCTGGCTGCTGTGGGCTCAGGAGAAGAATGCTGGAAGATTTTATTAGTTCCAAAAAACAAGTACTTAAGAACGCCTTGCTCCACTAGCACTGAAGCTTTCCATATGGGGGAAGAAAAAGGAGAAAATAACAACAACAGAAGGCAACTGATCACTTAAATAGGCTGGGGGCACAGCAGTATGGTTATCCACAGCAGAACAAAAGCTCTCCCCATTGAGTCCCAGCCTCCTGAACAGTCCCAAGGAGCACCTTGCTGCAGCAGAAAAACTGCAAAAACTCCTGACAGCTCCCAAAGCTGCCATTTGCAGGAGGCCAGTCTTGGCTTCGGCACTGTCTGCACATTGCTGCTGAGGCTGAAAGGTTTTTAAACACTCTCATGGCTTAAAACAGTGCAGAAGCAACAGGGCCCTGCAGGTGGGAAGCCATCCAACATGCAGGTGTCTGGGTGTGCAGCCTGAGCCCCTCTCTGCCAGGACCACGATCCTCCCAAAGAATAATATGAAAATGCAGATTATGCAAGGTAAAGTGAAGTGGGACCACATCACACACCACAGCTTGCAGGGACACTAAGGGCCACCTTTCCCATGCCCTGGGGATTTCACAGCTCTGAGTCCTGCTCCTGCAGGTGTCACCTTGGGGAATTAATCCCAAGGGATGTATTTGCCATCCATTGGAAAACAAACAGGTAATGTGATAAAATTACCAACTCACATAAAGCTACAGCCAGCCTGCCCTGCTGGCAGAGAAGAAAGCATGCAAATATTCAAGGCACCTTCAAGGAGCTCTCATCAGCTGTTTTTCCTTTCTGAGGAGTGTCACCTTTTCTGAAGGCATTGCAGAGGCTGTAATTCCAACCAAAAGTGACATTACTTCATTTCCTTTGGAAAACAACAGCTCTGCCAGCCCCTCCTTCCCTTGTCTTGCACTCTCATGAGCGAAGCGCTCTGATCTCCAGGAAGGGGGGTAAGGTCAGAAGCAAATGCCTGAATTGCTCCCAGATTAGCAGCCCAGAGGGAGCAATTCCAACAGAAAGCATTTACAATATTCTTGGTATTAAATGCTTTTGGCCAAGATGAAATTTGTTAAAGTTGCACTTTTGTTTCTTCAAAGCTCTGAAGTAATTTCTTTCCCCAAAGCTGCCTCCACAAGCTGAATCTGTGGGAAAATGGAGATTTCACACACAGAAACCAGCACAGCTAAATAATAAACTCAGGCAATTGCTCAGATGTTGAAGCTTGATCTATTATTCTCCACAGAAGCAAAGCATCCACACAGAAAGGCAAATTGTTGCCCCAAAACTGATGTGTCACTCTAATTTCCTGAGATCAACCCCATATCAGTCAAACCCTTTCCTAAAAGCAAATAGAAAAACTGAATGTACAATCAAGCAGACATCTAAAAAACCCTTGACTACAATTTGGCTGGACAAGAGCTTTATGAGGAGCAGCTGGTTTATACCCAACATTTCTGAATTATTTTATTAGGATACAAGAGTTCTTAGACAAGGTTGACAGGACCCCATTAAATCACTGAATATTTAACTATCCCATTTAATACATTTTTCCCTTCCTCTTCTTCCCAGCACAAAACAATATTTTCTTGTTTCTTTTTTTTTATGCTTTTTATTCCCCAACTTCCCTGATCCTCCACACAAGGAATTTCTATCACAATACTGGATGGGAAGCACCTTATCTATTAAAATGCCATTGGTACCAACTCTGTGGGTGATGACTTCAGAGAGGAAATAACATTGCTGCTCTTTTTTTTCCTTCCCCTCCCTCTACAGCTTCACATTTTCTCACAAGGAAAAGGGCACTGTGCTCTCAGACTGGAACTGATAAAAGCCTCTGTGGAGCAAAGAAAGGCCTAAAGGCTGAATGAACAAATTCTAACCCCTGCAGAAAAATACTGTTTTCTAAACCCAAGAACAGTACAGTACCTGGGGAAGATCCTGGATGAAAGAAGAAAAAAAAAAAACAGAACGCAGTTCTTGGTTTGCCTTTTTTTTTGGTGCCAGCTGGAATTCAACACACTTTTATCCACCAAGTTTTTATAATCTAGCACAACAAAAAACTCCAAAGAAAACACAGTTAAAAAGCATGTTTAAACCTCAGGAAAGCCTGTCTTGACAATGCTTCCAATCTTTATAAATGAAAGAAGAGCCATCAAGTCTTGGACAACTGCTGATAGGGAAGTGTGGGAGAATTCAGGATATCCATGGGCTGCCTGATAGTCCTTGGCTGAAAACACTGAGAGATATTCCCAGTGCAGTGATTTCATGCAGAAGCACAGCAGTATGATGACTGATAGCCACATAAAACCCATAAAGACAAACATTTTAAATATTTCAGATTATTATTTTTTAAAAAGTTCAGCAGAATTTCCCACCCAGGAACAGATATCCCCCAGCACTCCTGCAGTCCCTAATTATGTCTTTTTGGCTAGGTGGAGACCATGGCCTGGGACAAGTGAACACAGATGGATAACAATCATAGAATCACAGAAAGGCCAGGGCTGGAACAGACCTGAGAGATTATTTGGTTCCAAAAACTGACCAAGCAGGTCCTGGTATTACAGCACCCAGGATGGAGCTGCAAACAGCTCCAGAAACAGTGGGGAAACGAAGGAGGAATCTCTTTTTTATATATCCCTCCTCTTTTACAAACCTTTGATGTTTCATGTTAACATCCCTGCTGGCAGGGAGAGCATCCTGGCTGGAGCAGAGGAGGTGCAGAACACAGCAATTCCTCCTGATGTGCTGCAGAAAAATCTTCTTCCCAAATCCAAACTTAATACTGATTTATATCCTAAAGCATGAAGACATCCCATCCAATATTCTTACTTTCAGAGGGCTGGGTTTTGTTTTGGGTGGATTTTTGCCTTAATCTCAGTTGCTCCAACAGTTCATGTATATTTAATTACTGGCATAGTCTCAGACATTGAATTTTGGCCCTCAGTAACACCCCATGGCAAGCAGCTCTGTGAATTAACAAGGGGGAAACCATTCCCTGTTTCCTTTGGAAGGCAATGCTAAAGCTGCATAGCTAAATTCCCAGAGGCCAGGAAATGAAAACATTAAATATTCTAATAACATCACTAAAGAAGCCATGTTTTACATATATGTCATTCCAATGAAATATTTTTCCTGTTTAATCATTTAGTGTTAATGCAACTCATGCTGGCGTTAAAGGTTCACACACACAAAAAAAAGAGAAAGGAAGGATCTCACATGGGAATCCCATCCAGGATATAACATAACCAGGCAACCACTACTGCAGACTCTCAAATTTCACATTTTCTTGATTTTGTTGATTCTAACTAGACACACTTAATAGCACAGTAATTATATAAATTACCTGGAATACATAACACTGCATTTATGCATAATAAATGAAGCGTTGCAGAGGAAATGCCAAGGAAATATAACTAAATTTAATTCAGTTTCATTCCTTAGTAGGAAAAAAATATCAAAGGCCATGTAACTGCAGAAAAATGATAAACGAAGTCACTTTCTGTAAGAAGCTTCTTCCCACAGATCTTTCCCTAAATCTTGGCAATTAAGACATTTCCAAGAGGTTGGGGGCTGCAAACCAACAGGTTCATCTCTCCCAAAACCAACTCAGAAAAAATTCAAATTCCCCTCTCTGAGATGTGGAAATCCTGGGCAGCCTTAGCTGAAGTTGCCAGATGAGCAGGACCATAAATATGCAGCGTTAAAAAAAGTGAAGGGGAAAAGGAAATTTCCCATTTAAGAGCTGTCACACAAAATGAAACAAACCCCTTCAATTTAATTTAATTCAAAAGGAGCTCTCCTGACACAAGGCAAGGACAGATGCAGAATGGCTGAGATTGTCTGGCAGGAGCAGACAGCTGGTCCAAAGCTGTGAGAGTTTATACAAACATGTTCAACCCAGAATAATGCATGACACAGATGCCCAGGCAATAATTGAGCAGAAGCTGGTGTGATGGTCTTGCATTTCTGTGTCTCTTTAGGAGAGGGGTGCGGCAACAGGCAGTGAACGTGGAAGAGAATTGAAGCACCTCAAAAAATGGTGAGAACAAGACTCACCTCCCAGCATTTCTGACCAGACCATGACACACAGAAACACCTCACATGTCCATTTTTTACAATTTTGCATTAGGAAAACCGCTCCAATTTTCCACCAAGCACTTTGCAGCTGCTCCCAAAGCACCCACAGCAGAGCCCTGTCTTGACAGAAGGTGGGCTCGATCTGTTTGGTAAAGCCTGGGCCAAGCATTCTCCAAAAAAGCAAGGTTTGAAGTGACTGGCATTACTGGGACCCCCTTGCACAAAAACTGTTTGTATTTTACATTTGCTTGACAGTAAAATACCCAGAGTTGCTGAGTTTCTGCCAGACCACTGGAACAGAGCACTTGCTGGAGCAAAAGCTACCCTGAACATACAACTGAGATGAGGTTCCCATGCTATGTAGCACCACAGCTCTTCTTCAACCCATTCCTCCCAGACAGATTTCAAAAGCAACTGGAGTCTAAAAGATGCTTCCAACTCTTTTGGTTTTGAAGAAATAAAACCTCTAAAAGGCCAGCAAACCACTTATGGGAAAGCACAGACTTGAAATACATACACATATTCAAGAAAAATTAAACTATAGGCTTCCACTTCAGCCAGAAGAGCAAAGCACCTAACCTCAGTCTTCAAAGACCAGGAAATTCAGAAATAACATTGTCTCTCTTATTACTCATCCCTACTGTGCTGGGTTGCTACAATCCATGCAGGCCACCCAAAATTAAAGAGACCTCCAGAAAAATATTTTAGCTTAAAAGGGATATATTAAAAACCAGCCCAAGGCAGGTTGTGTGGTTGAAATGAAATGCACAACATCCATCAAGAGTGTTGTATATGCCATTCCTGAATTGCAACAGTCACACTCATGTGGTTACAATTTACAAATTAGCACTAGGTAAAGTAAGAATTTCCTCACACCTTGAAATCTGAAATAGCAGCTATTTTCCCACAGTCAGCTCCATCAGTCAGTGCATTTCCTCATGGTGATAATGTATATTTGGCCAATATTTAAGCTCTCAGCTCTGTTCCCCTTCCCTTTGGTGGCAGTCTGATGTGCACTGAAACCAAAATTGTCACTGGGGGTGGAAGCAGCAATCCTGGCTCTGTCTGGCCCATTCCCATTGCAGTTTGATATGTCAAATGTTTGTGCAGCAGCACACAAAATCAAGGTGCAGAGGCAGGGAAGCAGCTCAGCAAGAGGGGTGTGTAACACCAGGTCTGGCCAGGACAGCACACTGTGATGCTGGGAGAACACCAGGGACAGCATGTGAGAGGATCACACCTGAAGGGAAGCACATAAACCCCTCTTCCTCACCCCCCTTAGCATGGCAAGCCCCAAACTCACTGCCTGGGGACAGTGCCCTCCCATTCCCCATCCCTCTCCCTGAACAGGGAATGACTCAGGACTGCTCAGAGCAGGCCTTTAGTCACAGCTCTCACTGTCACGTCTGCATGCCCAAGGCTCAGTTTCATCCCTGTGAGAGAGACCTCGGTGTGCACAGAGCAGGAAGGTGTTTTCAGCCAAATCATCTGGAAAATGCAAAAACACAAACAAAGCCCTTTGACTGAAGCCTCCCTCCACACAACAGGAACTGTCTTGGTGTCTGTGCAGAATGCTCAAACACCCTTTAGAATTCATACATGGCTGGCTGGGCACCAAACCTGACCCACACAGCTTCCCAGAGGACTCAAGATGATATAAACCTCATCAGTCCACTGGGACAACAGTAAGACAAAACATCCCCTAAACTCAACCAGCACCAATCCCCACCCTGCAGACTGGCCTGACCCATTGATGTGGACAAATTGTCATCCCAGGACATGCTCCCTTTGTCTTCCCATGGACCTGGTGGCCTGGAAAGGGACATCTCTAGCCACCACAGACGTGTGACCTACTACATGTGGGTCCAGTCCCCAAAAGATGGTTTTTCACATTGTAAAATACCATCCATGCCAGGAGACCCTACAGCTTTATCATCTTCATTTACTTCCCACCATACAAGGTCCTCACCTACAAGGTAATATTTTCTCATTTAAGCACTTTGTAGCTTTATTCCAGTGGTTTGTGCACAATGCTGAGGCTGCCTGCTGACATTTGCAAGCAAAATGCCCAAGTGCTGCTGGAACTTGCACTGATTTGTAATGAAATGGCTTTGAACCAACATTTTCATCAAAGGTGATTCTGCCTCACCCTTTTGCTAAACACAAAGTGGCTTCCCTGTTGGGAAAGATAATGAATACTAGAAATAAGAAGAGTTTTGAACAGAAGCTCCCAACAAAGCAGAAACTCTGGAAATCACCTGAGGAAATCAGCTTTTCATCCCTATCAGATTTGAACTGTTGGATAAGCAATCTTTATCCAACAAATCAGTACTAATTTCTCATGCCCATCTCAAGGATGACCACACTCTGCTCTATTTTATGCCCAGAGCTGAGCTAAACATTGTCCTGAGGAGCTACTGGCGACCCCTCAGCAGCTCTTGGCATCAGAAGCATCTCTGCTTGCCAGAGATGGAGATGTAAAATACAAATATATACATACTTACACACACTTTACTCCATCAACAGCCCTTCCTGCACATAACAGTGCCCCACAGCAGAAACAACCCTGCTTCACAAACACGACAAGAACATGACTTTCTCCTGGGAGGGAGGCAAAGAAACACCTGCAAACGTTAAAAAAACACTTCACACAAAATTTATACCGAGCTTGCCAGCTACTACAAATGATTTTTCAGGGAAGTGGTGTTTACAAGGCTAGCCAACAACTTCTGAGTAAACCCTGTAAGTCAATTAAATACCACTCTGACACAGAGTCATGGATCATCCAGTGCTCAAAGAGTAGAACTGTTGATTTTAGTCAAAGGCAGCAAACTGGTAGTAAATACATCACTGTGTCCTGGCAGACAACTGACTGCTATCATTAGAAAGTCTGTGTTCCACCAATTACAAAAATTAATTATGAAGCCATGTCGGGTCACTGGGTGGGAAAATAATTATTTCACTTCACAACACTATAAATGAGAGGCAGTGCCCCACCTTCATCAGTATGCAAATTGCAATGGATTGCTTGGGACTAACCCAGCTATCTCCAATGCTGGCAGGTGCCCAACCTAACCCAATATAGTCCTCGGGGTGAGATGGATGAGCACCACCTTGTGAGAATCCAGTCTGGCAACAAAGAAAACACAGCAGTGGAAGAAGGATGGCAGAGAAAAGAAAAAATGCAGACCTAGTGAAAAGTTCTGTAGCAAAATTTCTGATTCCCAAATAATATTTCAAATATAACAAACAGTTCCTGAGTTGGGGAAGGACTGATAATATCAACACTTGCTCTGAGCCAGGACCATGGGTGCTGATGGGATACCAAAAACAATCTTTGAAGACTGGTGCACATGGAAGCTCTGCTGGAAAACCATCACTTCTGTATTTGGGAATAGTGGCTGACCACTTCTCAAGTTCTGGTAAAGGCACTAGGAAATAGTTTGGCAAAATTTTGTCATGATGTTATGACTTCAGAAAATCAACACTACGTATTTCTGGGGGAAGATTCCCAAATGTCTCTGTCCAGGAAGGATTTTGCACCTCCTCTGATCAACCAGGAGCTGAGATACCAGACTGCCCTCAGGTCAACAAGCATTTCGCCTAAGGTCCAGCCGGGCTGCGCTTACACACCAGAAAAAACTAGGAAGACTACAGAGATCTCAGTGAATAAAGTTATACATACAGATAGATATAGATATAGAGAGATTTATATACATGTATATCCTATCTTCCAAATTGTAAGTAGCCTTCTCCAAACCAAAGCCCATTGCCATTTACAAGTAGTAAACTCTCTTCTCCCCCAGGTTTACCAGGAATGCAGTTGATGAGGTGCCCAGCTCCCATGAGATAACCTAGTTTTCCCCAGGTGATGGGTGCTGTCCTTGGGGCAGCCCTCCAGACTTTCTAAATCACCTCTGCAACATGAAAGGACAAACCTAGGTTCTGTAAGAGACACCTTCATTTCTCTCAAGAGCACTTACAAAAAGCATTGCACACTGACAAGCACGCACATTCGCTTTAAAGATCTAGTGAAGAAATTGGATAAAACAAACACCAAAACCAAGCCCCAAATACTGCTACACACCTGAGACACAATTTATTACATGCACAGCAGCTGCACTCGTTGAACCTTCTTTTATTGCTTTGGGGATTTACATCACAGCTACCTTGAGTTTGACAAACATTTCCTCACACAGCACAACAAAACAAAGCTGGCTCCTGAGGAACAGGATAGAGATTTCATATATATCTCTGTGTGTCTGTGTGTGTACAAAAACTGTAATACATTTCCATATGATACAAGCTGACGTTTCCTTATCAATGCAAATAGCCCTGCCCTGCCACTCCCTGAGGCTACGTGATGAGAGGAGCGCTGTGAGCTGTGGATGTGAGGAGTCTCACAGGTAAATGTACTTCACTACTGCAAACCCCAGGCATTTTCTAGTCAATTCTTGAGCCTCTGCTTTGACCTGGCTCTGGTGTGTCAGGGCCATTGATAATTGCCCACACCACCATGTGCTGCTGATGTGCCCCACAGGCTCCTTTCATAAAAGGGTGATCTTGTTGCAGATATGGGGGAATCACTTTGCACCTCCAAGCAAAGCAGGTTAAAAACCTTCTGCCTTGAAAACCATAGAAATGAAATGATGTTAAGCACATCCCCCGTATTGAAAGCTATGAGAGATGGTAAAACATTTCCCCTTTAGGACAAGGAGAAATGGCCTCAAGGTATGCCAGGGGAAATTCAGGTTAGATATTAGAAAAAGTTTCTTCACTGAAAAAATGGTCAAGCACTGGAACAGACTCCCCAGGGAAACTGTGCAGTCACCATCCCTGAAAGTGTTAAAAAAGGAGGAGACACGGCACTCCAAGACATGACTTGGTGGGTGTGGTGGTATTTGTTTGAATGTTTGCCTTGATGATCTTGGAGGATTTTTCCAACTTTAATGATTCTATGATTCTGAAACAACTGTGTTTGCCTTGCAATGGTTAATACACCCCACACAAGCACTCTCACATAATTATGCAAGTTAAATCAAATAAATCAGAGATGCTTCCAAGCCTTGACAAAGCCCAGAAGCCTACGGGCTCCAAGCAGCCTTAGAAGCAGCATTCTCAGTTTTGCACAGTTGCAGGGAGCTCTGTATAAATGGCCTCACTGTTCTGCTGCAGGTGCATGGATGGGAGCTATCTCTGCTATCTGGCTCTGTCCTTGAGACAAACTTGCCCCCTCGCCCCACCTCATGTCATGGCACAGCTTTCCCACTCCAGGCAAGACCGGGGAGGGCTGAGCTTCTCCAGAGGCCCTTGGAAGCGGTGTCTTTCAGCCTTGCTCAGATTTTTCCCCAGTGCCTGTTTCTGAATTGCTGACACTGCAGGGAAAAGGCAGAAATGAAGCTGTCCCTCTGTGCAGCACAGCAGGACTGTGCCCCAGCAGGGCTGCTCCTCACTTCGGGCATCTCTGCACCAAAGGGCCAGGCAGGGCCTAAACTGGCTGGATAGGTACTTTTCTGTCAAACTGTACACTGGGGGTTTTTTTATAGTCCTGAATTTTCACCCCAATCCCCCTCTAGCAAATCATGCATTGCAGGAGTCAGAGGCTTAGGGATGACAGCTGCTCCCAAATCACCTGGGGTCATGCACATCCCCATGCTCCAGATGACAGCAGTGACCAGAAGCAGCAGCAGACTTAATTTCCAAAATCTCATGTGACCACAGGCCACTGCACCAATAGTCACAAGCCATCTCATATGGTCTAAAAGCAATTTCCTTTTTTTTCATTCCTTTGAACAGGTTTGAGGGGTTTGTTTGTTTTTAAACAAGTAACTTGCTATCTATTTTCCATTCTGATTTGTCTTTCACTGGTTTGTTTTTGCTTACAGAAACGATGTTTCATTTGTCCTTTTTATGAAGTTTAAAATTCAAAGTTCTGCCATATTTTTAATCAACTGTCTGTATTAATTTCCTCTGCCATTCAGAAAAAGTTTACTTGTATCAGTTTCTCAAGCTGTATTCCCACTCACTGAATAAGCCTCAAACATACTCATTTCCTCATGATGGATTATTTTCATTAAAAAAACCCTTTTGAAATGTATGTCTTGTCTGGATGTTTTCCACCTCTTTTGGAGTTTCACCTTCTTCACTTGCTTGCCAGGGCTCTGTGCTTGTTCATCTCCAACACAACAAGAGCACACAGGAGTGCTTGGAGGATCTTCCTATCAACAAATGTTCAGGTGAGCAAAACATACTGGTTTATCTGGTTTTGCTGCTGAATCTCTAGCTGCAATCTAAACTGGTTTAGATGGTTAATAAAACATTAAAGACCAAATAAATGAGAGTATTTAAATCCAGAGCTATGCTAAGACATTCTTTACTTTCAAGAGTGCCTTCTGCACCCTGATTTCCAAAGCTCTGATGAGAGCCTGCCTAAAAAGAAGCCCTAAACATGGGCAGGCTCACAGTGCAGTTTTCAGTCATTGATTGTAACAACAATGGCCATGGAAACATTCACGAGATGTTCAGCAGCTTTTGAAGAAGATCAACACATTAATTTTACTCCCTTATTTGTTATTAATTCCCAAGGGAATTCTGAAACAGTTACACAGCACAGCTTTCTCTGGAAAACTTTCTAGCCAAGATCAGATGCTAGAAAGGCCTTTATGAGTAAGTCCAACAGTTTGCTCACAAAATTCCTAGAGAAAAAAAGAAGCAAACCACAGTCACCACTCCAAGGGACTGCCTTTGGGAAGAGAGATGGAAATAAAGTGGGGCAAGGGGAAGAAGTTCCTTGCATTGTCTGATGTTTGGTGGTCATGGTGTAACCAGCCAGACAATTCCCATGAGAAAAGTCTACAAAGAAACAGAGGCTGGCCAACCCTATATTTAAAAATTTCCTAAAGTATGGTTGCTACATTTAGCCTAGACAGTACATGAACACAACAGCAATTTGTAAAATTAAAAATGATGGGGATATCCCAATGTGATGTTTAAATCATCAAGCTTCCAGTGGGTAGCTACTCAAGCACCTTTTGGAAACTGTTGTCTTTTCTTCACACTAACAACCACAGATCCAAGATCCCTCATTCTTTGATAATTTTTTTATAATTCCTAAATGTCTGTAAAGTGAATGCTGTCTTTTGATGAGCCCATCTGGATGAAACAGCAACCTCTCCTGTTGATGAGTGATGTACTTTGTCAAAACAAGGGCAGAAAAAGAATGGACCAAATCAATTTCTGTACTTCCAGCTAAGACATAGAAGTCATTTCAGATGACAAGCATTAATATGGTAAACTTCACCATCTTCTGTTTAATTATGTTCATCAAAATCACCATCATTTTGCACATCTTGAAGGACTGGCTACAACTCTGGGTGTTTCTGGTATGAAAGGTCAAAATACCAGAAATCAAAAATTGCTTATATTAAATTACATCTGTGGGTCCAAACTCTGCTTCCATGGTTTTTCTATACTTCATTTTCCCCACATACAGCTCAGCTCGATTTTTAGCCATTATCATATCGCCACAATGAAAGTATTAACTTTCCCATTAACCACAAGTAAATTCATTTTACCAATTCAAAACATTGAATCCGAGACAAAAATCACTTCAGCCCTGCCAGCCCGGTAAAGTCACTCAGTCTCAGCAACGAAAGGTTTCAATCAGATAGCCAGAACTTTTGTCCATCAGATTTAGATTTGTCCTGAAATGCAAGACAGACTTTCCTCCTTTCCCCCTTTGCAGAGCCAAAATGCACAGAAACCAAGAAAATTAAAACCTGCTGCATTAGTCTGCAACATGCTACAAAGTGTAATAAAAAGCCAAATGTCTCTCTGCCCTCCCCCCTCATCTAGTTGAATTATTATTTCAAACAGTCATGTAGTTGCAACTCTGCCTACATCTCTAAAAACTAAACAATTATGCCACAATAGGGGTATTTTGTTCACTCAGAAAAAAAAAAATCATCTAATGAAAAACTATGTTGGTGGTTGAATCCGTTTCCTTTAGGAGGAGCTGGCTGTAATCTCAGTGGGACTTGTGGTTTCAGCTATTCATACTGTTCATAGCAGTTTCTGTTTTTTCTCAAAGCAACGTAACCCAGCAACACAGAGAAAAGCTGTGATTAACTTCTGAGATACAAGATGTCACGGCAGCGCAAGTCGCCTCTTCACTGGGAGAATCATAAATCTCTGTTGCTCTGTTTTGCACAGACAGCTCACATCTCAGGCAGAGTGGAAGCCAAAGTTAGAAATCACTGAAATTTTCTCTTTTACCCAAGAACAAGCTGACTGTGGACTCGTGACTCTCAGAGCAGAGATCATCCTCCAGAGCTGCAGGAAACTGCATCTCTCAGGGCCTGATCGATACCTTCAGTTCCTTGCCAACCACAGGAGAGCTTTAAAATTAACAAGCATTACATTAGCTGACTTTACCTAAGGAAGAGCTATCAATTATCCACACACACACAAGACATTTCCTTTTATTTGTATGCAAATGTCCATGTGTGGTGGAATGAAACTGCAAGGGAACATCTGGGCATCGAAATCTTAACATAAATTACAGGCTTTTTTAAAATATGCACTAAAATGCTTGTGTCAATCTCAGTAAATAAATGTATAGAAATCCAAAACACCACAAGCAACCAAGCAAGCAATTAAAAAAGCTAAGGGGAATAAACAGAATGATGTTAAGGAAAAAAATAAAACTCTTTCCTTTATCTCTGGCATGAGACACCAAGGCTTGCCCTGATCTCTCAAGTACACAGTAAGACATCCAGGTTCTGTTATTCGAGATATAGAATAAATCATAATTGGCTTAAAAAAAAAGCTGTCCCACCAACAAAGAGATCTTGGGAGAAGCTCAGCTGGCACTGGCCAGCACACCTCTGCTGCCCAAACCTTTGGGACAAGCACCAGCCTTCCCCTGGCCAAGCCCTTTCCTAATGAACACAGATGCAGTCCCTTCTGTGTGCTCTGGGAGATGTTATTTCTTTTTTTTTTTTTAATGACAGGTTCTGTTATCTCCTGTGTATATTAAAACTGGCCTTTCAGCTCTTCCATTAATACCAGATACCGAAGTCAGAGGTGAACTCTAAGTGACTCTGACACTTTTGGATTAGGGCATCTCTCTGACACGGCCTCTTTTCATGTCTCAGGACTGCAGCAAGAGGGGAAAAGCCTGCCCAGAACTCAGGGTTTCCAAACTGCTCTCCAGCAGCAGTTATTTATTACTGCTCTGCCCTACAATGTCACCCAGGTGCTGCAGAGGAAAGAAGGAGGACATTCCCTGCTATCAAGAGTTACAAAATATTTTCAGAAAAAACTGGTGAAGGATAAGCAGATGGGCACAAGATGAAAGCAAAGCAATCCTAGGGCTGAAAGCATGACTTTTATGTTTTATAAAGCTTTCTTGTTTTGCAAAGTTGACCAGGTGGTTTAAAAAAAAAAATTAAGAAAAAAAGAAAAAAAGAGAGAATTCAGATCAGAAGACAAGACTAAACTGAATAAATTTATCAGAGCCAAAGTAGCATTGAAGAAAATTCACTACTGCCACGAACTAAGTGAACTGCTTGCCTATTGCACATGAACAAAAAAATCCAAACTCCAACCAGGCATGCTCAAAGCCACACAGGAATGGGGTGCCTTTATTCCCCTGTGCTCCTCTCTGGGAAGAAATCCTTCAGGAGCCAGATATCAGCTCTTAATGACTAGTTTTCTTACTCACAGGCCCCACAATGAAACAGGGTGGCTGAGGTTATCCCACTGTGGTAATAATCAAATTTAAGGGGATTATTATAATTATAAGCTAATCAGGGTAGAATTATATATTTTTAATTAGCAGCTGCTGTGTGGTTAAGGCACTAGAATCCCCAGCTGTTTGCTGCTAAGTGCAACCAACAGAACCTCACTTGAAGTGCAAAATACATACTTCTGCATGGAAAATATATTAAAGAAATTTAAAAATGCCCTTAAAAAATCTGTATACTGTAAAGCCTCACTACAGATCATGCTTTTTGCTTTCAGCATTGGAAAGACCTTTTTTTTAAAGCCCGTGCATTTAATCTTATATTAAACATAGGCCAAATACAAAAATATACAATACATTGTGTGTATTGTTACTTCAAACCACATACTAGTAACTCATAAATCCTCCAGCATTTGGTATAAACACATAATGTTTGTCTACTCATTGTAAGCCTAGAAAAGGACATCTTTATGGGGAGCCCAAAGAGGTATTCACTGCATGAATAATGGAGACTGAATAAAAGTTTGGATTTTCATGTAACAACAGACTTTAATCCAAGATTCCCGAGTAAAGAAACAGATCTCCTCGGTTTCTGTAACCATCCCTGCACGCACTGTTGTATTTTTAAATTATTTTTCAGCTGCATTTTAACTGAGAACCTTTCTATGTTATCACAGAGAGACTTCAACAGGCACCAGCCCCTGGAGATCTTGCTTTGTTTAAAAATAAAGCAAACCCAACAGCCAGTTCAACTGAAAACAAAATGGTTTTGTTAAAGCTGCTCAGGTACAGAGAGGCTGATCAGAGCCTGCAGATGCTTGGCAGAAGTCTACAACAAAAACCCCAAACAGCGAAGCAGCTGGTCTTGTCTCCAAACACGTTCCTCAGGTTCCCCGTGACAGACCAGCCTCCTCCTCCACAATCCAGCAGATTTGTGACATTTTGGCCAAACCCAAGGCAGCAGCAGGACTGCAGCTGAGCACAGCCAGGCCCCTCATTCCAGAATCAAGCTCCTCAGGAACTATTTGAGGATATGCCTCAAGGTATACCCAGGTGCTGGAGAGGGCTGAGCAGTGTCCGTCAGGTTCCCCAGAGGGCAGGGCTCAGCCCAGGGCAGCAGACAGCCAGGCTGGCTCGGTGATCAGAACTCTCCAAGCCCAGGCACACCAGCTTTGGAAGCTGTTTCTGGGTCCTGCACTGTCAGGGTTGCTGTCTGCTCCCTGAGCCTTGTCCTGCCCAGATCACAGTGACACTTGCCCAGCTGCACTGTGAGCACCGTGTCTGCTCCATCACCATCGCAGACCAGGTGTGGATTCTACTGCAGAGGATAAAGGACCTTAGATTCCTACTTTGACTAAAACTATTTCCTATGAAATGTATGCAACACAACCAGCTCTTCACAGAAACTGCTATTTCTATGACTTTCCAAGCTCTGGGCAGTCCTGAATAACATCCTCTGCCATGGCTGAGGGCTTTGACTAACGGGTCAGCAAACGAAGACTCAGAAAACCCAACAACCATTACTTGACTTAAATACCCTTTTGTTGACTCAGACTAACAGTCAGACATGGCAAAAAAAAAGAAGGGCCTCCCTAAAATGCCAAGAGCTCTTGGGTAAATCATCTGGTCTTGCAGATGGGTGCTGCTGCAAGAATGTCTCCTCCAAGACACCCAAAACCCTGTGAGGGTTTCCCACAGCTTCAGACCAAGGTTATCAGTGATGGGAGCTGCACAGGACTTAAACTCTCGTCTTTCCACTCTAAAACACAACACACACTCAGAGCAAGGGCAAAATATATTTGAGGGAGAAAGAGGCCTAAAAAGACAGCTGTTACACTCAAAATATTAGCCTCAGAAACATGGCACTTTCAAGTCACAAGGACAGAGTCACTGAAGACATGGCCTCTGACAAGAGGTGCACAAGGAAATCAAAGACTTTCACAGAACTGTGGCACTGAGCTGTGCCCAGGCAGGCAAATAATAGACTAAATTAATTGCCTGTAGCATGACGCTGCTGGAAAATCCTGGAGGTTTTGACTGCTTTGCAGCATCGTTCTTTCAACTCCACCCCATGCTGGGGCTTTAATCTGCAGGGCTGTAATGGCACTATCAGCAGTGTTAGAGGCGAGACTAAAAATAAACGAGGGACAAGAAAAATGCAAAGCTCCTCCTCCCCACAAGGTCTGGAGGGAATTTCCTGACTCAGACTGCTGGATCACTTGTTTACTTGTTACTAAGTATGAATTTTCACAGCAGCGTGTGTGGTTTTCACTGAAGTTTCCAAGTTAAAATCAACAGGGCAATAATGTCGCAAGGAAACCAAACATCACTGACCCTCTTGAGGGACAGGATCCCTGCTGCTTCCCTGCCCACGCTGCACGTGGTGTTCCCAAGGAAAACACTGCATTTCTAGGTCAAATATGAAAGTACTGGGGGTAAAGACAGTCCCTTGGATATTTGGTGAAGGACACCAGCTCCCACAGCAACCTGCACCCTACCCAATCCATGAGGTCCATTACCCCAAATAAAGAAGCTGTCATGCAACATTCACAAGAGCTGAAGGGTTCACCCCTCTGCAAAACCTCTTCAAAGGTCCTGAGTGCCAAGAGGCATCTGGGGAAGGAGGGATCAGCTCTTCTCCCTCTGGCACCCACCGAGGACACAGAGCAGCAGACACAAGTGATTTCAGAGCTACACAAGAAGCTGGCACGGAGATTTGTTTATGGAGAGCTAAAAATTAAGCTTGACTTTAAAATAGCGCAGTCACCAGTCACAGCTCAGAGGGTGACATTCTCCTCCCATCTCTGCCTCCTCCCCATCTTTGCCCAGCAGCTTTCCCAGACTGGCCTGCAAGCATGGCAGGATTTCCCCACGAGGGTGGCAGGCAAAAATCTGTGCCTGGGGAGCTGAAGGAACGTGCTTCTGAAGGGATGCTCGGCACTTCCTACTGCACTGGACACTTTTTTCCCAAGACCAACACTGCAGCTGAGACCATTCCTGTCTGTAGCAGCCTGGCATGCCAGATACTGTGGTATTTCAGGAAAATTTTAGGAGTTGCCTGCAGGTTCAAAGACAAAGGCTCACCTTCCCACTTCACTGTCCATGGAGCTCTCCTTCTTCACCTCCCCTACCCCTGGAGCACGCAGCAGAGGAAAATATAAGATTTCAAGCTTTGCAAACCTCCAGCCTAAACCAACATCCTGTAAAACTACGAGTTAAAGGCAGGAACACTTCACTTCCAAACCACAAAGGCTGTAATGAGTGTGGTTTAATTGGCTGGTACAAGAGCTGCACAGCCAGAATCAGCAGCTGGCAATGAAATCAGCCCTTCTGCACAGCAGATTGCTAAACTTTTGCCCTTGTCTGCAACGTGGTGTGTCACAGAAGCAAGAAGTACCCATAAAAAGAATTATAAAAGTATCTAAGAAAAACAGTGTTAGCCCAGAGCTGGCAATAGGCTAAGATTTTTTCCCCAATAGTTTCTAGCTGTAGACTCTATAGACATGAATTTCTACTATGTGCATATATACATAACATCCTCCAAAAGAAACCTGGATATTTTAGGTGTCACTTAAAATCTGGCCCTTTAGAGATACTGATTTTAAAAGGCTCAGTACATATTTAAAAATCTCATAATTAGAATTAGAAATTAGATCCTTTGAAAAAATCAGTCCCAAGTGACAGAAGTCTCTATCAAAGTGATGATGGCACATTTCCTTGCCTCATTTATTTAATACATCACTCAGCTATTCACACATGTCCAACTTCTCCCTTAGAGATTTTCAAAGCACACAGCAAGTTAGTTTGCATCTAACTACAGAATAGCCAGATGAGTAAGGAACAGGGTTTTACAGCAAAGCTTTCCTTTCATCAGGGGCAAAAAGCTTTCAATCTCAATGTAGTAAACTTTCAGGCCGAGGTATTTCACAGAGGTATCTGGGGCTCATTGCTATCCTATCCCCTTGATGGAGTTAATGGAAGTTTTATAGTTTACACTTTACTTAAACCTTGTTCTCAAACAGACAAATGCACATTAGGCAGGGTAAAAAATATATGAAAAGTAGTAACACAACCCAAAACCCACATCAACAAGAGCTTGAAGTGATTTGTGCATACATATTTTAACTCAAAAAGCGAGGCTAACCTAAACAAAAGGAGTACATACGAGAAGAGAACATAGATTCATCCTGCAAGCAGCTGAGGAATTGCTGTTATCAGCCTCTTCTTGCTGTGGGATCCCGAGTGCTCACACCCAACAGCTTCTGTCTTGGCCAAGGCAAGGCTGAGGCCAGAAGCTGGCACTGCCTTCAGGAGTGCAGCACTCAAGATGAAATGCAGAGCAGAATTTAAATTCCTCATTTAGCTCAGCTGCAGACCACAGGCGTACAGTCCATGCCTTTCTGCTTTTACCTGCACAACTTTATTTTAAATTGGGTCTTGTCCCCAGGGCTCCATATTAAAGGAGTTGCTCATACAACGAATCAAGAGTCAGAAGCTTTGGACATGTCAGGACAAATCCCACCAAATGTAAATTGGTGTAATGTACAGATTTATGCTGGCTTACATGGCACTAGAAAGGGAAAGGCAGTAATTCAAGCTGCTGCACAGGCTCCTGACAACAGTGATGATAAGCATTGCTTTTCTAAGGCTGAAAGAAGGTTCTGGGAAAGGCAGATAAATCAAAACATGTCATCTTTGAAAAGGGAGCAGAGCAGGAGCTAAGCCCCAGTGGCTTCACAAACACCCATCTCTTCCCAGTAAAACAGGCTTTGGTGTTATCCAGTACCTAAGTTTTGCAACAGTTTTCATTCTAGTTAAAATTGCATGAGGGTTCATTAATTTTAATGCTGTGTGATTGGCCATGACCACACCTAGGAATGCACCCAAGCCTGGAAGCGTTTGCCTGCTGGCAGGGGGACGAGCCCTGCTCCATCCTCCTGCTCCAGAAGTGGGCTGCAGCAGCACCACTGCCCCTGCTGCCTTCACACCTGACCTTGCCAACCTCCAGCAGCTGCCCAGGACCACGTCCCCAGCCAGGAACCCTCTGAAAGCCACCAGCCTGCCAGGGACAGGGAACACAGCGAGACACCGAGGCTGAGACAGAGCCTGTCCCCTCTCTTGGCTTGTGCAAGTTCACACAGAAGGTGGGTCTGTATTCTCTAAAAATCAAACACCCCCTCACGGAGAAAAACTTGCTGGAATGTCAATTATGACAAACACTGCTGGTCAGGACTGAACCTGTGAGCTGTTTCTCCTATAACTTGGTGCATTCTCTTGACCTGAGATACTAAATCAAGCACGCTGAGCTAATTTTTTTCCAGGTAGTGAAGGGGTTTATCAGCACACCTCTGGTGGAACATTAACTTCAGTGTTTTGCTGGGAAGAAGCTGAATTTAATCTGGATTGCAATTGGAGAGCGGGAAAGAAAAAAGGTCAGGGCAAACACGGCACCATTATTAAAGAAATGGGTTAATTATCAACCACGGGTATGAAACTGTGGGAACAGCAGCAGCCCAGTCCTGCTGGTGATGATGCTGGCTGCTGGACACACAGAAAGAGGAAAGGGATTAACACTCTCACATTGTTACATAACTAAAAAAGCTGGTTCTGAAACAGATCTCTCTATCTGCAGGGTATTTGGGGTGCAGTGGTTTTATTAGCCAGAGACACCACAACCAGCAAGGCAGGCTTAATGCCCATTAAAAAAATATTTTATGCCTGGTATCAGGGAGCTCTGCAGGGTTCAGAAATGGATCAGACATTTCTTCACATAACAAGAAGAGCCGAAGGCAGCATCTGATATTCCACAAAAGGCAACAAAGACTATAAACAAGGTACATAAAGCCTCCAGCTTCCAGGCATAAACTGCCCTCTGCCTACAAGAGACCAGGACATTTCACCAGGAATGGGTTATTCTTCCCAGCAGGTGCCTGTTTCTAAAGCTATCTTCTAGAACATATTGTATCAATCAGTATTCCATATTCATATTCAGTATTTCATATATCAAGAACATCAGGAAAGCAGCTGAGAGGACAGCTCACCTGAGTCTGCTGTGACAGATCCTACACCAAACCAAACAGCATCCAAAAAAACCATAATTTCCAAAACCATTCACTAAAAAAAAGAAAACCAAAAACAGAACCCAGAAAATTTGTAACTGTTACTTTATTAACTACCACTATGGAGAAAAAAACAACACTGTAGCAAAATGTTAAATTGCAGGTAAAGGTGTAGCTACAAAAAGAAAGTTAAAATATCACATCAGCCCAAACCCGCCAAAACTGAAGGAATCCTAACAGATAAAAGAAAGTATTAGAGGAAAAGTGGGTAAAAATAGAAATGCCAGGATGTGACATGCCTGGGAGTTATAGAAAAAGCATCTGGATTGTCCTCAGATCCCCTCCTGACTGCTGTCTAACTCGGTAATCATCCCTCTTGAGCAACAGGGCTGTCTCGAGCACAGCAGTGGGGCAACGCCGACTTCTCTCCATCCGATGCCACTGGGGCAAAGCACCTTCCCAGTCAGACAGGGGAGAGTTTGTGAGCCTGCCCTTCAGCCAAGAGCACACGAGGGGACACACACCACCTTCTGCTTGTGGCCCTGGGGAAGGACCAGCCTCCATCCATAGGAACTGCATCAGAGCCACCAAAAACCAACTCTGCAAATCAATGCACTGGTGCACCTCAGCCCAGGCAAAATGAACAGCACAGAAACCCTCACTTCAGCCCATTAAGGTCCCAGAAATACAATTTCCATTTTATTTCTGGAGCCTGCTATTTATTGAGCATTGCTAAGGAGACACAGGTCAGGGTTCTAGGTTACGGTTCTAGGTCAGGGTTCTAGATTACGGTTCTAGGTCAGGGTTCTAGATTACGGTTCTAGATTACGGTTCTAGGTCAGGGTTCTAGATTATTGTTCTAGGTCAGGGTTCTAGGTCATGGTTCTAGATTACGGTTCTAGGTCAGGGTTCTAGATTACGGTTCTAGGTCAGGGTTCTAGGTTATGGTTCTAGGTCAGGGTTCTAGGTCAGGGTTCTAGATTACGGTTCTAGGTCAGGGTTCTAGGTCAGGGTTCTAGATTACGGTTCTAGGTCAGGGTTCTAGGTTACGGTTCTAGGTCAGTGTTCTAGATTATGGTTCTAGGTCAGGGTTCTAGGTTACGGTTCTAGGTCAGGGTTCTAGGTCAGGGTTCTAGGTCATGGTTCTAGATTACGGTTCTAGGTCAGGGTTCTAGGTTACGGTTCTAGGTCAGGGTTCTAGGTTACGGTTCTAGGTCAGGGTTCTAGATTACGGTTCTAGGTCAGGGTTCTAGATTATGGTTCTAGGTCAGGGTTCTAGGTCAGGTTCTAGATTGCGGTTCTAGGTCAGGGTTCTAGATTATGGTTCTAGGTCAGGGTTCTAGGTCAGGGTTCTTCAACCTCTCTCCTCTCACAAGCCCAAATACAAGGCCTGGCAATGCATCCTCATGGGATACACACTACACATAGTGCTGCTCTGTGCAGGGCCACCTGAGCACAGTGACAATGTGAAATATTTCATAAAAAAAATAAAAATAGAGAGAGAAAGAAAAAAACCTTTTCAACTGAGCAATTTTTATTTTTACAGCAGTTACAGCCAACTGCCTGCCTCGGTGTCTGGTACCTGCCACGTGTGTCCTTTGCTAGAGCGAAGTAGATGAAAACGTTTAAGCAAAAGATGCTTTGTCATTTTGTGATACATTAACACCGCTCAACGCTTTTAAAGGACATTACAACAACTTGGCTGTGGATCCACACTCTCCAGCTTAAATTATGGATTTTATAATTCTAAAATGCACAGACTTTGGAGTGTCTCTCCTCTGCTCACTCCATGGTCCCCAAAGTCTGAACCAGGCAGATATTTGAGTTTTCACAGCTAAACTAGGGCAGGAGAAAACCCCATTCCATAGAAATCTGAGGAAAACAAACCCGAGCAGCTGCATGTGAAAATTACATGAAGTCCAAAGCCACTGAGTGTGAGCCTTAGGACAGAGAAACAGTCAGGCAAGTGCACAAATGCCTTCCACGTGTTCTGGGTGGAAAGAAACTGAATTTTTTAAAGTCTAACATGGAAACCGCTTTAAGCAATTTGTCATTTTCAATAGAGGTTCTGCAGCAAAAGAGAGATTTCGACAAGTTAAACAACTTCCCACTGGAAGGGCTGCATGCAATGTTTGTACCTCTCACAGACTCCTTAGAAAAGGAGTATTTCTAATTTTGCCATTCAGGAAGATGTTGAAATGTCACTGCTGTTTGATTTGACCAGTGCAGAGGAAATGCAGAGCTGAGAGAAGGGGAAAACAATGCATTTGCCATTCTGTCATTTTTTCCAACTTGATTCCAAGGCAGCTATGTGAGCCAGTGCTAAGAAATGCAAATATTGCTTCTTTACCTCCAAGAGGGGGAAGCTTCAGCCACATTTCCTGTAAATGTTACAACTTAAAGCTCACCTGGGTATAACAAGGCATCAATGTGCAACACCACATGAAGGAGAACTGAGGCTGAGAATACCTTTTAGCTAAACCTGAGCTAGAAACAATGTCTTTAGGGCAAGAAGTCCTCTGCACATGACCCACTGCAGTGGATCACAATGCTGGAGCCTCTTCTACACCAGGGACTCTGAGGAGAAGTAAGTACACAATAAATATTCACCAGTGTTTCTGCCCCCAGTTCAGACAGCTATCAGCACTCAGCACTGCTGCTGCTCTGTCCCAGCACTTGCAAGGTCTGTCCTCTGGAGGCCTTGATGAAGATCTGTTTATCAGTTTGTGCTGCTAATGGGAAGCCTTTCCTCTCAGCCAGAGCTCAGAGAGGAGCAAGCTCTGCTTGAGAAAGCCCACAGGTTGCTGGAGGATGCTTGAGGTTTATAAAAAGTAGCCAGAGCAGAACAGCATCAAAAGTCAGCTATTATTTGTAAAATCTACCTCCACCTGCAACTAATACAGAAGAAGATGAACACCAGTTTTAATTAAGTCTGTAAGACTGCTAAAAAAGTCCCCAACTTTTTTGAAGAAAAGTTTTGAACCCTCCTGTTGAGCATATACCCAGGGCCTGGAGGGCAGGAGGTGCTGCAGGCAGCAGAAACACTCTTTTGTCAGAAACCCACCAACAAATTACAGGATCCAGCACATCCTGAGCCAGGCTCCAGCCAGGCAGCTGATGGAACCTTCCCTGCCAACTCAACAGCACTGTGGAAAAATGCTTGTACTCCCTGCCAGGGGCGAGATCCCATCCGGGCAGCGCCGCTCCGGCAGCCGCTGCCCCGAGCGAGAGCAGAATACAGTAAATAAAAACTAACTGTGAGGAGCCAGGGCTCCCTTGTTTCCTCAGCATCCTCGGGGGGACAGCAGGCAGAACCATCACAGCAAGATGCAGTGCCAACTCACCCCCTTGGTCTGGGGACTCAGAGCAGCTCAAAGCACCACAGTCCCTGGCAGGACACAGCTGACCAGGCTGTTGCACACCAGCTACACTAAATCAATTGGAAATAGGTTCTGGCTAATCCACTGCAGCCTTTTAATGTTGGGATTGTGACAACTTGCCCAGCTTTTTAGGCAAACAGCAATTTCCACACTGGTTTAGGCAAGCCTCAGTGCTGATTATAGCATCTTTTACAGACAAGATACAAAAAGCCCTCTGCAATGTGTTACGTTAGCACATGCTTAAATTTAAGCACTCTCATTTTTACTGGGGCTTTTCTCATGTGTAACAACTTCAGCACATTCAAATTTACCAGTCTGCAATATGACCAAGATATCTTATCCCAGCTCAGAACGGTGTAAAAAAACCTCTTTGTATTTAGCTCTTGGAAAAACTGATACGTGGGTATTTCTAGCACCAACTAATACAACTGGAAAATTGGCAACAGAAAACAAAAATAAATGGAGAAGTTGCTTTGGCTAGTCCCTGAGCCATCTTTTTTGCAGATAAAAAAGTTCAGCCTTTGACATGTTTTATAAGCACAAATTAAAAAAAATAATAAAAAACTATACAAACAAACTATAGGGCATTTTATGGAAACACTGTTGTGGCAAAGCTCTACCTGAGCAGGACATCCTGGCAATACAACAAGGGAGCTGCTCCAGCTGAGAAATTCACCCTTCTCCCTTGTTTTAATGAGGATCTGGGAAGCAGCAGAGCCCCACAGCTCAGCAAGAGGGAGCTGAGATTTGTGGGTCCATGCCCTTGTCACAAACATCCCAGTTGAGCCAAACAGCCTTTTGTGCTTGGCTTTCTTCCCTCCACCCATCACCTGAGCTCTTCATAGCCCTCACTCTCGGTCCAAGCACTGCCTGGCACAAGAGTGCCCCAAACTTCCCGTTCCTGACAGACTGACATCACACCCCCAGGTGTTCTGCACATTTCCCATCCTCATAAAGGAGTGACCTTGTGTTAAAGTGTAACTGCCACCTGCCCCTGGAATGAGGGAGCTAAATGCCATTTTATGGCCTTTAACGTGCCAGGGACCTCTGTGCACGACGAAACTGGGCACCTTTCCAGATAAAGTTCATAGGTGCACTCTGGATTTCCCTCCTGCACGCTCAAAATGACTCACAGGGGCCAGACAAAGCTCTAGATAGCAGCTGCCCCCAGCATTTGCCAGGAAAAGGGAATGTGGATCTTCTTCAGCAGCTTCATCACAAAACCTGAAAGCCACTGAGGTCTCATGAGCAAACCATCGTTCAAAACCAAAGTGTTCCTGCAGATGATTTACAGCACAAGTATCACCGGAACAGTTTCACCACAGCAACACCACAATAGTGATTTTCAATGTTTTTACAGGATCAGAGGCTGCCCCTGCATCTGGTGATGAGGTAATGGGCACGGGAACTGTTCTCAGCCATAATGGTGGTGGTTTCACACTCTTCCTTTTCAGCTTCCAAATAGCTGTGCCAACAACAAATTTTAGCACTTGTGGTGAAATCCATGGCACTGGCTGTTTTGCAACCTGAGCTACTGAAATGGTGGAATTAGTTTCCATTTAAAAGGAAAAATTAAGAGTGAAGAAAAGGACATTCTGGAACTTTTCACTGAAGCAGCACTTGACAATATGGATGCTAAAGTGAAAAAGTTAAATATATATATTGATATATATACACGCCATTCACATATACTCAGAGTCTCACCCAAGAATTTAAACTATTTTGATGGGTGAAGCAATATTTTCACCAGCTCCTCCTCTAGGACTGAGTGCAGGCTGTGTGTAGATATAAAATTTTCCCCTGTACGTAAGCTCACTGAGAAGCCAACCCTTGGATCAGCACAGCCCTGATATCCTCAGTGCCCATCTGGATTTTGCCCAGAGCAGCTCCACACCTCCCACAGACAGCCAGAGACAGACAGTGGGGGTTTAATTGCCTTGCTCCACCTGTAGCAAACAAAGCTTCCAGCAACATGAGGGATTTATAGGCTGTAGCTTAGTCCAGACAAGAATAGCTCCATGTGAAATTAGGGGAACAATCTCAGCATGCCCAGATCTCTTCATTAAAAAAATATGAAATAAAATAAAATAAAATACAGTACATGTATAAAAGCAATTGGTGGCTCAGATCTCCACTTGGAAACTGTTTGATTAATAAAAGCAGGTGGTAGGTGACAGGGAGGACTCCACAGTGCACACACACTATACAAAATTAACAAAACACTGTGTACCATTGCTAAGCAAGTTTGGTATTTGCACATCAAACAAATACACAGCGTTTGCTGGGGTACCAGCAGAAGACAATCTAACAACAACAAAGCAAGCTATCCCCTCCCAATAAGTAAACAACTTACTGATTTTATTCAGAAACAACAGATTCTGTGATCCTCAGAGTCCCTGCTGAGCAGCCAGCAGAACTCCTGGGCTTGCTCATGCAGTCAGGCTGTTACTGCTCCTCTGAATTCCTCTAATTATATATTAGTTGCTTCATTGTTTAAGGAAAAATGCATACCAGGGAAAAGAGAAGGACATGATTCTTTGTTTTGCATCATAACCCCTCTTTCACCCACAGGACAGGGAGAGAACAAAGCCTGGGCTGGACCAGTGGTTGCCATCAGGTGTCCTGTCCTCGGTGCTTTCCCTGGGCAGCAGCACTGTGCAGAGGAGACTCAGCCTGGAGCCAGCAGTTTCCCCAAATTCAGCCAAACTGCAGATTTCTCATGCCCCCAGCTCCCCCTGGGCTGTGCTCTGCCACAGTCCCCCATGGTCCCTGTGCCACACAGGGGAGCCACACACTGTCCTGGGGCAGCACCAGCTGCTTCAGGCACCCCATCCAGCAGCACATTCACCAGCAAAGCTGAATCACAGCCACAGAGCACTTTTGGTTGGAAGGGACCTTAAAGATCATTCAGCTCTGACACCCCCTGCCATGGGCAGGGACACCTTCCACTGCTCATCCAACCTGGCCCTGGGGTCCAGGGACAGCCACAGCTTCCCTGGGCACCTTGTGCCAGTGCCTCACCACCCTCACCCATTCAGTGAAGAACTTCTTTGTCTCTAACCTAACCCTGCCCTTGTACAGCTCAGTCATTCCCACTACACACCTCTCTATGCAGTCCCTCTCCTGCTCTCTTGGCCAGAAGATGGTGTGCTGGACACACTGTGCCTGGGGACTGCCACCAGCTGGGGAGAGCCACGCTCCTGGTCCTGCAGAGAACACTCAGCCTGTTCCTAGAGACAGTATGAACAGCTCCACTAGTGAACAGAGAAACTCTTCCCCAACCCAAAGCTTTTGGTATCATTTATGTGTCTCCTGCTGCTCTCTCCACCTCTGCTCCAGCCATCCCGGGCTTCCCACAAGGCTCCAGTGAATTGCTCCAAGCCCCAGGAACCTCCACCTGTGCCCCTGCCATTTAAATTGCTAATTGGGAGCTGTAGCTGCGCCTTTGGGGAAGGAGGAGGATGGGCATGTTCCCTGCTATTTTTAAAAAAAGTCGTTTTGCAGTTATTCTGCAGCCCAGGTCCTCACCTGTCCAGTTCAGCCTGTTTGGGAAGTTAACTTTCCTCTCCTATTCATCAAAAAAAACCTCGGAGACATCTGTGTCTGTCATCAGTTTGGTCAAACACCCACTTAGTGCAGGATCTGTACCACTGGAATAAGACAGGTTGAACATCAAAGTTGGGGTTTTTTTTTTAAAGTACACAATATCTGCCCAGCTTTGTTTGTGTTGAGGGAGTGGCTGGATTTTAGGCAGCTTCTTTTTCAAAGGCTTTTTGTTAATAACTAAATGAAAAACCCAGAGCTGAGGTTTTCCTCTTAAAAAACAAGCCAGAGATTAAGGATATGAAGAAAGAAGTCAGTCTCTTCCCACTGTAATTGTACTGAGACACTGACTTGAGGGCTCCAAAATTACAGATGTGTAATCCAAGACAATGAACTCTTTACTGAAGGATTAGCAAACCATGCAAAACTGATTCCTTATTCAAATGCCTTGCAATTGTAAGGGCATCTGTTCCACTTTGCAAGTCATCCCAAAGGCTTTGTTTGTTTTGATTTCCTGTTCCATTATGAAGACAGGACACTTTGCATTATTTTCACACCGTGTAGTAAGCATTATTGTTTAGTCTAATAAGGGACAGTTAATGAAATTCAATAACTATTTTTTAAAACCTTATTTTTCTTTTAAGTTACGATAAAAGCCCTCACAACCATAAAAACTGGAACCGTTTTTAGCCAAAAGCCAAGTGTGTAAAAATGTAACCCAAAACATCAGGACCTGAAGAAAAAAACAGGTTTGTTTCTCTAAGGGACAGTGAAAAAAAATAAATGAATATGCAGGTTTAAATAATATTACTAACACAAAACAGTTCAGCACAAATGATGCCAGAGCCAGGGCTGGTGACTAACAGGGAGTATGATGCCACCATTCCAGCTTGTAGCAGAATGCAGAATACTCCTGGAAACCATTTAAAATGTCACAAGAGGAAGGGTGGATGGAGTGTGTGACCTTTGGAAACCAAAGAGTGGACCTCAACAAAAATATCCCATTTACCCTGAGCCATGCTGCTTCTGCAGGCCCAAGAGAGATGCTGGGCCACCTATCTGGTTCAGAAGGAAAAGAAAAAAATTACAATTAAGGGGAAAAAAAAAATAAAAATATCCCAATCTGCCAACATACCAGCACAATGCAAAAGCTGCCAAACTGCTCTGGAAGCAGGCAGCCTCTTCCACAGCTCTCTCAGATCAGCAGATAAAGTCTGGATGATAGCCTAGGCTTAAGTTTGTTTCCCAACACCAGATCCTTGCAGGAAGCCCCAAACTTGAGCCATGAAAGGCAGTGATTAAAGGCTCTGATTCCGTGGATCTCTCTGGGCTGCCAGCTCTGAGCCCCGACCTGTCAAACCACTGCAACAGCTACACCAGGCAAGCTGCACGAGACAGAGAAAATAAAACATCAGGAGTTGAGAGACAGAGAAAATGATGATAGTGGTGAAAATGATGTTTCTGCAGGAGCTGGTCCTGCAGGCTCAGCAGTGCTGTCACTCAGCCCTGAGAAGCTGCTGCTGTTTCCCCTGTCCTGCAGGAGATGCCTCCGGTGACAGGGCAACGGGAGCGGAGAAGATCTTCACAGATCACTGCAGGGATGACCCAGCCCTGCGCCCTTGGTGCAAAAAGGTCACTTCATACTCAGTCTCTAAAAGGCAAAAATAAATCTTTTCCACAGCTGAGCTAGAGAAAAACTCTGCAGAAATATGGATGGGTAGGATCTGCATTTTGCTGCTCCAGGAATTGGGACGTGGAGCTGGAAGGAGCTCAGACAGGATGCAGAAGTCTGAGTGCTCACAGCAAGGACCCCTACCTTCAGCTTACATTTAGCCTCAAATTCTTCACAGTCCTTCTATAAATTCATGGCACTTGCTCTTACAGAACTACTACTCTGTGCTTTTCACCAAGAAATTTAAGTCACTTGCAGCACACAAAGATCAAAACCAAATGCCTTGATTTACAAGTTCCAGTCAAAGTCAGAGGAAGTGAGAAAAAAAAAGAACAACCAAACACCTGAAATAACTAGCAGGCATAGCTCCTGTCTGGAGTTAAGCAAAGGAATGCTAATAAAAAACTTGGCCAATTATTTTTAAAAACCTCAAGAGAGGACCCAAAGATCCTGCCCTTGCCCACAGCCCAGACCCTGCTAAAGCCATAGAAAAAGCCCTTGAGGCAGCAGCATCTTCTCCACATTACTTCAAACTGAGCCACGCTGAAATCTAATGAGAGAGGGCTCAAATCATCAGCTCTGCACAGCTACAAAAGCACTGCTCTGAATATCTTTACACCTTAATGCAGCTGCCCTGGGGCAAATGTTTCCCTGTGTACAAATACACTGCCAAAGGAGCAAGTGTGTTTCTCAGGCATCAGACCAAGAGATACAGGAACAGCCAGAAGAGATGCATGAATGATCACAGCCTGAGCTGAACCAGAACACGACAATCCCAAACCCAGGAATGCAAGGAGCTGCTGCGGGTTTGGCTTTCAAACCTGTTAAAAAGGAAAAAAAAAAAAAGAAAAAAAGTATTCACTCATGCAGGAGTTGTAACTCGGTCTTAAAAGCATGGAACAACATGCAGGATGGTGTTAACATCCTATTTTGCAATGCTGTTGAATGACTGCTCATAATTAGACCATAATTGTGATTTAATTGCTCTGTGATCTGACTGGCCATAATGAGGGAGCCAGGAGTCCCATCTCAATGGGCGGAAAGATTTAACTTTATTGTGGAAAGTATAATCCCCTTCCATGCCATTAGAAGTATCACATTAATTCCTGGAAATTTTTATAGCAGGCACGATGTGGCTCTTGGGCTCTCTTGTCCATCTCTGGGGTGCTCCTCTGTGGCTCAGGACAGGATGGATGACTGCTTTGCCACAAGCAGGATCAAATTCTAAATCCTGGCGAGTTCTACACTGTAAATTCAGGCACAGTAGAGACAAGGTCTTCCTCAAGGCAGTATTTTAATACAAAACATACACATTTCATGACTGCAAAGTGCAGTACTTCTTTAAGTATTTCTTTAAAGAAAGAAGACCACTGATTTGCAGCAAAATATGCGCCAAGTGAGAGAAGAAGAGATTCTGTCTTTATTTTACATTTCATTCATTACTACTCCAACTGTCAGAGTTGAAAACAGGCCTTATAAATCTAGAATACAAGAACATCTCCCAGGTTTTCAGATGGCAAGATTTCTTCCTCTCCACTTAAAACCCACCTGGGTCCGAAGATAATTTGGGTCAGATGGAAAATGACTGAGAGAATTCGCCGTGCAGAGACTGAGCTAGCAGAGAGAGAAGGAAAACACTTTTTGGAGCTGATGCATGATGCTGCAGAGGTAAACTGGGAACAGCAAGAGCTCACTCTCTAAACAGCCTCTCCCTTTGCTGGCCCAGCACATCAGTCCCAAGCTCTGCTCCTCACAGGCACCAGCGCTCACCGGGTGCCAGGCACAGGCACTCAGCGTGGGATGTTCAGCATCAGCACTCACAAAGTGACACTCTGCTTCCCTGTGCTTGCTAAACCACCAAACACGCAGGAATTCACAGATGTGTCAACTTCTCCTTTTTGTTTTTTTACATGTTTTACAGAAAATCCCAAAATAACAAAACAGGAGTTATCTCACGAGCTCTCTCAGGAAAATAAAAGGTTCAAATACCAGCTCACGTGAACTTTTTGAAAGAAGCTGGTTTTGTTCACATTAGTGTAATGTAACTGAGTTTAACATCTCATGTATAGCAGATGCCAGCCTGACATTGAAGCATTGAGTCACTGCACTGTATTTCAGAATTTATCTTAGGGTCAAGTTAATGTTTGAAAAGAAACAAATGCAGTTGATAGCACTGGGTAAACAGTGACTGTTTCTGCTTGGGATCATGCCTGCTCCTGTCCACCCTGTACAGAGCTAAAAAAAAAAGCCCCACAAGCACCCTTAACTCCTCCTTACCGTGGGATCATCCCAGCTGTAAAGTCTATCAAAATTATTAATTGTATAAACTGCTCTCAGCACCTCCAGTTTTCAAAGCAAATGGTCATTAGGAACTTGGGATTCTTTCACTTTTTTAGGGAGGCAAAGCACTGAAATGAGAACTAACAAAAAGAAAATAAAAATAACTTAACAAGCGTATTAACTTTGACAGTTTCCCATACCAAGCATCTGGCTTGGTGTGGTTTGGCACAGATCATTGAACAAAGGATCAAAAAAACCTGGAAATCTCTCTGAATGTGCTCATCTCTCACTGAGGGAGAATGAAAACCCAAATACCCTGCCTCAAACAAAACATGGTCCATTTTTTATAGATACAGTCTTAATTCTTCTCTTTTGGAGGGTGGCACAACAAATTTCTCTTCTACTGTGCTGGACTCTGACAACCAAGATCCACGAGAAGAAATGGTGTGCCTGATTTTATAACTATCTATCCAATGCAATCAATTATCAATTTATCAAAGTGACTTACTTTGACAAATCTGAAATGTATTCAAGGAAACTACAATATTCACAGTACAGCTGGGAAATCACTATCTTAAGGCAATGCCAGCTTTGTACTAGAATATGTGACCACTGCTCCAATAATTCAATCTATTAATTCCATACTCACTGACCAAGTAATAATAAAAATGTATTTATTAACTCCACAGAAGTTAATTGCCAATTTCATCAGAAGTTAGGCACAGATGTAAGATGGAAACAGTCAGTCATAAAAGCACTACATGTTAACTGAGGTTTTTTCACACATTTGACAGTTCTGAAAGTTATTAAGCTACATGGCAGAAAGATTCTTCCTCTCTCTCCCCCAAAAGAGGCAACTATAATGCACAGTTTTATTCTCAAATGCAATAGCAAAAAAGGGTGCAGAAGGGGAAAAGGTCCATTAAAGTTCTTTAGCCTTTTTCACTCTTCTTCACAGTGTAAGCAAAGGACCAAGAAATCCCTTATGACCAGTATTAAATACCTGTGTTCCCATTAAGAGATTTCATAGAAGTTCCTCTTTTTTGAACTTACTTTTTGAATTTACCACTCATAAAAGCAAGAAAAAATATTACAGGTGAACCTGTAAGTCTACAAACTCTGGTTTAATGATAAAGCCCATGCACAGCCTTTCCCACCTACATTTCACATCCTAGTCTCTTTCACCAAGAGCAAGGCCAGAACCGTTATTTTCTCTGCTCATGCTTGCAGGTGACTGACTTATAGTAAATTTCCTGTTTTTCCAGCCTTGTAAATGTAATACAAAACAGACAGGCAATAAAATGTACACATTTCTAGGTTAATATTGTCCCAGCACTCCAGCACAAATCAGTTAGGGAATATGAACTGGGAGGAGGAGGAGGAAAATCATAGTTTTTTCATTGTAGGAAAAAACATGTTTACAATCTTATCTGCACACTCCTTTGCTGTCTGCTCTACTGCCACAAGCTTCCTGTTGAATGACAGTTGCCATTCCCATAATCAGATTTTTAATCAACACAGAAGTAATGCATTTTAATTAAAATGCTCTCCTTTTCTATGCTTATGATTCTGATACATGAGGGAGATCCCTGCTTTGCACAGAGCAGCGTGCAGATGCCAGGCTATCATTGACAGGCACAGGGAGCTGCTTTCCAGACCACAAAAATATTTAGTGATTTAAAAACCAAATATTTATTTCTATTCCACATTCTTGGCTAATAAAGTATTTTTTTAAAATATGGAGAAAGAAAAGTAAAGTACAACTGCACAGTAACAAGGGCTTGGTTCTCAGCTGTAGATGGGAATAGCCCAAGGTTTTTTTGCCTGCCCTGACTTACAGATGGGTTTTGAACCCTTTTCTCCCACTTTCCAGGTAAACCCAAAAAACACACTAAAACTCAGCTCTCTGCCCATTCTTTTAACCATGTCCTGGAGCTGAGAAACATTTACCACCAAGTTCTGTCACCTGCAGTTTATTCCCAGGACATGTTTTATTTATACTAGCTCGTGTTTCCAAAACAACAAAGTTTGATCACAAATTGTTTGGTTGGGAAGGGTTTTATACACACCTTCCTTCATCCACCAACACCGATCACATTGCAACACCACAAGCTGTATTTTAATACTTCTGCTAAAACAATCAGTATGTAAAAAAAACCTCTGCCTAATTTCCTCATACTTTTCTTCATGCTTTTCTCCCCCTCCCACTTGGGCAGGGAAAGCAGCAGGCTGAGTTTCCCTCACCACTTCCCAGTGAAGTGAACGCAGCAGAGAAAACAGGCATTTGTTTAAGGAAAACTGGGGTTTTCTGGGAGTTTGACAGTGTTTGCTGGAATATTGCTACTGAGTCCTGGAGGGGACTAACAAGTCTCTGTGCTCTGATGGATCAGCTCCGGGGCAGGTGGCGGAGGGGGAGTGCACAGGGCTCAGCTCCTCTCCAACACCCATCGCTGCGATCTGCTCTGGCTCCGGAGGTCTGAAGGATGGCTGTGAAACAAGTGCCTGCAGCCCATCATCTCAGCTCATCAGTGAGCCCAGGGACAAGACTTCAGGTGACAGTCCTGCCAGCTGGCCAAAAATTCTGTCTGCAGCTACCAGCTGGGTTGAACGAAGTAGAGGGAAAAAAACCTCTCGCACCACCAGCCAGAGCGAAACCCCCACCTTTAGGCTGCACACGTCTGGATGGCAAATACATTTTCCCCACAGGAATCTCTCGGGCAACACGAAGAAAACTTCCTTTCCTTCCTGCACTCGGAGCTGACCTCGGGGTTCTCCTCCACCTCTCACACCTCTGGCTGTCCAGCTGCAGTCCTGCTCCTCCTGCCCATCCAACCAGCCCCGGTGGCTGCGGCAGCACCAACAGTTTGTTGGCACTAAACTGAAGTCCTGCCCTGGAAATCACAAGCCCATTAGCCAGGCCTGCTAGCCAACCTGTTGAGCGACTGTTCAGTGTACGCAGATGAGAAGTGGCATCTTTTTAATCCAGCATGGGAGGACTCTTCCTATCCTCTTCCTCAGCCAGGAGAGCTACCTGTCTGCTCCTTCACCTGTGTGCTGCAGGGCTGGCAGCGGGGATGTGCCCTCACCTAGGGCAAACCAGGGGGGAAAAAGGTAAATCTGAGCAGCCTTGCAGCCAGAGAGGGAAGATGCAGGAGGGTCCAAGCTTTTTCTTCCCACGCTGGCAGCCGGCAAACACACGCTGCACTTTCAGAACAAGACTCCACTTATCACTCAGCAGCTCCAAAGGATGCTCAGCTGCTGGAGGAGGGGATCCTTGCCCCATTTCCCCAGCAGTGAAGGAAGGGGGCCTCTCCACGGGTCAGCCGGTCACGGAGCTCCCCGGGACAAGCGCGGGTTCCCCGCAGGGAGCGCTGGCGGCTCCGCGGTGCTTTTGGGAAAGTCTCACGCAATTGCTCGCTGCGCTTAGCGCAGGGCAGGGGACCGCGGGGCTCCGGAGGTGCCTGCGCATCATTCCCCTCGCACAAGGAGCGCACACGCGCGGCTGCACCCGCACCCCGTCCGTGCCCTGCGCCGATGCTCGCCACCCCCGGCACCGCACTCGCCCGCGGCCACCCAGCCCCGCACCCCCCGCGGGCAGCGGGTCCCCCCCGGCCCCGCCGCGCCCCCCTCGCACCTTGTCGGACGGCTTTCACCACGATGGGGTCCTTGCAGCTCCGGATCACTTCCAGCACGTCGTAGCGCGGCAGCCCCGACACGCGGACCCCCTGCACCTCCAGCAGCAGCTCGCCCTCGCTCAGCGCCGCCTCGCCGTCCCCCTCGGCCGCACCCGCGTACGGGAACTCTCCGTGCTCCGCGCCGCCGAGCAGGGCGAAGCCCAGCTGCCCGCCGGGCCCGCGGCTCAGCGCGCACTGCCGCACCCGGCTGGACCAGTGGTTCTTCCTCTGCACGACCCGCGACATGGCGCTGCGCGTCCCTCCGCGCCGCGGAGCGCTCGGCAGGTGCGCAGGGGGCGCGGACCCGCCGCCCGCTCAGGCCATCACCGCCCGCACGGCTCCGCGCCCGCGGAGGGCGCGCACCGCCTCCCGCCCGCCCCTCCGCGCCCTCCCTGCTCCCCTCTGAGTAAGAAAGAAAAAAAAAAAAAAAATTAGAAATAATTTTAAAGCGCTGAAAAAGCGAATCCGGCAGCCGCGCGGTGTTGCCGCCCCTCTCCGCGGGCGCTGCGCGGGGCGCGGAGCCTTTCAGGCGGTACAAAGCGCCGCTTGTTTTGTTCCAGTTCGGTCCGTCCCGCTCCGCCGCGCTCCGCGCCGCCGGCGCAGGCGCCCTGGCACGGCCCGCCCCGGCACGGCACGGCCCGGCCCCCGCCCGCTCCCCGCCCCGGCCCGGCCCGGCCCGGCCCCCACCCGCTCCCCGCTCCCCGCCCCGGCACGGCACGGCCCGGCCCCCGCCCGCTCCCCGCCCCGGCACGGCACGGCCCGGCCCCCGCCCGCTCCCCGCCCCGGCACGGCACGGCCCGGCCCCCACCCGCTCCCCGCCCCGGCACGGCACGGCCCGGCCCCCACCCGCTCCCCGCCCCGGCACGGCACGGCCCGGCCCCCGCCCGCCCCGACAACTTTCCCGAGGGGAGCGCTCCGTGCCCCCCCGGCAGGAATCACCTCACTCCGAGCTCTGCCCCCGGAGATGCTCCAGGCGGCTGGGGATGGCAGATCTTTGCTTTCCCGGGAGGATTTCTAGGGTTTTCCCGGTTGCAAACCTCTGCAATCGCTTCTGACCTGCGCTTTCCAGGTGGTTGTTACAGGAGGAGACGCAAAGTACAAGTCGTGAGGAAAAAAGTTTCACAAGCTCGTCATTAAAATGGTATCAAAGCGCTTGCACAAGTCGTGCTCCTACTCATAGTTCTCCACTTTTTTATTGAATTTGAGACATTAATAATGTTCTCACATTGTCCTGTCCTCGTGTAATTAATTGTTAGAAGCCGGACGGACTAATAGCGAGCTCTGGCTGCTGGGGAAAGGGACGCGCATCCCTGTGCTTGTCCTTGGCCACAACTCCCCAAAGTTCCCCAGAACTAGTGCAAAACTCAAAAGGGGAAAATAGGAAAGCGTGCGCGTACCAGCTGTCCCTTCCAGGTCATGCTCCATGCTTCCAAACCTGAAAGCCAGGCCTCATTTTGAGCAGTCTTATGCATGACCGAACCCCTTCCAGCAAGGAATTCAGTTGTCAGATGTGTGCCTGCCCTATTTTGCTGCTAATCGGGACTGAGAAGTGACACAGGGAAACAAAGAGTCTGCTCTGGCTCTCTGCACTGCCCTAATGTGTGCTCAGACGCTGCGGCCCGCAGACTTTCACTGCTGTCGCTCTTTCATCTCCCATCCTCGCAGCCAAGCGTGCCCTGCAGCGATCCGCGATGCAGGAGAGGCGGCAGGCTCGGGATGCAGGAGAGGCGGCAGGCTCGGGATGCAGGAGAGGAGGCAGGCTCGGGATGCAGGAGAGGAGGCAGGCTCGGGATGCAGGAGAGGAGGCAAGCTCGGGATGCAGGAGAGGAGGCAGGCTCGGGATGCAGGAGAGGAGGCAGGCTCGGGATGCAGGAGAGGCGGCAGGCTCGGGAAGCATCGCTGCTTGGGGAAGAAGCTCAGCCTAACATCGTCTGATGCTGGCCCGGCTGGTCAGCCAGGCTTGGCTCACAGACCTAAGAGAGGTGACCGGGATGCTTTCCCTGCCCTTGCACCGGTCCCGGATGGAGCAGGGGAGCCTGTCCTTCCCCCAGCCCCTGCGTCCATCCCTCCTTTCCCCAGCTGCAGTCTCTCCTCTGGCTGCCCTGCAGCGCTGCAGACACCGCTCCGTGGCCCCGGGCTCCCGCCCGGCGGCACAGCCACGTCCAGGCCAGGGAACGGAAGGCTTGGCCAATGTCACATAGCACAGCAGTGAGTCAGCTCCATCCCCTGCGCCTCAGGCACCTCTGGCCAGGTCTCCATGGGAAGCAGATGGGATTGCTAGGGCTCAGGAAAGTCCTGCCAAGGGAGGGGGCAGAGCCTGCCTTCTTGGGTAGAAATGGACTCATGAAGTTCAATGGACCTGCTGTGTCTAGCCCTCATTTGCTTCCAGGAGTTTTCTTTCCATTTGGAACTTTCATACTTTGTTTTCATCCTTAAAGCTGTTCTGATCCCTTATGTTTGAGCAGCAAGAACTGCCTCACATCTGCTTTTGCTGGCTCAGTAACCAGCTGCCCAATTTGTCACCTTTAGGATGACAGCACACTTTTTATTGTGCCTTCACCAGTAAAGAGTGGATTGGTCATCGGGCTGGATCCCCTGGGCAATAAATGCTCCAGAGGTCTGTAGACCCTACAGAGCAGCAGCATGGCTTGTGGGGAAGGGTTTCTCCCTCTCATCTGTGCACTGGCTGATAGTTGTGTCACACAGGTGAGCTCAGGGTGCAGGGAGCCCCTTGTTCACAGCCAAGAGCTGGGTGTGACGTATTTTCATCACCATCATTTTGCAGGGTGTCTTATGTGACAGCTCTCCTGAGCTAAAAATCATCTGGGGTCCATGTGAGCATCACATGAGTTGTGGTTGCCCTGAATAGATCTTACAGAACTACTTGTGCTTCATGGAAGAAAATTTTGGAAAAGACTATTTGGAAAAGTTTTGATAGTAAATGTATGAGGTGACAGACTTCCAAGGGCCCTTTTCAGTTTGCTTACAAACAGTGCAACTGTAGTGAAAGTGTGAGCTGTCCCCGTTGTAATCCTAACGCTGTACTCATGTCTGGGCACCATGGTCCCAGAATTGCTCTTGCTGATCATTAACAAAACCAGCAAACCTCAACCAGAACTTCATTTTCAGATTTTCACTTCAGTTTTTCTCCTGGACCAGTTTCCTACCATTTTTTCTCCTTGTTGTATCCAGGTGGTCAGTCTGGATAACCCTAGATCCTGGAAGCTGGCACCACTTAAAACAGCTCAAATATAGCCAAGGTTTTTTGTTGTCCTGATTGCCAACTCTGTGACTGCCCAGCACCTCACTGCTGCAGCGAGATTATTTCAGGGCACAGCTGCTCCAACCACCTCTATTAAAGGATACCCTTGGTCAGACTTTAAAAGCACTGAGCCCTTGACCAATGGCCAGGCTGCTCCTGCCCAGAAGGGACCCTGACACCAGCTGATGGATAATTGGGTTGTTACTCCATACAAACCTGGCATTGCATTTCGTTGCAGAGCCTGGCCTCTCTCCCAGGGACACTGGTCCTGCCTTTGCAGGGGATGGATTTAATGATTAACAGACTGTCTTCATCTCTAACAACTGCAGCTCTAATAATGAGATTCTCCTTTTTGTGAGGGTCTCTAAGCACTTCACAAACAGTAATTAAGGAATCTTCACAGGGCACCAACCTAGGGAGCAGCTGAACATTAACACAGGGCAGGGAGAAGCTATGGGGACATTCCTCATTTGAGGACAGCTCACTGCAGCCATCCTATTTCACCTGCAGCAGCTGGTCCAGCCTCATCTCATGCAGTTCTGCATGTTCTTTACCAGCTCACAGCCCATGGCAGCGCTGTAAAAACTGATTTGGGTGGGCTCAGGCCTTTAAGCAGAGCCTGATTCCCTCGCTCTTTTGTCTGCAGTCACTCTGGCCCATGCATTGGCAGCTGCTAATTTGTCAGGATGAGAAGGCTGGTGCTTTCTTCCTCCTTCAGAAGGTGCTCTGCATGCTTTGGGCCCAGCTACAAACACACAACAGCTCAAATGGTTCTTTCAAATAGGATATTGACCCATGGACTTGGTCTCAAACGTCTCTAAAATTTCGTGCTGTGTCCCGGATTCTAAAATGGGTCAAAGCTCCCGCAAGCATCAGCTCATTCTCTCAGCTTTCCTACTGAAACTTTAGGAAACCACAGTTTTACTTTTTTTGGAATGGAAAACCATGTCTAGTCGCTGAGAATGTTGTGGGTTTATGGCAGTTCACAGCCATGTAGTCCCACCAGAGAGCATTACAAAAGATGACAATGATTAAGACTACAAATGAAAGTACAGAATATTTAACACAGAAGAATTTATTCTTAATTTCCAAATAAACCCCAAACCTTTGATATCACAGGCCTCAAGGCTTTGAAGGCCTGAGCACATAGATCCTGGAAAAAAAAAAAGAGAGTAGAGAGACTTTAAACAAGATCCAGTTTCTCAGACATTGAAGTTTCCTGTTGGCACACTGACTACCAGAATCTGTCAGCAGGAGAGCCATGTATTGTGGTTATTTCCCAAACAAGAATTGTTTTTATAGTAATCCCACTTAACTCTTATTGGAGGAGGATTTTCTGTGTAGAAGCCAGGATTTCTCAGCAGGCTGGTACTGCTCTCTGGTAGCAAGGAGGAGATGGGCTGCTGCTGCTCCTCTGAGTCCTGGTCCTGGCAAACATTTCAACAGGTGACCCAACCCCAGGTACTGAACAAACCCTGGATTTATAGAAAACCCTCCAAGTGTCAGGACATGAGAAGTTCTGGCTAAGCTGATGACCAGCCAGCATGGACAGGTCCTGCCTAAGGTCAGTGGCAGAGCTTGGTCAGCAAGGTGCATCCCAAAAGGCAGCTCCTTGTGTAGGACATTTCCAGCAGCAGGGTGGCTGGATCCCATCCAGGGCTGGCTCAGAGTGAGTCTGGAGCCACGGGATGCTGGAAAGAAGAAGGAAACTCGCCCCTTACTGGGACTTCATGTCACCTTCCTCTACAATTTATTTCAATAATATCACACATAGTGGAATATAAAGCGGAAGATCAATCTCATAACCATATTAAGACACTCTGGGGTGTATTTTATAGGACCATTAATGTACTTCTTGGGTGGTTAAAGTCACCCACAGCATAAATTAATGGCCCCGTAAAACATGCTCTGTCATATCCTATGGCTTAAATAACACACAATAGGCTGGGTATGTTGGGATGTGGTTGAGCTTATTGGGTGTAAGCAAAGGGTCAGAGTGACCACCTGGAAGTGAGGATGCCAGCCTCAAGGAGCCCAGCCATTTTTAAAATGCAAGATTGTAGAAAATCCAACACAATTACAAGCTGTAGATTTCATTAGCTTTCATTAGCACTCATACTCCCAGGTCTATTCCTTTCATTCAGGCATAGCCTCCCTGCAGAAGCGTTCTGCTCCAGGGTGGGATTGTTGTAGGTGGGGCTTTTTGACATGGAGAGATCCAGGCTTGAAAAGCCCTGAAGAAGTCGAGCACAGAGCAGGTAAAGCCTCTTGGTTAGAGTAGGGATCAGATTGGCTTTGCAAGGGAAGCTAAGTCTGCCATATGTTTCAACTTTCTGAAAGAAACTTGAAGGAAATGTCTGTGCAGTGTCTATTTGGGACAGATTTTATTGGAGTAGAGGTCTCTGGTACATACAGGAGTATTTCCAAAATTAAAAGGAAAAGAAAAGAAAACAAAATAAAATCTTGTTTTTTTCCTAGTCTTTCTTGACCATGACCAAGCTATAGAAGAAGTAAATTCCTCCTCCTAGTCTGGTAGATATTGAGTCTTATTAAGTCACATTCTCCCCCAGGAATTTTTCTTTGCTATTATAATGTCTCCACATGAGTTACCAAAGACTCTTCAGTAGACACTAGCTGTGTCCTGCTAGGATAAGCTGTCCCAGTTCACCTGTCTCAGCTGATAAACCTCCACTTTTCCTCTTCTGCTGCTTGAAAAAGAAAAGGGCTCACCTCTGATTTGTGCTGCAAGAGCTCAACACAACTGCCCAAGGCACCAACTCTCACCCAAACTCACTTCAGCTTGAGAGCCTCATTCTCTCCTCATTTTTTATCCTCCTTGTTCCCTCTGCAGATACAGACAGAGCCTCACTGCATCCTTAAACTGCACCAATGCTCTGCTGAGGCTTATGGAGATGTTGTTCCCTGTCCTTCCCCTGTCGCCTCACCTCTCCAGTCCTCTCCTTTCTAGTTTCTCTATGTATTTTCAACACAAAATTTGCCATTCATTCCCCCTAAAAATCCTGAAAACTAAAGCTTTTATCAGGAAAGATTTCTGCTTTAAGTCTTTACTGTGCCATAAAGAAGAGGCAAAGTCTGAGCTTTTCAAACATGCTGCATGCTGAGTAAATTGGTAGTCCCTTGTGGTGGATGTGTATTAAAGTCTAATGGCTTAAGTATGGAAAAAGATCAGGAAGAAAAAGCTGGGAATAATCCATCTCTCCCCACAGCAAAGGCTGGCTCAAACAACTTGAGTAGGGCTGTCAATCTCATGATTTGGTTTGAAAATAAAACTAGGCACAAAGGCTCAGCTTCCCAAAACTAACTGGCACATGGGGTTGTATCAGCGCAGTATCTTGTCCACCAGCTCCACTTTGAAGGGGTTTGTTTTTCTCAAAAGTAAAGGATCAATACACAGAATATCAATAGCAATTCTCTATACAGAATAAACAGCAAAAATCCCTTTTCCCTCTAAAAGCACTGAGTTGAGGAAAGATTTCTGTAATAGAGAATTGATTTCATTCTCACTAAATGTTTGTCCAAGTACCCTCAGCAAGATTAAAAGAAATAAATAAAAAGGCAGCAGTAAGGCACAATGATGGGACAAGCTGAAGGTTTGGGAAAGGAGTTCCTTTGGAGCAGTATTGATATGCTCTTCCATCATGGTGAGGAGTAGCTTGGAGATTCCTGTCTGGGTCAGAATGCTGATCCTGGCAAAAGGCAGGAGAGACAAGGCAGCAACAGACAGCACAGCCTGATCCTGCAGCCATCTGGGGCCTGGCTGTACTTTGCTCCTGAGAGTAATTTACAGGCATCAGACAAGCCACATGTGTAAGGCTGAGCATACACAAATATTCTCAGGAGCAGAGCCAATTAACACACCACGAGATATCACTCAGTGATTTGGAAGATATACAAACCCCATCTTGCTTTTTGAAGCACTGAAGCAGAAGACTTCATGGCAATGTATCTTTACAGAAACATCCCCAATCAACTTACTGGTCCCACAAGAGCATCTTTATGTTAAAGCAGCATCCACAGCACATCTGAGCTTGGTCCAACAAAAGCAGCAGCTTTGATACGAGGAGCTACCCCGCCATGTCATACCCCCTATGGAAAGATTATGATCATCATTACTCTTTATACAGAATAACAGCCAGCAGCCTTGGCTGGGACAAACGGCTCCCAGGGCTAACCCAGCCAAACACAAAGGGAGATGCTCCTCTTCTCCAGACAGCTACAAAGAGGGATTTGGGGCCTGGGAGCAGGTCAGTGGCAGTCGGGATTGGGATTCCTGATTCCCTGCCTGGCGTCCTAATATTAGCTCGCATTGTCTCCCAGCCCGTCTCCCTCCTTCCACATGAGCTGCGGGCCCGAATTAGCGCGTCTCGCTGCATCATCTGCCAGCCCATCCTGTGTGCTAAATTAGTCAGGGGCTGAGCAAACATCATGGGAACAGCTCTCACAGAGTCTATGTGGGCTAAGTTATTCCTATGGCATTGTTTGCTCTGTGTTTTCCAAGCATCATCACCAAAGTATGACGGGCTGTGTCCTGGAGCTGGCATCGCTCCCCAGCATGGCCAGGGATGAGGGCTGGCCCAGTGGGGGCTCTGCTGGGAGCCAGAAGTTGGGGAAGGAGTTGGGGAAGAAGCTGGGGAAGAAGTGCTAACAAATTAACTCCAGTGGCAAATGAGCAGGCCAAGGAGAAAGCAACAGCAGCAGCACATGCTGGCCTCTTGGCGTGGTATTTACAAGTTTCCTAAATTTCCTTCCTCCTGCTGCACTCAGTGGTGGATGGGCTGATGGGTTTTTGTCTGCCACATGAGCTTCTTATCTCGTGCCCTCCAGCTGCAAGCTCAGGGCTGTCCACAAAAATACCCTCAGCACAAAGGGGCTGGGGCTAATGGGGTTTCAAACCAGTGTCCCCAGCAAGTTTTTGTTGGTTTAGAGTCCATCTCTTCCTTCTACTGAGGGTTTATGGCATCAATTTCCACCAGGCTCATTAGCCTCTGTGGAGTGAGGCTTTAATCAGAAAGATACAGAGGAATCACATCAAATCCTGTCTTTGGGTCATGCAACACATAGCCACCACCTCCTCCCAGGTGAGGGACACTGCTTGCAGGGCACAGAACAGCAGGGAAAAGAAAAAGAGGGGATCATAGGAGAGTCTGTGCCCCTGAGCAACCAGCCAGCCCAGTCACAGGACTGGTTTTATAAGGTGCATACAGGGTTTTGGACAGCAGCTATTGAAAGACAAGCGTCTCATTGAATATTATCCTTTTCTGGCAGCAAGATCAGTGCAGTCAATTAGCTGTAAAATCTGAATCATGTCCCTGGCAGGCAGGCTCGGAGAGGAAGCAGCTCCACCTTCCTGCTCTGCCCACAGAGGTCACGGCGTCCACTGCACGGCTCTGCCGACAGCAGCTTGCCAGACCTGTCACAGGCAGCCACCACAGCAGGGATAAATCAGGATATTGCTCCCATCACACAGCAGGAACAGCACAACTCCCAGTTCTCAGCATGACATCATGGAGGCTTTCCACAATCCCAAGACCACTGCTCAAAACCCTGGGCAATAAATCCATCCATAGCACACCACGTAAGAATGGACACCACATCTCCATACATCCCTCAACACCTTTTTACTGCCAGGCTCATTTCTATTTTTTTTTTATTGCTGTAGAATAAAGTCTTAAAACCCCTGACTTGAATCAAATGAGCTTTTAGGTGAAGATCCAGATCCGTGGAAGGAGAATTGCGTTGCACAACGACAGACACAGTCCACTGCCCAGCAGAGACCCAGAACTGGGAAAAACAAGCCCATCAGAGCTCCTGCAGTGAATTACTTGCTCTTGGGAGCTGTTGCTCCCCAGTGACTCTTTGGAGACAACATCTGAACCAACAGAGTTGTGTTTGCAGCTCTGTGTTGGCCACAGATCCACTCCTGGCATATCTGTTCCCAGTTTCCACCTCCCAGATGTGTCACTAGGTCCTAGATCCAGCCTTTCCGGCTGGAGATGAGTCATCTTCATCCTCCTCGGCGTGACGGGGATTAGACCCAAGGCATATTAGCAAAGTAGAAGGCTTGCCTTGGACCAGGGCCAATTTCAGCATGTCGATAATTTATAAAAACACATTGCTCTCCAGCCAAGCCAGTTTCAGTTCCTAGATGATTCAGCAGCAGTGCTACAAGGAAATATGGATGTGAAAAGTCCCTGAAGGAATTTCTGTATAATTCTGCATTGAAGTAAAAAGCCCTGAGACCAGCAGCAGAATGGAAATTGGGAATTAAGGATCGTTCCTTCTGTGCCTGCAGGGACTGCTAAAAGCTGGGAAATTTTTAGAGGAGTTTCAGGGCAGGAGGGAAGAAAGAGCAAACACAGAAATCAGGGAGGTGGAAGACCCTGGGGTGGGGAAGGAAGGGAAATACAACTCCTGGTTTTGTTTTGGCCACTTTGCACCAGCTGCAACTCTGTTGTCACTAAAAACATTAAAATCCTGTGGGCAGGTAAGGGGAAAATTGGAGTGAGAAATCTCTAAAAACATATTTTCAGAAGGCAGCCTGGAAAATGGGAAGTATAAAGAGCCAGGGACAGCTCTAAAGCCCATCTGAGCACTTTGGGTTCTGGATCTGATCCATGTCTATTTTAAAAAAGAATGAGAAAAGAAAATATAAAAGGAAAAGTACCACATAACTGCCCAATGTAAATTAATTCCTGAAAGGGCATGGCAAGCCAAAGATGAATATTTCATCTCTTCTGACCTCTTTCAGTTCATTATCCTAATTGTGAGCTTCAAGACCACAGCAGCATTTCTCTGCATGCAAAATCGCCAGGGATGGGACAGCACAAGGTGTAACAACCCTCCTGAACAGAGTCCAGTGGGAGATGAAGGGGACTAAGAGCTATTAAATCACTGCAATAGCATGGAGTAACTTCAAATGGGGTTACTGGACAAATTCCTGTCTACTCAGAAACGTTTTCCACAAGAGAGAACACCCCCCTCTCCCTCCTTTTATCCACTGGCTCTAACACCACTTGCCCTGAGATGTCCAGAAGTGCTTTGCAAGGTCAAATGGCCATTTCTGAGCAGCCTGAGCCAATGCTGGACTCACACCATTTCATGCAGAGCAGTCTCTTCCCCTCAAGTGATGTTTTCCAGCCTGCTCCTGGCAGAAACCTCACACTCACCTGTGAGCAGCTTGGCAGCCTCCCCAGAGTTCAGAGAACAGCTCAGCATCCTGCAGGATGCAACCCTGGCATGAGCCCAGCCCTCCCCAACCTGCTGCACACCTGCTTGCCTCCATCACTGTTGAGTCTCCACACAAGCAGCAATTTAATCCTTGTTTCCATAAAGAAAATGAATTCATGTTTTACTGTTCAGCACAGACCTTACCATCTATCCTTACCTCCGTGGGAATCCCACCACAGCTTCCCTGACAGTCAGGATTGGCTGCTGTACTCAGACTATTGAAATTCCCTGTATTTTAACTTTTGCTGGCTTTTATTGCTGCTCAGCACTGACATTTGCAAAGGATGCTTCTTTGCTCCTTTTGTGTAGAGCCTGTTTGTGCTCTCTGCTCACTGCTGTCTCTTCCCTGGAGCCCTGGCTAATGAATGCAGCATGCTGTTGACCCCTCCATTATAAATAGTTTAATATTTTTAAATAAATATGGGATGGTGCCATGATTGTGTGGGTATTTCATCCAGCCTGCAGCACAAGGAGCTGGCACTGACAATGGCAACCATGGCTTTATTTGTCATTCTGTTGCTAGTTTGCCATGGAAAGCAAGGGAAGGGGCTGGGATGTAACACAGCATAGAATAACACAGCAGCAGATGTGTTATTCCAAGTGTATCACAAGGAGCTGCTCCTCATCCCAGCACAACAGATGAATGCAATAAAGAGAAAACTTCTAAGTTGTTATTTGGTTTCTTGAAGCTACAGGGCTGCAAGATTATTAGCTGAGCCCCAAACCAGAGGAAGGTACATAGAGGGGGAGAAATTCTGTTATATTATGTTTCCAGCATGTTGCAACAGAATTAACACATTAGCTTGACATGTTGCTGATATAATTTATTCCTAATTTCAAAGAAAAATGTATCCTAAGCAGTAATGTTAAAAACCAAACCAATAGCAACAAAGGAAAAGAGAAAGGGGAAAAGCCTGAGATCAGGTCAAATTTTTCAGCATGTTAATTAAGTTTTCAGCCCATCAACTTCTGTTGTCCTAATTTCCCTTCTTTCCTTCTGGGTGTATCTGGATTTTTTTGCTATATGTAGATCATGTGGGTTAGATCTAAATTTGCTTGTCCCTCACAACCACTTCTCAGGCAGTAAAAACCTCCTAGAAAGTTCACCCAATGGAACCCGAGGATTGCCTTCACTCCCAGGTGGCATCAAGCCAGGATTGATGCTCCACAACTTCCACTCCCAGCCTACGATTTTACCAAGGCATGGGGTGTGAACAGGGACTGCTGCCAAGGCAGTGATTTACAGCAGTGCAATCCATCCCCATGGACAAGGAGGAGCAGCGATAGCTGATACCAGCTGTTCCCCAAATGTCTCCACTGAGGAGCCAGCTTCTGTGCTTAAAAACCTGACTGGAGAAACCTACTTCTCTGGCTGCAAGCTTCCTCCTGCAGCCAGGCATCTTCAGGCTCGTTGTGCTGCTGCCTTCTTACTAGACACCTCTCCCGTACACCTGCTTCCCTCAAGGGGGAAAAGTGGGCACAGCCAGACCCGAAAATGTGCCCTCCTGCAATCCAGCCAACTCAGATAAACATCTTTTCCATGCCAAATGTTCATCTGAGCTCCAGAGTGCCAAGTCCAAGCCCCATCAGCCTTTTTTTTTTTTCTTATGAGCCCAGCACACTGGAAAGCAAGCAGCCCATGGTGCTTTGCCATGAACAGGAGCAGTTAGACAGCAAATGGATGGGGAATGGAAAGTCAGGATTATTTTAAGTGACTTTGCTCTGAGATTAATGAGGAGGCAGTCTGAAGCTATACCCAGCCTCTCAGTTGCTATTTCTGACTCTTTCCTCCCTGTGCAGCTTCTTTCAGTGGTGGTGTCTGTAACAGCACTGTAAGGAAGGTGTCTCTACACACCCCAAGCCTCACCACCATATGTGCATTTACCCTTGAAATGAGGAGTGCTGTGCATTAAAATACTACCCTGGCATGGCATGGGCTGTGGCTGTAGATTTTAGGAAGGGCAGAGTAGTTGAGTGCCCTGGGAGGAGCAGAAAGCAGCCAGCAGCTCTCCTGCCATAGGTTCTGGCCTTAAAGAGAGGAAAAAAAATTAACGAAAAGACCCTTTCAAAAATCAGCTTCACAGAGATCAAGGTAACACCTGCCTAGGCCTGAGAGCTTGGAGTGTGTGCTGAACTCAGGAGCACAGTAGAGAGGTGCAATTACCTAATTGCCTCTAAATTGTGTCATTTATTAAGTGTTTTGCATGGTGCCAGGGCCTCTGGAAGAGACAGTCCCTGCCCTGAGAATCTCCCCCCACGCCACCCTGCCTGTCAGACTGGCTCCCTGAGCCAGGAGGGTGACAGTCCTTGGGGTCCCCACACTGCCTACCTTTCCTTCACTCTCTCCTCTGCTCCCAAACAGCCAAACACTTGCATTAGTTCTGGTTCACTGACTGCCTGCATTTATACATATGTATATAAAATAATCAGAGGTGCCCTATAGATTTAAAATCCCTCTGTGAGACAGGGTGGGCATTAAGTGCTATGTTATTAACCACTGGAAAACAAACCTGAGAGGATTCATTAAACAAGAGGGCAGCTGGGAAATAAACCATTTCCCACATAGTTTGTGAACAACTGCAGTTCACAAAACATTAAATTTCTAATTATAAGCCCAGGAAGTTTTAATGTAAAAAAAAAAGTGACTTGTGAAACAAAGTATGGGTTTTTCTGCTCATTAAAATATCCCCTGAGTATAATTTCCTTGCCCTTAATCCTGAACCTTAAGGTTTTCACAGGTAAGTAGGTAATTAACACAAATCTGGTTGAACTACAGAGCTCTTGCAGTGCTGCAGGTCTGGCAGTAATGGGTTCTGCTGGGTGCAGGGCTTTCCTTTGGGTAACAGCAGCAGGGAGCCCCTTACTTTGCTTATCCTGTGGTGTTCCTGGAGCACAGGCACTGGGAAGCTGCATCCTTGGGAAAGGACTTCAGACCAAAAGACATGGGAAACAGAGGGCCAAATCTCGGAGGGCATCACTTTCCCAGTGAGAAGCAGCAGCTTTTACACTCCTGCAATCTGCCCTAAGCACATTATTCTTCTCTCCAAGCAGCACTGACTGCTCTGTGTCAGCACAGACACCAGCTCATGGTAAAAATCCTTCCTGGCAAGAGGGCTGGTGGTAGCACACAGCTCTGGCTTGGCTCAAAGCAGTTATCTGCCCTGTGGTGCGTGTCAGAGAGGGGTTTTGTGAAGTCAGCTCTGTGGTGGGGAGGAATGAGGTTGTCAGGCAGGTTTGGATCCGTGGGGAGAACAAGTCCCATTGTTACCAGGCCCCCTGAGTGAAATGACTTCTGCAGTGCAGGGGTTAGACTGATCCCTCTTAAACCAGACTGGGAATCTCAGTCCTGGGAACAAATCAGGCAACCTCAAACAGCCTCAGAAGAGGAGACATAGTTCCATTACATCAAACAAATCCCCTTTATGGTACCTTGCACTCGGAGCTGAAGCCCAAGGCACGTTTCATTTTAAAGGCAAGGGCTTTCTGCAATTTTCCCAGCTTTATGCACCTCACCAAGGCCAAGCAAGACTTAAGACAAAGATCATCTGCCTTCCAGCCCTTCTGGGCTGACTGACAGCCACCCTTCCTGTGCATTTAAGTCCAGGCTTTCCTGCATTTATCACAACACATGCAGCTGTATGTGCAACCACAAGTAGCACAAGGCAGGCAAAGCTGGAAGCAGCTTCCTTTTCATGTGGGAAGCAAATCTCCCACTAATGCACTGCAGCCTTCTGACCCTCCAGCCTGGAAACCAGAGCAGCAGAAGCAGAGCAGGCAGAACCTTCCTTCAGCCTTTAGACAGAATCCAAAGCCATCTCTGCACGTGGTGCATGGCACAGCTCCAGCAGCAGGACCTTCTGTGCTGAGGGACCACAGCCCCACACACTGCTCCAGCCACAGGGGACTCTGGCTCACCCCTCCTGACCCAGAGGCTTCTCATTTGCAGGGTCCCAGCCAGAGCTGGGCACTTTGCTCAGGGGACTTTGTGATGTTTGTTCCAGACCACCTTGGGTGGAGATGTCAGGTCCCCCAGGGCAGCTCCATCACCCCAAGCTATGTGGGAGCAATCCCTGAGTGCTTAACAGCAGCCTTCCTACACACCACTTCCAGTAACCAAGTCATTTCTCCCTGAAGTTTTGGATGAAAAATAAGATGTAAAACCAAATTACCCACTGTTTATGTACATAATTCCCTGTGCATCTGGATAAGAGCATGCCCGTGGCCTCTTTATGCTGCATCTGATCCTCATTAGGTGCTTGTGATTCCTTCTTGATAAGGTTTTATTGCTCTCCTTGACACTCTGAGCTGTGGTTGGGCTCTTTATTCTCTGCAACTGCCCTGGTGTGGCCAAGGACTGCCCAGCCCGACCCAGCCCAGTCTGAACTGATCCACAGCCAGCTCTGTCAAAGGACAGCCCTGGTGCTTAAGAACTAGAAATAAAGCCAGATCTCTCCAAAGTTAATTTTGGGAATTGGCTGCTGGGGCTTTGCTTACAGTAACTGAGACCAGAGCAGGGGATAAAACAGAGGCAGAGCCTGTACATGGCCTGGGGCAGCACAATAGCAAAGCAACCTTCCTTTGCACCAGGCCAGGCTCTGGAGGGATTCTTTAGCAGTTAAACTTTGCATGACTCTGTGGGCAACATTCCAAGAAAAGATATTTTGCAAATATATTTTTCTTTCTGTGAATTACCCCACGCCTCACTCTTCTTATCCATGTACAAAAGCAGATTACAACCTGTTTCTGGGTGAGCAGGTAAGAGACACAAAGGGAATTTGGCTGATTGAGTGTTAAGCCTCATCTTAAGCGATTTTATCATTTTGTTCTTCAGAATCTTGGTTTCACCAGAGAAATTAATGTTCTGGGATATGCACAGAAGTAGACCAATTTCTTTCCTATAATTATTGTCACCTTCACTTGAGGACAACATTATCAGATGTAGCCTTTGATGCATATCAGAAACATTCACCTGGATAGCATTCCTGTTTCTAAGATGCAGATTTACCTTGCAGTAAAAATCCCTGCAGTAATCAGCAGCAGAAAGGTTTAACATACTTAAAGATTTCTTACACTGACAAAGAAACAGGAGAACTACAGATTTACTCTAAACTGGAATTTATGGCAACCCTACAAAAACAAGGAAACAAGAAACACATAGACAAAAATCTCACAAAACAACCAAACTCAACAGTTTTTCATGAACCACTGAGATATATCTTGGCAGCCCTGATTTTCTTGTAGTTTCCAGTAACCAGCTCTTGTGAACAAGGGAGTAGACCAAAACAACAACAACAAAAATCCCCCCAGTTCCTTACCACCTTTATAGTTTATGAGAGTTGAAATTCAAAAGTTTCCAGGAACATCACCTTGGCCTCCAACTTATTGCAGAAGAATCTAAAATCTCACTTGCATGAGGTCTCTTCCCTGCTCCTCATTTTCCTCCTCAGCACTTTCCCTGTGCCAAGAGATGAGGTTTTGTGACTCTGTGCTGCCTTTATACCTCTCATCCAGCTCCCAGTGGCCAGAATTAACTCCATCAAATTTATAAAGCAATTAGGACTGGGTGAGCAATTCCAAAAAAACCTCAGTGAAAGTTCTCTCAGCTTTTTAAACAAATTCATTCCAGCTGGATTCATGCTCCTAGTGCATCAGCTTCCCACATGGATCCCAGCATGGGAGGTCAGAGGCAGAAAAGGTTTTGCAAGGGTGAATGTTAAGGGAGAATTAGAAGCTATATGCAAATCCTGAGCTTAAGTCAGGGCCTGTGCAAACAGGAAACCCTCCCAGGCCACGTGAGCTAAATGGTTAATTAAATCAGCACAAGCATGGGGTCCATGAATGAGCTATGGGTCAGGGACTGGGGGGAAAAAAGCATTCATGGAACTGATTAATTGAAGGGAGTTGTGATCTGTCTGCAAATAATTCAAGCAAGCTATTAGAGCTGGGCAAGGAAATGTTTTTCATGTGGAAGATTCTGAAATATTTCTCTGTTTTAGCTTAGGACAAAAGGAATAAAAGCTGGAAAGTGAAAGAAAATTCAGACAAGGTCCATCCTGAATCTGCTTACATTCGTTTGAAATGTTTCTTGTTTCCTCTCTGGCCTTATTATATTTCTATTTTATAATTATTTTACCTTTCAACATCAAGAATATGGTTCAGATCGCATATCTGGAAAGCAACTTCATTTTAAACATCAAAAAGATTTCAGAGTGTTAAAAAAGCTTTATCAAAACATCTCTTCAAGGTGAAAAAAGCATTTTCAAGAAGCCATGATTACTTTGGGGGAAAAAAATCTCCTAGTTAAAAATCCATAACCCTCTCTGTCCTTTTTCTGTTGCATATTAGTGATCTCTAAAGGCAAGGGTCTTGGAGGAGGTCAAGTTTTCTCAGTTACCTTAAATGATACAGCCCATCAAAGAGCATTTATTAATTGTCCAGGTGTTGGGACCAGAGCATAACCAAGTGAAACAGGACAGGAGCATCACAGTTCTGCATCTCTTACATCTCAATCCACAGCTCTTCTCATTATCCTAGTGATCTTGAATGAGGTATCAGTCAAACCCTCAGCACTTCTCCAAGACAAGACTGGGAAGATGATTTTTCAGTGGACTCTCAAAATGACAGTGGGGTGGCTCAGTTCCTTCACAAAAAGCTGTGACACCAGCAGGGCACAAAGGCAGTGAGGCTCCCTGATCTCCAGGACTAAAAGTGAACAAATGTGCAGTTGGCCCTGGAGAAAACACCATGTAAGGACCTGGTCTGACCCCAAACACCCTTAAAAATCTCCCAAGGAAGGCCCTTGAAGGGTTGTTTCATGTGTGACTATAAAGTAAGCATTGATTAGGGTTTATTAAGATTTAAGATAACTTTGACATACAAAAGCAAGGAGAGTGAGTTGGTCAATTTTCATCATTTTGAAAGTTTCTCTGCCACATCTTAATGACATTTAATCAAATCTTCCACGGGAAATATTTGATTTGGTTGATTGAGTCTCAAGAAATGAAGATATAAAGTTTATCTGACTGAGGATGGTGTGCAGCTCACAGTGACAGCCTGTTCAGAGTGACTGGCTCAGGAGTGGGATATGAAACACTCTCCCAAATACCACTTGTTAACTCTGGGTGTTGGGATTAAAAACTACCATAGGAAGAGGAGAAAAGCAGTTGAAGTCTGGGTCTCACACATCTCCTGTTGTCCAGCAGCTTTATTCTTTTTGGTTCTGGCTGTGTATGATTGCCACATATTTCACTCTGACATGAGTGCCTTCGTCAAGGTGATCAGCAAATTTTTATTGCTTCTCTGATAAAGGTGAATGAGAAAAAGCTTCAGCTAACATTGCCAAAGCCTGAGAAAGGATTACTCATCCTTCACATCTGGATGTCAAAATTAGTCTTATACTAAAAGGTTGTTGGAGCAAAAAAATCTTTAATATTTAATATATGATTTCTCTTAAAAGGCCTTCCAACACAGGATCTCAAATCAATTTAATTAGATACTGTAAACTTAATTAGACGTCAGAACAACCCTGCCACTGAGGCAAATCTCTGATTAATGGAGAAGTGTCTATCAGGGGCCAAGACAGACTGGCAAAGGCATCAGAAAGACAGACAAAACAGCTGAAAAAAGGCTGAAACACAAACTGTCCTTATAAAACACCAGATAGATGCAACCACCACAGAGCAAAGTGCTTTGGGAAGAATTCCTTGGAGGAAGAAACCGAAAATGGCACCCTGGACACCCTGTGCTGCTGCCAGGTGTCCTGGGAGGTTGTAGCAGGGTGAGGTGGAGCCTGGGGCGCTCCTCCTGAGAAGAGGAACAAGCAAACCAAGGTGTCCTCAAGCCCAAGGGCTCCTCCCTGTCCCCTGCAGGGCAGTGTCACATGCAGGCTGCACGGTTGGTCCCCGAGGCCTGGCCCAGCAGCCTGGTGTCACCTGGGCAAAGCAAATAGCACTGCAGATAACACTGAAATAGCAACGTGCCTCAACAGGTGGCAAACTGTTGGAAAGGTGACTTTCTTTTGCTCTATGCCCAGGGACAAAGGACTGGCAATTTAATGACAGGGAGCTGTTTGATTCCTGACTGGCAATAGAGAAACTGGCAGAAGCACCACCTGGCTTTGTGCAGCAAAGAAACAAGGTCAAGGACTTCGCTCAGCCCATCTGTGATGTTTTTACATGGCAGTTTATATTACAGTGGGAAGAAGAGGTCTTGTTAGAAATCAAGACCTCCATCATCCGGGAAAAAGCCCAGATGGGAGGCAGTGTGTGCCTCAGAGCCACGTGCTCCAGGTCCAGCTCCCCAGAGTCCCCTCAGGGAAGTTCACTCTGTTGGGGCACAGTGGATCTCAGGTGGACCTGGTGCTGCAAACACAGCTCTGCTGAGGAGCTGTGGGGTGGCTGGAGCTCACCAGACAAGGCTGGGGGATAAGGGGGATGCAGATGCAGTGAGCTTCCAGCCCACAGGGTAGGAAATGAGATGCAGCTCTGTCACAGCTCCCTGTGGTGGTATTTTACAGGAATGTACTCCCTTTTCCCTAGACACCTCTGTGCTTGGCTGTCAGTATTGTAACACTAGCTTAAAGCCTTTTGGATGCTATAAGCATCCTCCTGCATGAATTATGCCCTCAGTAAAAAACAATTTCTACTCCCAGTAACATCAATTTAAGTCTTCAAATGATGATTTTGGCTTTGTATCAGTGCCTCTGATAGACACAGGCCCCCTGGGCCTGCTTTGGCTGCACTTCCATATTTTCAGTGGAGCTGCACTGGGAACATGGCTTTTCTCCCATCCTTCAGTTTCCTAAAACCTCAGGTGGTTTGGGGAAGGTTAGTGCTGAAGAGCCAAAGCGAGAGGTTGGCAGCAGAGTGAGGAGCAATTCCCTGTGGCAAGGCTGTGCTGGCTGTGCCTGGGGAGGGGAGATGTGGGGCTGGGATCTCCTCCAGGAAATCATGGGCTCAAAGGGGGAACAAACAGCATTTTCTGCTGGAACTTCATCCCACTCCTCTATAAATGACAGTCCCTTCACATCCTTCACTGCCCTGCTTGGGCCACTGTCCTCTGCTTCTCTTCCAGCCCAAACCATCCTATGATCCTAAGGAAACTTTTCCCACAGAGGGGATCCAGATATTTTCCCTAGATATGGAAATCAGGCTCCTTAGTGGAAATTCAGCTGCAGAATTTTCCTGTGCAGAAAAGAGTTGGCTAGGTAAAGGCAAAGATGTAAACTACGAGCAGAATGAAGGAAGATTTTGCCTTGTGGCTTTATGAGGCTGGTTTATGAGATGTGTGTTACTAATGAGATATTTGATGCAGACAGTTTACTAATGCCAAACTCCCTCAGAAATGAGAAGGAGTTTTGCCTGGGCAACAAGGGGATTAAAATGTCCCCAGAAACTAGGAATACTTAGGATAGATAGTTAAAAATAAAAAAAATGAAAAAAAAAGGAAGAGGACAAAAAAGAAAGAAAAGGAAAACCCCCTCTGGATTTAGTGTATAGTCTTTAACAAGGTATCCCACAGGTAGAACATGATTTATTGAAAACTGGAGAAACTGTCCTGGTTTTGCTAGAATGGAGGTTTTTGTTCTGCTCAGGGCACTTTATATGAAACAGATGCACAGTCGATAAATCAGGCTGTCCAGCAGGAAGCACAGGCTGCATTTGCTGTATAAATTATCACGTTCTTTGTAGGTAAATGCTATGGATGAAAACAGGGATATTCTTGCTTCTTAAAAAAACATTGATTATCATTGCTGGAGAAAAGAATTCCTTTGGCCTGTAGGATGTAGCAGTGGAGAGAACAGTCAAGGCAAAACTCCCTACAGAAGTCACTTTCAGAGTAAGAATTCAATTAAAAGAGGAGACAATGGGAATATTTGGCATTTAAGACCAGCAGGACATTCTACTTTCTCAAGTTTCCCTCGGATTTTTTTCAAATGGCTGCCCCAAAAAAGCAAAGACATTCAAGTACTTTGAGCTGATAGGAGCAGCAAATCCATTTGCAAACCCCTTCTTTCTTTTCTTGGCAAGGACATTAATCAGCACTTGGGCAGTCTGCAACACGCCACGAGATTTCCAGTGATGCTGTGAGGAGCCACAGCAGGGAAAGCAGCAGGACATGGCAGTAGGAGGAGGAATTGTTATTGTTTGAGGACTGCTAAAAATATGTATACAAAAAGCTGTAACGTGGGTGGCTTTTAGTCAGAATTTAGAATGCAAAAGGATATTATGGCTTTTCAATAAAAACTGGTGAGGAGTGATGCCATGGGAGGGGATTTCCTGGAGTTTGGTTCTTATGAATGGTAGATATGAGAGACACAGAGCAGAAGTTCACCAACTGCCATTTCTATGTGGCTGGATTTTCACATGCAACGTTTCCATGCCTCACCCCCCACAACATTAAAAGTCTGATGAAAATGGGTGCTGTTTTATTGAAAATGTCAACTACCTAAGCCAAGGCTTAGGTGAAGGCAGCATTTTCCTCCAGGGAGGCACTGAGGAATTCTCTGAACAGAGCAGAGCCAATGGTGCATCCCCCCCCCCACTCCATCCTGGCTCTTTTCTTTTTTTCCTTTCTTTTTTTTAGGTTTTTTTTTTTTTTTTTTCATTTAAACTGCATAAGCTGCAGATGAAAAAATATATAAATAGTAATTCTATATATAGTCCTGGGATAAAACTGCAGTTCATTTATGACAGCTGACAAATCTAAAATGGGCAATGTAAGTGCATTACAAAATGATTAAACCTTAAGTTCTCTCGCCCCCAGCTACAAGGCTGCATTAACATTACATTACCCACTGAATAATGCAATCTGCTTCAGTTTTATGCCAACACAAAAATATAGCCAAAATAGCCCCTTTCCCTTCTATTTACAGCTTGTGTCTCAAAAGCCATCTTCCTTGTGGCAGATACAGCTTCCGCTCACTCGGGCTTGCTCCTTGCTCAGAGTCAATAAAACAGGAATCCTACAGAGCTGAAGTGGGTTGGAAGAATTTTCTTGGGTTTAAGCCACGTAAATGGCATGTGCAATGGGCTTAGGTCTCTGCTTGCAGAATTACAGAAGTATCAGACTACATATCCCTGGGGCTGGGGCTGAAATCAATACTGGGTACTTGGGAGAGATGTAATGGATTCAATCTGACCAAAACTTTAATTACAATCTTCATTATGACACCGACTTCTCTGTCTCTGGATCTCGTTGAGCTTAGGCAGAATATGTCAGAGCATTGTGTAACAGGGTGTCAAATATTCCCATTATCTACCCCTCACCAGGGAAGCAGCTCCCTGCAGCAGGCCACAGGCAGAAGAGATGGAAATCAAATGTCCACCAACCCACCCACCCTCTCTGAGCTGCAGAGGTGACACAGCCACTCTGCCTTTGTGATTTATCATCGTGCTGTGGTTTCAGGACTCATTGATAGCTGCTCATTCCTTGCTGATTCTTGTTGTGGCATGGCATGAATGACAAGATGGGAAAAAAACATAATATGAGGAAGGAAAAAGGAGCCTGGCAGAGAAATTTGCAGTTGTCAGTTTGTTTTTTCCCAGCATAAACAGTTTTCTCTGTCGGGGGGACAGCAGGCTGGGATTTAGGATGCAGGTTTTGAGAACAGAGGAAGTGGGAATGGTCCCTTTGGTCCTGTCTTTGCACATGTGAAAGGCTCTTTTGTCTCCCTCGAGGTCACATTCTGCTTTATGGTACTGACACTACTTCGTACACCATGGTCCCCTCCAGCTCAAGAGAATAATTAAGGAGAGCCCCATTAAAATGCAATGATTTTCATCATTCCTTGCCCAGGACCCTTGGGATTTAGCCAGGAGTTGCCCAGGGCACGTGTTCCATCCAGCTTCCCAGAGAAGGCACCTGAACACAAACTCCAAGGGGAACCTCCCTAAAATAGCATGGGCTCAGATCCTAGAGCTAATACCTATTTTCCCAGAAAACTCAAAGCCATGACTGTAATGAAAGCCAGCTATCAGACTTTCATTTTAAGCGGCCTTAGTTCAGAAGGAAAAGAAACAGCGTCATCCCATTACACATGGAGTGTGTTTTCTCTGGGGAAAAAAAGAAATCACTCATCTTTCAAAAAGTACCATTCTGTCAATATTGCTCCTGCTCACAAAGAGGAGCTGTCAGACAATTCAAGCTAAAATTGGCATCATATTAAAACCTCAGTATCAGGACTTGAATGAAACCAAGCTGGAAGCACTCACAGTGTTACACGTTCACCCAAAGTTTCCCAGCCGCTGATTTGATCTGCGGGGCATCGATCCCTGCTCCCTCTGAAAGGCTTGATGGCTTTTTCCTCTGCAGCAGCATGCACAGAAATGAAGAGCAAATGAAGAGCAGGGAGGTTTCTGGGCTCCCAAAATCTCCCTCCCCAGGCAGTCACCCACAGTTGGTGCCTGCAGGGGAGCTGGCACAGGTGGGACTCAGCATGTGCTGGGACTCAGCCCCTCTGCAAAGCATCTCTCTATCCATTAGCATCCCAGAGAGCAGGAACAGAGGTGTCTGAATTACCTAAACGAAGCAGCTGCTCTAGGAGAGAGGGAAAGGAATTTTCTTGTTCTGAATTATCTGACCTCATGGAGGAATTGAGGGATATTTTTCTATATTCAGTCCTAATTATGAAGCTTAATTGAAAACTGCATATTTGTTCTGCCTTTATGGGGTGCTGCCAGCAGCAAACTACACTCAGGTATGTACCCCATATTCCTGCCAAACCAGTGTCTGCCCTTTTTCTCCTTGCTGCCAGGGGTTTTCTCCCTTGTGGCCGGGGTTGGTGCCGTGGGAGCTGCACACACCATGCAGCCTTTGCCCATAGAGATGCTGGTGCCAAAGAAATTCTTCCTGTGGGATCAAACCAGGAGTGAAATGTAACCCACTCCTACTCCTGCCACATTCAGACTTCTCCAGGATGCTCCTCTTCCCTCTGCTGCCTCCAAGATCTCTCTGAGGATTGCAGTTTTCCTTCCATTCCTGCTTCCTCCGTGGGTCCCTTCTCTTCCCCCGTGCCTCTGTGTTCCCTGGTGGGTGATGGTGCCCAGAGTGCGAAGCCACACAAATTGTACCATCACTATTATCATCCTGTGGCCCCCTCAGGAACATGCATTTCATTCTCTGCTCTGTCTTGGACCGACAAAACTCAGCTGCTGCTTAGTGGCAGAGTTAATTAAACTCCTCCCCAATTCCCTCATTACCCACTATTTGAAATATACAATTTGTTTCCCAGCACCTTGGGTGTTATTGCTATCATTTACACCAGTCACTGGTGTATAAAAGCAACTGTTTATTTATCAAATACAAGTAACAGCTTTTAGGATTAAAAAAGAAAATCTTGGGGTTTTCTCTAATCCTGGCCAGGCTGTGTGCTGAGGGAAGACCTGGCTTTGCACGGAGCATGGCTGGGTTGTGAGTGCTTTGTCTCATGTCAATGCTCTTCCTTTTCCATTTGGTCTGAGAGTTTCTTGTTGCTGCTCTTTTGTACTTGCAAATGGAAGTGAAGTAATGCAGGCACTGGGAGAGCTTTTAAAGACCGAGGGAGCAGGATTTGATAGCTCCATTCAAATAATTCTCCCATCAAAATGCTGTTTTCTGACTCAGAGATAGTCAATGTTCAGTCCATCAGATGCAGGTGAATAATCCATGGGGTCAAGGACAGTTCTGTAACAGATTGTGTGTTGGAAAGGGGAGAAAGTTCCTCCCAGAGCTGTGCCAACACTGGTTATACCCAGAGCACCACGTTTAAGCACCCTGTGTTTCTGTACCAGCTGCACTGCAAAGACACCCCACCAGGCTCCTTCTAAATGGGACTTTTAGAGAAAGAATCACAGTAAATCTATCAGACAAGAATAAGCAGTGATAGTTATGTCAGTTCTTTAATCCAGCTACCGTAATTGGCTCAAGAAAAACCTCCTTTAAATCCCAGTGCCTTGCTGCAGGCAGCCAGCAGGATGCTCTGCTCGGGGGAGTGGGGCACAGCCCGACCAGGAGCTGCACACTGGTGTTGTGTTGGTACTAATGCAATTTAAAGTGGGTAAATATGAAAAAAGAGGTGCATGGATGGCCAAGAAAGAGTAAATCACCAGGAGGCAAAGCATGTTTAAAGAATAGGATTTGTAGACATCTCCTGTCTGAGGGATTACGTTTAAGTGTGTGAGAAGCCATCTAATAAAGCTCACAATTGCACAGAGCGCTTACTTCACCACCACAGGAAAGGAGCTTGGGAGAAATGAGTCAAGTCTAAATTTCTCTTTACCTTCCCTCAAAGAATAATATTTTTTAAAAAGCCAGTTTTCTCAGTTATTCCCAATAACCTTGTGCTCTGTCCCTTCTGTATCCTGTGACTGTATGAACGTGCACCCCAGGCCATCACAGATTCACCCTCCTGAGCCAGCTGTTGCTGTGATTATCCAGACCAGTTCTGCACCACTGAGCCTTGGCTCCTGTGGGGCTGCACCTCGCAGGGGGGAAGCACCTGAGAGCATCTTCTGACTTGTGGAGGACCTTAAATATCTGAGCCAGCTCAGTGGCTTAGTGCAGTTGTACTACAGTGTCTGGAAAATTCATATGCCAGCATGTGTGCCCAGCTAGGAATCTCTTAATAGAGACTTCTTGCCTTCACCATGATAATGGTGTTAAGTATAATCTGACATACAGCTGCAGAAAAGGTCTCTGAGGAAGCCCAGATGCACAAGTGCTGGGAAAAAAATAAACACCTTCAATGTGGTACTGACTGCCTGGTGATTTTTATATCTGAGGGCAGTTGTGTATTTCATGCTTATTCTAAGGAATCACATCTCTCCTGAGCTTACACTCTCTCAGTGGAAGGAGCCTGCCCGCTGTCCTGCTGGCTTTTATTATATTTGTATTGACTAGAATAATGCTGCCTTGTGGGCAGCTTCACTGTGCTGAACTTTGAGAGGGGTTCTCTGAGGATAAGAACGGCTGGTAATAGATACAGGGCTCGCTCAAACCCAGACAGGCAGCGAGGCAGCGCTGCAGCGCTAATCAATTCTGGGGAAAGCTGAAATCCATCGATGTGAGCGCTGCCCAGACAGCCCAGTGTGGATTAAGGACTCGGTTCCCCATTCTCTCACACCGAGGGGGTTGGCAGTGTTTTGTAGCTCGCTGCCTTTGAACTTCACTCTCACACAAATAACTACACGAGGGGTCTGGTGGCGAGGCATTCATCCTTGTATTGACTGTGGATTTTGGCTTTCAGGCAGCAGTCTGTTCTTTTCCCCTGCAAAGGCAGGCACGCAGCCTTGGTGTCTGAAGGGTGGGAGCAGAGAGGCAAAGGGGAAGAAGAAGTTGAAAAAGCAATAGAGTTTGTGTTTAACAGCGATGGATGCTGCGTGTGCCCTGAGCGCACCGGTGCCAGCGGCCAGGGCAGCGCTGCCTCTTTATCTGCAGGGCTGTGCAGCTCAGCAAAATATATTACCTGTAATAATGTGTCTCATATATACAACTGCCTTTCTGGATGTGCTTTGAAATGTTTAATGATGTGTGGCTGAAATGGAATGATATCTTCCTAATGAAATGCAATGGAAGGAGAGCTCGCGCACATTAAGACATTTTATCTGTGCCGGCAATTAATAACCTGGGAATTAAAACAAAGTATAAAACCTAAGAGTTTTAGCTAAAGCCATGGGATATTAGCAAATGGAACCCAGTCAGGTTTGCACAATGGTTTGCTGTAGTGAAATCCAGATGTCAGGGAACTCCACCTATCAGCTACTCATTTCTTTGAGGACTGTGGGCTTCTCAGTGATTTTATGTCTCTCAGCTGTCTTGAAGTTCATATATTCATATAATTATATTGCTATAGATTTTTCTCTCAAGTCTGTGGACATGTTTTAAATTAAAATAGTCAAGGGCTAACTGCTTGAGTTACCAAATGTTAGAGTGAAGTCTAGACTGGACACATCACAAACATTTATTCCAGGACCTCAGTGGTTCACCAACTTTGTGACTCAAATCTTCATGGAGCATCTAAATCAAGTTCATTAATTCTTACAATCACTTTTATGGCAAATTAATGAGTTAAACTCAATTCTTTTTCATAAAGAAATGTGTTCCCTTAGGTGACAAGTCACAGAACACTGTACATTCTCTGAGGATTGTGCAACTTGGGTTAAAAAGTCTAACCCTAATGCTTGGTTATGATAAATATTCTTTGAGCAAAAAAAAACCACTTGAAAATCTGGATTGTATTGGATTGAATTGGATTGGATTATCCAAAGTATTTGACACAAGGAATATTGAAATTCTGCTCTTTGATTTTGCAAGATTACTTTAGAGGATTCTCCTCATTGTAGAGAAAAATAAAACAGAGGCCAAAAGTTATTTAATCTCACAGTCTCAATTTTAAACACAGAGATCTGCTGATAACCCTTGGCATGTTGCTCTTGCACAATTGCAATAAGTGAAAAGAAAGGCTTCAAGCTTGCAGCAAAGTTCCATTGCACTTCAATATAATGATAAATTGTTTTTCAGTAAGAAGTTCACAGAAGTTCACAGGCAGACTAGGCAGAAATATTATTTGCATTCTTCCATAAAGAACTTTAAGTTAGAATCATTAGCCACCTTATATGATTTAAGACACAAAGAAACCAATATATGATTAAAAGTAGATCACAGGGAAGTGACTGTAAAATTGAATTTTAAATGAATGATTTCAGAAGACTATCTTCATCTCACCATGCCTTGTGGTATGTATTTCACCCTCCCTAAAGATTTAATAAAAGTATTACTCTGTCAGCACTTGGTAAATATTAAAATAATAATACCTGCCATAATTACTTTCCAGACATTACTAACATGTTCCGATCTGCATAAAGCTTGACTCTCAAGTTACACCAAAACTTTAAAGAGGAGGAAAATGGTTTCCTGTTCCTACACCATTTACAGGAGGGGCCAGGTTGGCAAAAAGGCTTTGTACCCAGCTGGGTCCTTGTCCTCATCCCAGGAGGTAGAGCAAGATGTGAACCAAAGTGTTGGTGCACACTTGACTTCAGCTGGAGGAGACCCTGCCCCAGCCAGCACCAAGCAGCTGCACCTACAGATCCAGGGGGATTGTTTGTTTAGGGAAAAAAATGCACATTATAATGTTAATTAAAACATATAAATATATTTATATAAATATAAATAAAACATATAATGTATATTAAAACATATAAAGTTTGTTTAGGGACAAAAATGCACATTATAATTACAGTAAGAGAATGGCCCATTGTCTTAGCAGAGGGACCTGTGGAGAGACACTCCAGGCTGTGTCCTTGAGCTGGCTGCTGCTGGAGGGTGGTGCTGTGCTGGGAAGGAGAGGGTGAGCTCTTGGAGAGGGGATTTTGGGAGACACAGGCAGTGGGAAGTGGAAGGGTTAGTGGCACTGCTGTTTATCAGGGCCCGTCACCACAGGCACACGGAGCAGTGATTAATTGGCCAGCCAGGCTGGATCAGGCAGTCTCCTGATTTCACATTTGTGTCCTGTTATCGTGCAGAAGCTTTAGGAGACACAAACTAAAGGTGGGAGGAGAGCTGATGATGCCCTTGGTGAACAGGAGAAGGTGTCAGTGCCGTGGCTGCTGCAGACTGAGGGGTCAGCAAGCCCTGGACACGCACACACTGCTGCACACACCTGGAAGGGTGGCACAGACCCACGGCCACTCCTCCTCTGACACAGCCCAAGCACTGGGGCACACTTTGGGAACAGCAGCAGAAAGCTCAGCCCCCACCACTTCTGCAGGAAGGTGTCAGTGGGCTAATGTTCTGTAATGCACAAGGGGCTGAGGAAAGTATTTCTTCTGATGCCTTTTTTAAGCTACATATTATTTCCACACCATCGTCTCGGACGTTTGCGATAGAAATTGAAGCACATTTAGATTTAGTGTTTTGGTCTAAAGCCAGAGGAAAGTGAAAATGGTTTCTTATGCTGCTCTGTTGCACTGCAGATCTGCAAATGGGGTTACCACATCCACTGAGGCCACATGGGCAAGGGAAGGCAAGCGAGGGGCTGAGTGGTGAGAGGCAGGAACTGGGCTGGAACACAAGTGCAAAACGACCCAGAGATGAGAAGACACCAAAAAGGCCTTTTTGCCAGTGGGACCACATAAAACCTTAAGCACTGTCATCCCTTTTCATCCAGGAACCTTAACTGGGGACATGGCTCTGACCATGATGAGCTTGTGGGACTGTGGATTCCCACATCAGACAGCTCTGTGCTCATGGATTTGCACCCTGGGGATGGGGTGTAGAGAGGGGTCAGTGCAAGGGACTGTTTGAGCTGTCTCTCCTAGGAAGAATTACCTCTCTGGTGTCCCAGAGAACTGGAGGTGCTATTCCTCAGTGCCCTGCTCTTGCTTTTGTCTGGGACATGCACTTACACAGCTAAAGAAAGGAATTGTTCCCTCTGCCAACCTGTCTGAGCTCTTTAATTTTGATAACATTATCTTAAGTTCAGTACCTAATGCAGGATGATTTCATATTTTAAAATATTTTATAAAAAAGTGTGTGTGCCCTTATGACAATCGTAATAAAACAATAGTTCTAGTGGGAAGAAGAGCCAACACATTTGCAATTCCCTTTCCCGTAATACGCAGTAATTCAGCAATCCTGTCATGAGATAAGAATTACTTTGACAAGAATTTTCTTTTAATAGCTCTGTCTGCAACAGAGTAAATTTCTTTCCTTGTCATTACAGCTTCTGGCCTGCAGTAAATGCCTGAAGACTGAGTAAAACTGTAAAGGCAGCAACCTGCCATCACCCACATAAACAATGCACACACCACTCTCCCTTCACAGGGTTTGAAAAGCATTTCACATCCTTGACTGTTTAAATAAAAGCATTAAGAGACTTGGAAGCATTAGGGCTCTCCAAGAATCCTTAATTAATTTTGCTGATTTATGCCTTACACTAAGCATGGGAGCATGGGGCTGAAGCAAAGGGTACACACTGAGAGCAAAATCAAAACCATTTACTTGTAGGAGGCACATGGACAAAAAATAGCATGTACAGTCAATAAAGCTAAGGAACTATGGCTGTTTGGCCTCAAGGGTTAGACTGGGAACCTGGTGGGATATCTGATGCCTTTCTTCATGTGAATTAATGCCAGAAAAGCAGCACAGACAATTCCACTCAAAGCCAATCCTATGTCAATATCTGCAGGAACAAACCTCTGCTGATGGCAGGAACTGGCTGAAGCATCCACCAGGGTCCTAAGCAACAGGCAGTGATGTGAAATGTGGCTCCTGAACAAGATGTAGGATCTCAGTGTCTTTGTTTGACCTTGGAGCTTCTTTAGCTCGTTGTTGCTGTACCTGTCACGACTAATGTAAACCTCCATTCTCCAAGTGCCTACAGCTCCTCAGCTCTTTTCAGTCCAAGAGATTGCTTTGGGAATGTCTACCAAGCTGCTGGGTGGAAGTCTGACTCCACAGGTTTACTAAAATCCATGAGTTGTTTAGTCCTTATCTCACTCTGTGGCTCCATGTCCTCGCTGTGGCCACCCAGCCCTTCCTTCATGAGTTTCTCATGGCATCCTTGGCACTGGGCATCCAACACCACACAGCTCCCTGCTCCTTACCCCTCTCTCAGGAATGTAGCTCACAGGCAAAGCATGATAACAATTGTAAATCTCTAAAGGTCACTGGTGAGTCAAAAGCGTCCAGAAGTGCTGTAGCTCCATCAGGAATGATAAGCCTCCAGAAATATCTGCAGTGAGGCACAGAATATGTCCACAGCCAGCTTGGATTTTGTAGTCCAGTTTCTGAAAAGACAGCACTGCAGAATGGAGCAGAAAGCAAGAATTGCCTGTGATACCCCCAGGTCTGAGCAGCTCTGTGATTGTGCACAGGCCCTGGTGCACACCTGGGTGTGGGGCTGGTTAAAATGGCATTTTTCACCAGCAACTAATTGTGCTTAACGTTGAGCAGAAACAGCACAGCAGTCTCAGCAGATGTCTTATCCAATTGATTCTTAGCAAATTCTTCTCTTTTTTCTGCTCCTTAGTGAAAATTGGTTTCCTTGCAGCATCTAAATGTGATGGGTATTTTTAGATCTATAATTTTTCATATGGAGCTAATGAGGCTGCTTTTATTCTATCCAGTACAACACACGAATAAGAACACCAAACTTTCCCAGACCCTGCTGGGATAGCAAGCAAGACCACAGGACTTCTTTCCTATGGAACTGCCTAATTTTAGATCAGTTCTTTTTGCTTACTACAAAGATTTATAGCTTTTACTTTGGCATTCAACAGACATGCACAATCCAGTTTTCAGCCCTGATCTCCAAATAAAGAAGATTAAAGCCTGAAAATGCTGCTCCTGTTTAAAGACAGAAGGAGAGCCATCCTCCTGCAGTAAATACTCTTGATCATTATCTTTGAAACATTGAGCAAAAAAATACAACTTTATGTTCTAGCCAACAGAAAACAGAAAACATTTGTAACTGAAAAAATAATGCAACCAACATAGTTTTATCTAAGTCCTCCCAATTTCCTTAGTGCTTGTGATAAAAAGAAAAAAATTGAGAGCACATGAAATTCCCTGAAATTTAGGAGCCTGGGTTAGCTACAGCTCTGCAGGACTTTGGTCTGCAGAAGGCAGTGGTGTAGCCAACCCTTTTTTAGGGCACTGGGTTTGGAAAAAATGGAAACAATGGTTTCTTTACTCTAGGTGCTAAAGCAGAATATCATGTCTTGTGTTGTCTTATGAGGAAGAATAAAATGGGCATTTCTGAAGTAAAGCTGATGTCCAAGCTGGCATAAACCAGTTCATTGCCCAGCCTTTAGAAGCAAAAATCCTTACAGGAGACACAACACCTGCAATGTCCTAAGGTTGGCTGAGACCCAGGAAATGAAGGGAGCTCTCAAGGAAGGTTTTTTGGAGGGAGCATAATGCCTTTCCAGTGCCTAAGACTTCATTCCAGACCAATCCAAAACATGACTGCAACCACAGTGTGTCAAACTGAGGAGCTGCATCTCATCCAAAACGGGTACAAGCTCTGCAGCACCCCTGAACTGGCCCAAAGGTCTATATAAGGTGTCTCAGACCTGGATGGGAGCCTAGGAACAATGCCTGCAGGGAGAAATTGTCACCTTGGGCTCCTGCAGCTGCTTGGAATGCCCAGAGCTGGTCTGGTCTCCTCTGGGGAGCTGTGACCATCACCCCACACCTTTGCTGAGGCTGCTGGCAGCCCCTGCTCCTTCTTACCTGTTCCAGAGCTCAGACTAAGGTGGAGGCAGGAGAGGTGCTGGGAGATGGTGACCTAAAACCAGTCTAACCACTCTGCTCTGAGAGCTGGGCTGAGAGCAGCTGGGTTAGACCAGGGAACCTGACCCATCATGTCTTACTGCACAATCCGACATGGGATGAGAGAGCAGCCGCCTCTGCTGCCTCCCAACACATCCCAACCTCTGCAAAACATGACTCTTGATCACACACTGCTGTGAAAAGCCAGCCTGGCAAACACAGAGCTGCTTGCACATGGCAAGGACATGCTATGGGAGAGGGAAATCAGGAAATCCTGAAATTCAGAAGGAGGAGCCAAGCTCAGCTGTGCCCACCATGATGGCAGAAGGGCACATGCTGAGCTGCAAGGTGGCTGTACTTATGGTGCAAGTGGCCAGGGGCATTTGTTTGGCTCCCCCATATCCCCAAAATTGTTCCATGCCCACTGGAAAGTATTCCTTCTTCACAGCCAGAGCAAAGATATTCATTAACAAACAGAAACAGCCCAAACATTGTACTGAACTTAATAGTCATAGAAGCCCCCAAACACTCCTGGGCATGTGTTTCATTGATCCAATGATTATGGAATTAATTTACTAATGAGTCAATAAAATGAATCCACATGACATTTCCAAAACCAGAAGAATCTCTTCATTTAAATTAGGCCCATTCATTTTCCTGAGGACCATGGGAGGGATATTTTTTAAGGACAGAACACCCACAACATCTGTTATCTCTAACTAGAACTTCAGTTACTCAGCAGTCCTACAAACCAGAACATACATTTTTCTGTCTTTAATTGCTGTTTAGTTTTCTACATTATTAATGATCAGTATAAAGTGTCCAAATGTGCCTCCAAAAAAATACTGCCTTTAGCTGAAGGACTGAGAAGTTTGTGTTCATGCAGGCAATGATTTATACCAACCAAGCAATGTGTTAGATTAGCAACTTCAGTAGCACAGCATTCAATCTGCTTGATCAGAAATGTGTTTGTACCATTTAAGGGCTACCATTGATTATTATCTTAGCTGAAATACACATTTTTATGGCCAAACTTGAGCTGACATCCTAGTCTCATAAAATTTCCTGACAATCGATAGCAATTAGCAGAACTTGCAGCTGTCACAATTGATGTAACACGACTGTCTCTTGGTCTGACTCTCTTGCATGTCCAAACACCTTTCTCTTTCTGTGCCTGGTGACAGAGTGTGACATGAACTGCTCAGCTCTTCACCAAATGAGTGCCTCAGCCCTGGATTCACAAAGGGCTTGGGGGGCTCATTGTCCCCCCATTCTGAAGGGCAGTGCCACAGGGGGTCTTTGCCAGCCCTGCACCCCTGAGCTCCTCCTGCTCCCCTATGGCCTGTCCAAACTCCAGCCTCAGAACTACAGAACCATAGAAGAGCCTGGGTTGGAAGGCATCTTAAAAACCACTAAGTTTGAACTCCCCTGCCATGGGCAGAGACACCACTCACTAGTTCAGGTCGCTCAGGGCCTCATGCAATGTGACCTTGAACAGTTCCAGGGGTGTGGAATTGTTCAGCCTCCAGAGGGGCTGCTGCATCTCTCCAGACTGGTGCGCAGTAAATCCGATCCCGAGGCATAATTCATGAATATAAGCGGGGCCATTACTTTTCAGACCCCAATTTCTTTTGAAAACCTTCATCCCAGTTTCAGGGCAATGCAGTGAACAACCCTAAGTGCACTAAACTAAAGATCCAAGCTGTTTTCTGCTTTGCATCTTTCAAAGCAGGCAATAAGCACACGGCTTACTGGGATCAGTGGCCAAGAGCTGGAGGAGGACACGTGGGCAGGCACTGCTCAGTCACTCAGCTCTTTGCTAAAGAGTTTCTCTTTCTCAAGGAGAACAGAGCCCCTGCAGAGGCAAGCTGCAAGCTCTCCCCTGGGCTCCAGAGGATATTTCATGTGATAGCTGAAGGATATCTAATAAAATGACTGAACTCTGAAACAATGCAAACAAACATCAGCTGCAAATTGATCCGAAACCCCTGCTCATTCTCTGATCTGTTACTGACACAAACCTTCTTCCTCAGGCGGGACAGAAGAAATGGAGGTCACTAATTTGCTCCTGACAGAAAGCAGAACACAGCTTCTTAAACATTATGGGAAAAAATAAATACAGCAAAATGTTTCCTAGATGAAAGATTTGAATTATTTTATGCTTGTTAATTGCTTATCATATCTAGCACACACTGTCATTTCCAGAGCAGTGCAGCCAGAGACATATAAAGGGGAGAAAACTTTGCTGTCTCATTTTGGCTTCAGCAGATCCCTGTTGCTTACCCAAAAAGTTAGAATTCAGCCAGTGAATTACTATTATTCCATTCATGTTCTCAGAACTTGCTTTATGAAGAGAAATACAAAATCATGTGCACTGGTACATCCATACACATGCACGTAGAAGAAACTAAGCGTTGTTATTCTGTTTTACATTATGCCCTGCTGTACAGCAGAAGTGGCTGATCCCACATTTTTTTTGGGTTTTTTTTGTCATTCACATTGTGCTACCACTGAGGTTTGTGGAAAGTTTCCTTGCAACTGGTGGCATAGCAAACTACCCTGCTTCAGGATAGATAGAAAGAGCATTTATCTCCTTATGGTGCTGGAATAGGAACCAGTGCCCAAAGGTTACATATGAGGCAGGAAGGGAACTGTGTGTGCAGAGGAGATCTGCCAGTATCTCTCACCTGCATGTGAGAGAGCACACAGGTAATGTCATTTTTCCAGATGGGGAAAAATGGAAAGATGGAAGGTTTGAGCAGTGTCTGTGCTAGAAAGAGGCTTACAACTACTAGCAGACAGTGTTTTCTGGTGTTTGAAACATGTGGGAGTTAAAGGAAGCATAAGTCTGCATTAATTTATACATATATATATATATATATATATATTGCTTGCCTGAAATGGGGGGAGGAGGGGGAGAGGAAAGACAGCATTAGGACAGGGCTTTATACATGAAATTTTTGCTCAGCCCTTGGTCCCGAGGGAGAGAAGTGCCTTACTTGGTATGTAAAGGTAATGGAAACAAGCACTAAAATCTCTCTAATGAGAAGAAAACACCACACAGTTTATTAATTTAGGCTTCTGGAAATTAGTTTGCTGAACTTAAGGGCTAAATGCAGGTGTTAAGCCCAGCCATCTCCACACTAAATTACATGCTCTCCCTTACATACATAATCACTGTCTATTCAGGCTTTTTCCATATTGCCTGCTATTATGGTATCTAGGCAATGATTCTCATGCTAGTAACTTGATACCTATTTTTACAGTCCTGCTAAAGTACTAACTAGTACTGCTGTAGTCTGCCCTGAAATCAATTCCTAATGTTACTGTAGGAGCAAACATAAAACTTGATGTATTTTTCTCCAAAGGTTAATATCATATGTTTCTGATTGAAGATGGAAAAAAATAATTTCCTCACAGGGTGGATTTTGTTATGTCTCTTGTACAGGCATGGAGGAGGGGAAAACCCTTAGAGGATGAGGATCAGGACCAAGACCCCGTGTTACTATGTAAAACAGGTAGGGGAGTTGTTTCAGAAAGCTGCTCTTAAAACTGAGACAATTTGGTGTTTCTGTCCATATTCCTGGGGGTAGGACTGTTCCTGTCCACATTACAGGTGACAGAGCTGGAGATGATGGCAGGTACCAGATCACCCAGAGGGACAGCCTATCCCAAAGTGTACAACTAAAGATTTCCTTACTTTTATTTTTTTTTTTTTCCTTCTAGTTGGACAGAAGACAGATTTTCAGTCTGTAGGTAGGTAGATATATCCATCAGGAACACTCTTCCAGCTTTGCAACTGAAGTGCATCTGACTCTGCCCAACCTCACAGACATTTCACAGGGAAATGTGCTGTGCTCTGATACTGCTATATGAATCAGCCAGTGCTTCTTTTTGGTATGCTCTAAATTGCATGATCAAGCATGGCTCTTAATAGCTAAGTGATGATTCATTTATGATGGCACCAGGACAATCCAAGGGAGTTTTTACCTTTTATCCTCAGTGTAATGGGCTCTGTGCATTCCAGTTTCAGCAAGGTCTGAGCAAATTCAATAATCAGACCAGTATTCAGCACTTTTTATGCACAGATCTAAACCAAATTGCTACTAAAATTTTAACGAGACCAGCCTTTTGCATTAACTGTGTAACAAGAAACACAAGGCTGCCTCAGGTTTGGGGTGTTTGCTCTACACTGGACGTAAAGGGCTTTAGTCCCAGGTTATGGAATACCACAGAATTCCATGTGCTTTAACAGCTGCAGGAGGAGGTGGAGGGTCTCCAGTTGGGGCTGGAGATGAGCAAGCTGCAGTGCCCCTCTCATCCCCAGCTGCTCCATTAAAACAAAACTCAGAGGCATTAAGCACATTCCCAATATTGCTTTTCTGTGTAAGCAAATGGAAGCAGGGAGAGAGGTTGTGTGAAGGGGAGTGGGACACGAGATCATCTTTTAGCAAAGATATTGTCTGTGATACAAAAAGAGGCAGGGAATGCTTGAGTTATACAAACATTCCTGAAATAGCAGGAAAACTTTAGCAGATGTTTCCTCCATCTAATTTTCCCCCTTTCTCCTCTTTCTGCGTGTGGCTTTGCAGATCTCTCTGCTTTCTAAAAACCCCTCTTGTATGAAGGGCCTGCATTAAAATGTCAGGCTTTATTTTTCCAAAAGACAACTGCCAGAAATGAAACCCTAAATGCTCGTTTCAGAGCCAGGCAAGGATCTCTTGGGAACTGCTGGGAATCCCACCCCTATTTCTGATTAGGTTTTCATCAGCAGTATAGGAGCCAAATTCTCAGTTGCCTGAAGGCTTTCATCTCAATGAGAATCAGACTCAGAGGAGCTCTAAGGTATCAAATCATATTTACTGTCTCTGTTAGTTATTGGCAAGGCGTCTGGAAATACCTTAGGATTAGTGTTTTGATTAGAATATGATCATAACTTTATAAAACACTGATAAAAATGATCTCATTTTCTGAGCCAAGAACTCGACAGACTTGAGGAAGGAATCATTTTTAGCAACACTTTCTTCAAGGGGCTTTAGAAAGGATCAAAATCTACTGCTGAGCAGAGTGAGGGGATCCCTGACAATTTAGGATTGGAACAAGGACTTTTGTCAGCTAATTACTGAGAACCCTCTAATGCTCTTGGTCACAGCTGGAGCTGGCATAGAATCCACAGAATCTCCTGAGCTGGAAGGGACCCACAAGGATTATGAAGTCAAGCTCTTGGCCCTGCACAGAGCAACCTCAGGAATCACACCATGTGCCTGTCCAGATGCTAGTAATGCAGATGGATGGTAGACAAATCTACACTTCTATGGTGAGCAGGACATCCTTTGTTCCTGTGGATCTTAGTGGCAGCAGTGGGTCAGCCTGGGCCTAAAAAATTCCACCCCAAACCCCTCTTTCAGTGAGCAGACACAGTGAATGCAATATATATATATATTTTATATATATATATACGTGCACACACACATATATATATATATACACACACACACATATATTCAACCATATCAATTCAATATAATGGTGACTGGGGTAAGGGAATAAGCAATAAAAAGCCACCAAATGAGGGGTATTTTAGGGTGGCAGGTCATGGCAGAAGAGCTGAAACACACATCTCCTCCTTGGGTGCACCCTTGGCTCTCCCCTGTGCTTTCCCCCTTCACCTGCTGTACTCACAGCTCCTTGCAGCAAAAGCTGTCCCAGTTTCCTGCTATCACAGCAGAAAGGCTCCTGAACCTCAGCTTTTATGCAGAGCAGCACACAGAGAAAAGGCTAATCAATGACAGATGATGAGAACACCCTGCCTGGCTACCTGGGTACTTCCCACCCCTCGCTCAGGGATACACCGACAGAAGGGACCCTTTTGTGCCATCCTTGGACTCTGGGGATGTTTCATTATCTGCTGGACTCGATGATCTTACAGGTCTTTTCTAACCAGAGTTCAGTGATTTTTCTTTGGAGGAAGAAGCGGTGGGAAGCAGGGAAGGGTCTCCTGCCAGCCCAGGCAGTCTTTGCCCTCTGCTGGATAAAGCCAGACCTGCTGATTCCATCCTGATAACAGATATTTTTGCCAAGGGGAACGTGGCATTTAGAAAACAGATCAGCCCAATGAATATCCCAATGAATATTTTCAAACCTACCACCTTACTCTGTTGAGGCAGCAGCAAATTTGCTATCACGGTGTGAACAGGCTGGGAAGGAGTGCTGGAAGTTGAGGGAGTGGGAGACACAGACACTGCATTGCATAACACCTAAAAATTAAAAAAAAAAAAATTTAAATTAAAAGTGTCAAGGAAGAGAAAAAAGTGTCAGGCTGTATCTACTGTTCTTTATTGTGACTGTCCTTGTTTCTTTACAACTGAATATACTCACACCAATTTCAAGTCAGCCTATCAAGATGGCAAATCCAAAGTATATTTGAGTTATTGATTCAAAGAAAGCAGCTCTTACATCTTACTTTGAAGCCTATTTGCAGTAACAGGATGTGCCATCTGCTCCTTGCAATGGTACAGGCCAGAGATTTCAGTTCCAGAGACATATGGAGAATATGAAGGGTTTTATTCATTTTTGGATATGAAGCTTCAGGAGCAGAGGCCATCACCTTCAAAACCCTGTGGGGGAAGAGGAGCTGGGAGCTCCTGTGTGACACCCTCCCTGGCTGGAATCCTGCTGAGGGTGGGCATGGGGGAGAGGGTGACAGGGCTGTCTGAAACCATGTGGTGGCTTGGCAGTGGCAGGAGACCACAGACAAGGACAACAGCCATTCCAGGTCGTGCCAGTGTTTTGGGGAACCATTAGATGACCCAGTGCCCGAGACCAGCATTGGGAGTTTGAGAAGTTTTGGATGGGAAATAACTCCCAGAGGCAGGAGCATTCTCCTCCTTGAACACATTGCTCAAGCCTGCCATGTGCTTTTGGCTGGGTTTGCAGGGAGGGCTGGATCCCCTGGTTGTAGCAAACACCTCTGTGTCCATCCCTCACACGGGGTCGGACTGGCTGACACCCTTCTCTGCCATCACACCCCCAGAGGAAAGGGAAATGCACTGAATCACCAGCTGGCAGCTTGCAGCCCATCATAGGACCAGGTTCCTGCTTCAAATAGCATCAGGGACTATTCACAATATAGCCATCAACAACTTCACCCCTTTCACCTACGGTTTGAAAGCCCTCCCTTTATTCTGGTTCCAATCCAACAAGTTCCTGAAGGGTAAACAAGGTCTGAGGAGGGTAGATGGTTTCTCAGAGGTCACCCATAGTGGCACTCACACAGTGACAAATGAAACAAAGTGGTTCAAACCACCCGTGTACCCCCACCAAAAGAAAACTGCAGGAATTTTGTTTTATCATTCATCAGTTCAAAAAGATATAAACACAAACACATCCACAGTATCATCTCCTTTGACTGATTCCAGCCCAGTGCCATTTCAAATAGCTGCAGTGTGAAATCCAGTTATTTCATATTGGCTGTGCTGCACTTGAAAGATAATAACATTAATTTTTATTGTAACAAACAGCCTTAATTAAACTTGCAGAATAAATACATAGTCATGCAGCCTTTATCCATATTGGAGCTTGACATTAATCTTTATTATTGTTATTAAGTGTTAAGATATGAGAGTATTTTGATGAATAATAACAGTGCATTCCCAATCAATGCATATTTAAAATATATGTTTACAAAAGGCAGTGGCACAAAGATATGATTTGAGAGCTCTGAGGCTGTTATGGCCAGATAGATAAATGCCAGTAATTCATCATGTGCTGTGGGGATTAGAGAATTCAGCAAGAATCCTTTTCACAGTTCTGTGGCAAGCAGGCAGCAGTGATGTGCCTGGTCCATATCCCAATCTCTGCTCCCATACTTCATCCTCAGAGACACGAGGTGAAGCTCAAAGATAAAGCAAGCCTCAAACTTTGCTGTCTGCTCTTGGGTACTCACAGCAATTGCTTCTCAGAAGTAAAACTGGAAATAAATTCTACATTCTTTTTCCTAGTTCTCAAAAGAGATGAAATCTTGGAGTGTTTTGGCTTTCTTTATTATTTCAGTAATTTATAATTGGAAAATTGGGAATTTATTTCCATTTAAGTTTGATTTACTGTTAGCAACCAGGCCTACACTGAAATCAAAGATCACAATAATGGAAGTTTAGACAGCCCATGCTTGGGGTCTTGCTCAGGACTCAGAAGATTCTCCAGTTCACACATCTGGAGGCCTGAGGCACCATCACTGTCACCCAGCTCAGGCTCTCATGCACCAACACCTGTGAAATGTACCCAGCACTTCACAGATTAAATCCAGGAATTTGTGATTGATGGAGCATACATCCTAGAGAAAGAAACCCACCCTAACTCAGAGACTACAATGAGCAGAGAATTTTCCACATCCCTTCATAAGCTGTCCCAGGCTTAGTTAATTGTTAACTTACCACATCCATTGAAAAGGGTTTGAGTGATTGACTAAAAATCAGATTTATTTTAGGCCAAGTTTTGCTCCATTGAACACCTTTGCTGTCCTTAAGGTCTGGTTTCAGTCCCCAGCTCTGCCTCAGCCATCCTCTGTCACCTTGAGCAAACAACTCCCCCCCTCTGTTGCCATCTGCCCCAACAGCACATCCTTAGTCTGCCTTGTCTGGTTCCATCATATCTTTCTTCCAGATGAGGATTTTCCTGCAGATGCATGGCACTCACATGCTAGCAATTTTCTATCAATCATGACTTCTAGTTGCTGTACAAATATTTAATAACAGTTTGAATGCTGGACTTGATGCTGGAGTTAATCTCACCAACAGGCTGGATCAAATCCACCCAGCTGTGAAATAACTCAAATTTGGTATGTTAGTTCAGAACTGTTTCCTCATCTTTTACAAATAGAAATAATATATCAATTACAATATGTTTGCATTTGAAATTTTTCTCATTTCAGTTAATTAATTCACAAGCCAGGCCTCTGAGTACTATTTCACATCCTCTGAAGGGGCTGGGAGGTGGCTGTAAACCCTATTAGCTCTACAAAAATACTCTCTGGCACTTTCCCAGTGGGTAATGGTAAGAGCAGGAGTCAAATGGGCACTTCACATATGCACACCCAGCGTGTTTAAACTCCCATGTTGCCCATCATTTACACCAAAAGTACACAACCATGGCATGGGAAAGTAAATAACTCCTCTGCAGCCTCCCAGTGCATTTTCTGTGCATTCTTGCCTGCACCCAGGGTCTGACCAGGGCTTCACCTCACGCTGCAGCTCCAGGTTCAGAGCACTGTCCCTGTGGTGAGTGGTGGCACGGACAGCAGGTGACCTGCAGACCTTCCCAAAGCAGACATCCTCACCCACTGCTCAGCTCCTCCTGTGTGTGCAGAGAACTTCCCTAAATTACACAGGGGTCACTCTGAGTTCAGTGCTTGTAGGACACAGCTGGAGACGAGGAGCAAGACCCCAGACCCGAGGCTCCAGGCTGCACAGATGTCCTCACTCTGCCCTCATGCACAACCAGAACTCACTGGATGGTGAGAACATCTCCTTTTGTTCAGCTCTCCGCCCTTCCTGCTCAGCAGTGAATTGTCTCCACACATGGAGCTGTATTCAAGGTACAAATAGGATGTTATCCTTTGCCCCTCCTCCTTCTATCACAGCCTATTTGGCTTTGCAGTGTTTTAACTCCAATACTCGTGCAGTTGAGTCAGGCTACGAGTGTGCTTGTGCACATCAACCCAAGAGAACCCCTCAGCTGCAGTGTTTTGGTAGCTGTACCATTGCCTGTCCCTTTGAGGAAGGATTAAATCCTCTCAAACAAGGGATAGTCTGACCTGGCCAACAAGAGCCCTAAAAAAATGACTAAATGTACTCCTGATGCAGAATGTGTCTCTTGGTGAGAAGCTCCTCTGCCTGAACAGGGTGATTCACAGTGAAGGTGAAGTCATTGTGCATTTTGTCCTCCCTTGTACCAGTTAATACAAAGCAGTTACACTGATGAATCTCACCAAGAATCTCCTAGCTGTGATGTAAATCAGTGCAGCTCCACTGAAGTGATGGGACTCTCCATATTTATATCAGTTGTGGAGCTAGCCCTAATATATTTTCTAGAGAAATAGCAGGATTTCAGAAAAGGAAACATGTTCTAAATAACTGAACTAGAACAAAACCCCAAAATGCAGAGGATACAGAAAGCATGAACCAAAAAGACATGTCCCCTTATGGTTCTCATACCTTTTGACACTGTCAGCTCTTTTCCATTAATTTATAACAACAACACTCTACGCTCAGAGGAATTTTTCCACAGACATCACTGCAGTCAACTCAGCATGATCAAGTCTAAGCAGGAAATAACAAAAGCAACTAAATCACACCTACAATTTTCTTATGGGATCTATGTATGTATTTTACCCACCACAGGCATCCTCCCTCAGAAATACACAGTTTACATGCCTTTGGTATTTTTCATGGTTCATTACTCAAGGTAATTTATTACAAGTTTATGCTGCTACAGTACATCATTTTGTAATTTTCTGCAATAAAACCATTGCACTGACTAGTCTTGGTTCTTTATTACACTTGAGGTCACTTGAAAGGGTAATTTCATCTACTGAACGTTAAATCCTGCAATAATTCAATATTTTGAAGATATTTGAATGCAGCACTCTCCTCTTCTGCAAGAGCATGTGGCCAGGACTGAGGGTAACACGGAGCCATGGCCAGTATGGCTCAACTTTAGATGGAATAAACTACTGTCAGAGTTTAAATAATAAACTGTTAATAAACTACTGCTGGTCACCTCTGAAATTCCTAATGTGATTGGAGCACCCTGGATATGGATATAATATGGATATGATATGGATATGATATGGATATGCTGGTATGATATGGATATGCTGAATGCCTTGTTTTTTATTAATAAACATATGTGCACAAGGCCAGCATATTTTAGACTCATATTTTAGAAAGAACTTCAGGATGGTTGGAGAAGCCTGTGGATGTGTCTCAACAGGGTTTGCTTCAGTGGGACCTAACCAGGCTCTTGAGCATCTTCTCCACCACTGCTTGTACAGCCAAAGAACTGGGACCCCTCGAGATCCTCTAAACTTGATGAATTTGCTGCTAAAGTGCTCAAGGAATTGTAGCTGCACAGGAACTGGCTAAGTAATAACAACAGAACAGCTTTAATATTGCTCCATATCCTACAGCTTTACCTCAGAGCCCCGAGGACTCCAGGGTCTGCCCACAGCAGTGAAGAGCAATGCTTTGCATTCAGGGTGGTCGCTGTGGACTAACAACTGCTCTGCTGAAAGAAGTCGTTCAGGGGATTAGCACACCAGTATTTTTTCTCTGCAGAAGCCATAAGCAAGTCCTCCCATCCCTGCCAAGAGATCAGAGCCGTCAACGGCGTTTTTAAATCGTCTCACCATAAACTTTTAAAAACAATGTTTAAATCATCTGCCTTGGGAGAACTCGAGGAAGAAGAGAATGGGGAAATAAAAAGAAATCAATAACCTCTGAGAGGCCTGAGCTGCAGACAAGTTAAGCAGGAAGAAGGGATGTCCTGAACAGCCCAGCACCAAGGGCAGTGATTCTGGCTGCCAGAACTGCTGTTAAGCTTTTGTGCAGTACTGCCAGAGCTCAAATGGGGCTAGAAAGAAGGAGAAACTCTTATATCCCTCTAATTTACAGATCTTTTGCTTCATCAAGTCTCTCTGGGTAGGAAAACTTCAATTTTCCCCTCACTGCCTTAAAGAAATGCAGAAAAATCTGGCATCAACCCTGTTTAAGGTGAAATGAGTCTGGTTCAAATATCATACCACATGCCTTCCTTACTGACAAGCCTGATTTTGTGGGTGACCTCAGTGGCAGCAGGATGTGGATCCTTTCTCATTAGAGGAGTAAGAGAGCTGTAGCTGTCCCACCTCTTACCCTTCTGGCTGGATAAAAATTCTTCTTTAGCAGGCATTGCAAGGGCAGGTCACCTTCACAGGACCTCCTAAAGGCTCTGGGGCTGTGCCAGGCCCGGGGTGGATGGTGCAGGAAGAGCCACGAGCTGGCATGGAGCTGGAAAGACGAGTAGGCTCCAGCAGAGATTCCCCATCCTTGACTGTGCACATCCTAAATGAGAGGCAGTGAGAGATTCCTGCCCACCTCCACCTGCTGGCATTCACCACTCTGTGATGAGGAGCCAGGCTCCCTTGTTTCAGAGTCCAGCCACATCCAGCTCAGGAAGGAAAGTGGTGATGAGCAGAATGCTGGAAAACCTCCAGTGACTTGAAGGAAGATTCTGTAATGCACAGAAATGTGCTGACTGCAAGTGTTGATGCCTGGGACACGCTGAGGCTGGAAACTCTTCACATCCTCCTCCACTTTCTCTACCTCTAGCATTTTCCACTGTGTGCATTTCTCCATCACTTCTTTACAATTAACACTTTTGTTTTCCTACTAACACCTGTACTTCACTGCTGCCCCTCTTCTGTCTTTCTTCAGCACAGAAGGAGAGGAGAGAGGATAGGGTTATTTGCAGGGAATATTTGGTAGCTCACCTTTGCCATCTCACTCCCTGGCTACTCAACCATAGAGCTGTTCAGGAGGAGCAGGGGTAATTGCAGGAGTGCTTGACCAGCAAAGAGGTTGAAATAAACAAATTACTCAGATGCTCTGGAGAAACAGCGAGCATGACCTCTGCTCTTCAGTTGTACCAGCCCAGTGCTTTGCTATTTCATCCCTGCACCTGCCCTAACTAAGCCTGGAGATGCTGAGAGTCCCTGCACAGGAGAACATAGATGTAAGATTTCCTGGGGGATCTTCACTTCTCACCTTCCTCCTCACTTAATGGGGAAAAAGTAGCCTTGGATATGGACTTCTGATTTATGAAAGAAGGAATCCAAACACACTCTGCTTGTTTCAGCTGGGCTGTTAGTCATCAAACTAACCTGTGCTCAGTCTCCAGTGATTCCCAGCTTTTGCTGTTACAGCCTGAATTGCTGTTTCCCTCTGAATTTCAATCAGGAGTCATTACCGTGTGCTGCCCACATTCTGCTCAGGATAGATGCCTCTCATAAGGTACTGGAATTGCTCAATGCAGTGAACTTACTCTCTTTAAGAACCTGAATTACACTAAGTGCTTCACTTACCATCTGCTTTTTTGATTTGCTTACTCTTCTGCTCGTACTGTCTGCAAGAGCCATTTGTTTCTTTGCCTATAAATTCCTGGTCCAGAAGAAACTGCAGCATTGTCAGCAGACTGCTGAAATATGGCTTGAGAATGGACCTACAAAAGAGGCTGGAAGCAAAACTTAGCACACAGTCAAACTATCTGTAATTGGATTTTGAGGCCAAACCATTATAATGAACAGAGTGAAAGGAATAAACAGGATCGTTTATTTTATTCCATCATTAGCAAAACTCCTTGGATACATGTGATAATTGCTGGCAAAGATTTACATACAGAAATTGTGCCTGAAAATGTTTAAACCCACTTCTTTATAACAGATCCACTACCAGCATACCAATTACATGACATAAAGTGTCTTCAGCTTGGAGAAACCCCATAAGGCTTTCAGCAGCATAACCTGCCAGCCTTTCCCTGCTCTGTGCTTGGGATGTGCCTGGATGGACTGATTTAAGCAAGGAATACACATTCTCAGCAATCTGTCATGAATGTTTACAAAATTATCTCTAGAGGAGCCTATAGGTCAGCCTGGGAATGAGAAGTGACAGAAGATCAAGATCTTCAGTCCTCACTCTGGTAACATACTAATGGATCATAATGGGTGATTTTGTGTAAGCAAGGCACACGGGTACATCTCCATTAAGAACCTTTCTTATCAGCCTGTGTGTTTTAAAAAAAGCAAAGTTTAGAAATTTGCTAGGGTTTACATCCATTAAAATCAAGAATGAATCTCCAGCTTGTTCCCCTGAGAATGTACCATCCTGGGGGGTGATTTGAAGGCCACTGATAGGAAGAAATTTATTGACTTCAGAAATGTAGTCCAGTAGTTGAAGAGCCAAAATGCAAAAAGGCAGAGGCTTGGAGGGAAGGACACAGCCATACCCATGAGTATATAGAGATTTACCTTTGGAGGAAGGGTCTGCAAATGAGAAAGGTATCTGTCTGCTGGCTGGTTTTGTGAGCTGGGTTTTTATATTAAGGCAGCTAGAAATAGGAAAATACACATACTTTTCACTGCCTTTACCTGTTTCTGGGCCTGCCTATCTTTTGAAGAAAAAAAAAATTCAAAACTTTGGCTCTGCAGCCTTTGCCAAAAGGTCCCTTCCTTTTTGTGTACCCCTGGTCCTCCTGCAGCGCAGGGAAATGGAGCGGCAAGGGGAAGATGGACATGACAGATGTCCAAACTTGAGCCAGTCATCTCAGTTTTTGCACAGAGTATCTGGGTTAGAGAGCACATTGCCCATTTGCAGCTCTGGATGTCCAGCTCCTGAGGCAGTTTCCAGTGATCCAGAAAAGGAAATGTGTTAAGGACACTGGTGCATCTCCATCCCTCCAGGCAGGCGTGGTGGGAACGGCTCCCGCCCAGCAGCACTTCAAATGCCCCTGGGGCAGGACCAGGGCTGCTGTGGGTACAGACAGGGTGGGCAGTGGTGCAGGTTAAGGAGGGTGGGGAGTGCCCCTTCCTGGAGCTGCAGATGGCAATACAAGCCATAAACTACCATTATTTACAATTCAACAGATAGCAAGGGAGATGGCCAGATGAGCAAATCAAAAGAAAGTCTTCCTCAGTTTTCCTTGTGTTTTGTCACTGAATTCAGTGGACCTGGTCAAAGGAGGCAGCAAAGATCAGAAAGCAGGAGGGAAGCAAGACCAATGTCCACTGTCCTCAGAGCTGGAGGTCTTTACATCTCCAGCTCTAAAGGTCCTGAAGAACATGTAGGCTGAATTTGGATCTGATACTGTAGCTGATTTCTCAGCTATGCTTATCTCTAGCTCAGACATTGTATGTTGCAATGGCTTTACTCCTTGTTACAAAGGCTATTTTTCCCCTCCAAATATAGATTAATGATTATTTGATTATTAGACAGCAGCATTATTCCCTCATTACTGTTTATAAAAGCAGCAGGAGAGAGACATGGATACTACAGTGTGGCTGACAGAATGGGTTCTAAAACCTTCAGAGGGAAGTGAATCTTTCTGTGTTTAGGGTATTAGAGTCCATACCTTAACTCTTCCTGGACCTCAGCAGGAAGACCTAAGATTTGGATCACGTCTTTTGATATGAGCCTTAAGATTTTAAAAACTCCTTTTTGAAAGTTTACAACCCCTATCATGTATTGGAATCAGTATTTAATGCATTTAGAGGAATAACTGGGGAGACGTGGCCTGTGAGAGAAGAGCAAGGTACCATCAGGAGGGTAAAGTGACAGGCTGGTAACAGTAGAATGACATTCTATAATTCAGAGACCCTTTGCTGCAGATTTCACAGGGAGAGGCAGTGCTGACAACAGCTGCTGTGTCCTGCTCTGCCTGAGCCCTATCACAGCCCCTACCAACAGCCAGTCCTGCTGAACATGCACCTGACCTTTCTGGAGGAGCCTGAAGGCAGAGGAATGTCACATCTGCTGAGGATGCTGTAATGTAGCTTTTGTCTCTTTATGCACATGCCTTCAACACCCCAGGCTGGTGCAGCACCCCACTAGGGCTGCTGGCTGAAATGCTTCTTGTGCTGTGCTGCACTTTCAGGCTGGACTTTCCTGTCTAATGATGCCCTGGAAGACAGGGAAGTGAGGAAACCCAGATAACCTTGCTAAAATCAGCAGAGAAATTCCCTGGTGGAATGAGGGAGGGAAGGACACGATCTGAACTCATACATTCTTCAAACGCTGCCATGAGGCATTTTAGAGTCATGCTGTGTCCTCCACACCCATGGAGACACAGGTGTATCTGCTCAGATGTATTGTCCAGGATCTATTTTCAGAATATTTTCATATTTAGGCACAGCCTGGGCTGGTGGCCCACCATGCTGGACATGGTACAAGAACCAGAGAGCCAAAACTTGAAGAGATGGACCCAAATGGCAGAGCTACAGGTAACACAGCATGGAAGGATGACTTGGATTTTACCTTCCAGCCAAATTTTGCTTCCTTCCAAGTAATTTCATTCTTTCATGCTGCTATCTTTGCTCATTGGAAAGGCACACCTTGTGCCATTTCCCCCCTTCCATTTTAGCACCAATACTGACAGTGGAATGGATTAATGGCACACTCCTTTCTAGTCTAGCAATCTTTGTCACAAAAGTGAGGGAAAGCATGCAGTGAAAATGAAGATCTATCAGCACTGCCATCTGACTGATGGCTCACTCTGAGATCTGATCTGAGAACAGAAGATTAAAAAAATATCTCTTTCTTATTTTAATACCAAGAACAGTACACAGAACCTGTATCCATCTTTTTGACAGAGGCTGTAATGAAAATGGCAGCATGCTGGAATGTCACAGCACCCCCATGATGGGCTGTAATTTCAGCCCCTTCCATGGGCACTGCAAGCAGTCAGCAGTCTGTCTGCAGGTATTTGGGTTAAAAATGCCTGTCACTCACTCTGTGTACTGCATCTTGCCATCACCTAGATGGTATTTCAAGCCCTTCACACCACACAAATTTTACCACACGTCCTCTTTTCTAAGGGTTAATTGGGCAGAGACACCAAGTGCAGAGTGTTTTTTTCCTCAGAGTCAGTAACCAGCCACAGTTGATGCATGTATTTTTTCTATGCAAGACCAGCTAAAAAACAATGTATTGAAATTCATTGCACACATCTTTAGCTGTCATGCCACAGGCATGTTCTTCACTGACCTTTTCCTCTGTTCCAGTTTTTAGGATACCACAATCCTCCTTGAACTTTCACAGGAGCAAACATAAGTGTTCTTGCTTTCTGTATCCCCTGGCAAATCTTACTGTTTCTCTTTTCCAAGACAAAGACACATTTGGATACTACAGAGTTCAGATATTGTTGTTCTAGGAACAACCTAGGAAAGGTTGGTTTAGACTTTAGCTCTTCTGGTACAACTTTTTGTGGATTTTGAAGACATTGTTTGTGCCCAAATCCATCCTGGGAGGAGGAAAAGCCTTCTCCTGAAAGAAGAGCTGTGTGATTGATGCTATACAGGAATAAACAAGGCAGTGTGATGCTGAAGTGAAAGATAAAGTGTTCATCTGCACCCTTCCCTCCAGCAAACCAACACTGCTCATCAGTGGGAGCCCTTCCCTTGCTGGATTTCAGGACAGTGCACTGGAGATGAGAACTTTTCCTTTCCACCACGATGTGGAGGTGAACCATATTCTCTTTCTTTCTGGGGAATATAAAGATTGCTTCTTGGACATGGGCCTTGGAAAGGAATTGGATAGAGGCAGCAGGAGCAGAGAAGATGAGTAATGCAGAGGATTGCTCCCCTGACTTCTGAATTCAACAATTTCAGCAAGAGACGAGGCAGGCCCTGGACATTGTCTCCTCCAGCTTTGGCAAAGGCAGTGTGACCCATCAAGAGTCTGGTGCTGATGGGCCATGACAGGTATGCAGGACACACTCTTTCCAGTAGGATGGGGCTTTTGGCAGCAATTCAGCTCCCTTTGTATTGGATCTGTCCTGTTCCAAAGCCCTGGGTTTACTAATCCTCACTTGTTTCCTCCTTTGAGCAATTTGCATAGTTATTAGGGCCAGCTCTCATTCTCTTCTCCAAAACACGAGGAGGACAGGGCTGAATGAGAGGGGAAATTTGATTGCTGAGTATTTTGTCTGCCTGTTACTATCGGTAGGGAGCAGCTACACAGCCTGGCAACAGCCTGCAGAGAGTCTGAAATGCTCTAAAATTAAAAAGGCCCAGATTCACACCTCCTGACTCCTCATTCTCACAGACCAAAAGGAAAAAAAGAAAGGGAAAAAGAGAGACAGAAAGGAAAGAGAAGATCATTTGTTTGCAGAATGTTTCTGTATGTGTGTATTTTGCAGAAGGTTAATTGGGAAGGGTGTTTCTATGCCAACAGGGGCTGAGAACAGACGGCTGAACCTGGAGAAGCATCCTCCCCCAAGGAAGTGTGTTGGATGCATGGATTGTGTGGCCCAGGGGCTGCACATGGAGATATTTCTGGACCACAAATCTCCCTTCCAATGAGGCTGCAGGAATTGACCTGTGCCCTGCCTGGCAGACTCCAGATCTTAAGATCTCTTTAGATCTTCAGATCTCTTTGGATCTTCCCCTCAGGCAGAAGTTTGCAGCACTGGGCTGAACTGGGCACCTGCAGAGGGAAAGGCAGATCCTTCCCATTCTACACAGACCTGGTATCTCCTTGGGAAGAGTGAGCAGGATAAGAAGAACATGCCACAGATCAATTCAACAGCCAAGTCTGGAGCTGCTGGAATGTCTGTTCCCCCTCCCCAGCAAGGGGAAGCCACAGGGGGATGGTGGTGGCCATTCAGCCCTGTGGCTCTCCAGGACTGGTGTGATGTTTGCCTTGCACAGAGGAACCCTGGTTTGGCTGCAGGGTTTGGAAGGAAATGCCATCAAGATACCAAGTACTTGGCACTGTGAGGTGTTCAGATCATAGTTATCTGCTCCAACCCTCTCCCCTTAAACATATTTAAAGTCTGGCGATGAGCACAAACTGTGTTCTAAAGGGAAACATTTTTAATAAGTGCACGTCAAACCTCCAGATAAAATAAAAAGAGAATACTATGAAAATTTGGCTTGAAACTACTCAAAGAAGTCAGATTATGTTGTGGTTCCTAATGACTCATTTTTCACACAAGAGCCATAATTTAAGATGGCTTTCAGGACTGTCTTGGGAGGAAGATCCTGCTCCACACACTTTCCCATTCTGAGACATTTGAAGTGCAGATGGGGAAGGAGGCGGCTTAGGCAGCCTCTGGATGAGAAGCTACAAATAGTCTCTAAATGGAAGTGTAAATCATTTATCCTGGGTTTCTGAGGTGAGTTACATAATTATAGTGGTAGACAGGTCTCCAGGACATTCAGATCGTTCTCTCCTGGCTGAGTTCAGCACCTTTACACAGAAATTCAGAGGGAAAAACAAAGTGTCCTACAAGACCAGCTGAGGTCTTGCAGATGGACTGAAAACACCTCGTGGGTCAGTGACAGTCTTAGCCCTTGGTTAAAGTAATTTCTGTTTTAGCTCATGGCTGAAGTGATTTGATGAAGCATCAAATTTTACTTTCACCAAGTTAATCTCAAAAGAACCAACGCCACTCCAAGAAGCTATTTCTTTAAATCAGCCTTGGAAATAATTACCAAGAGACAGCACAACTGCAAATCTGAACCCTGCTTAATGGCTGAGCCACTTTCCATGTGGGCCAAGGCAGCACTTTGCTGCCTGCCACTGTCAGTAATGAAACCACTGAACAGCTCTGCTGCTCCCTTTGATGTGCAGCATCTGCTGAGGTACCTGCCTGCCTCAGGGTCAGTGCCCTTCACAGCTCTAATGCTTGCCAGAGGAGTTAGCCAGCATCCCTAGCATCCATCACAAAAATACCTTTCTAGTGAGTGTTGTGTGCCCCTGTATCTGTTCTTAATCAACACATAGGTCCTGTCTGCGCTGGAAAGCTTTGCCAAGGTAATACTGAAATGATGGCTTAGTTTATTCAAAGAAATGACATAAGCTACAGCAAGAAATACACTGACTCTAGTTACAGTCACAAATTATCTCCTGGACAGAGTTATAGATAAAAGTCCCACCAGCACAGAAATGCTCCTTAGGGATACCATTTTTTCATGACATCAAGCCAGCACAAGTCATGTGAAGGCAGCTATGCCAGCATAAAACTCCTTTTGCCAGCAAAGAAGTGTTGGCCAAAAAATTTAAATTCATAGCTCTTTTTACTTTCCCAGGAGAATTTTCTAGCATAGACTCAGCTGTAATTTGAGCACTGGGAACAGAGTAGTCTACTCCATTTGAAATCTCTTCTCTCAGCAAGGTAAGCAAGGTACCTCCCAGAGCTTTTATTCTATTCTAGGCTGCTATTTGCAGTGCCCTAACATCATGTAATTTTCTTCTTGGTTTATATAGCCAGAGCATCTCTGCATCAAAGAAAATGTTCCAAGCAAATAATTTAGGAGATGAGCCACTTCATTTGTGCATGAGGAGAAAACTTGTTGGAGAGCTGTGATGCAGGAAATGGCATCATCCTCCCTGGGAACATTCCTCACAGTGGATGCAGCTCGGTGCAGGTACATCCACAGCACCCCCTGCCCAAACTCAGCTGATTCTGCTACAGCAGAGAGGGATGAGAGACAAGCTCCTAACCATAACCTATCCATAACCTGCAGCCTCAGCAAGTGCATTAGGAATTTCCAAAAAAACACCTGAATTATGGGATAACAGCACCCAATTCTACCGATTCTTCATAACTGCTTGATGTGTGCTTTGAGCTCTGCCAGGCAGGTCCTGCTCATCTCCATCAGATCTAGAGCAGCCAGCCAGAGAGGGAGGGAGGAGGCAGAGCTCATGTCCTGCTTGAAATTCCTCAGGAACACATTTGGATGTGGTGTCTGTGCTTTTGGCCATGCTACCTGGATTGTAACGTTTGTGTTTCTGCTATTCTCTAGGCACAGGGTTATAAAATTAGCATTTACATTCAGATTTATAACCCAGTAAAGGTGAGTTACCTGTAATAAAAACAAGCTCATTTATGAGACCAGATTTCAGGCATGACTTGCAAGAGGGAAAACAACATCCTGTGTTTCACATCTCAGTGGACAGACACAGAAGACATTTTTTTTTCTGCAGCTCTGCTTCTGCTCTCAGCCTTCCCTCATCTGTGGAATGTTTGGGGGTCATTTGTGAAGTCCTGTGGTGCTGCTCTGAGCTGCAGATGTGGCACCAACCCTCTGCAGTTATCCCAGGTCTCTGTGTGTATGCCCTGGGGGAATGGGAACAACTTCAAACCCTGCCTCAGCTTCCCATCCCACTCTGATAAACACCCTGGGCCAAGGTTCCTGCCTGAGGTGCCAAACAGAGGCCACAGAGGCTGGGCTGGGAGAAAAGCCCATATGCTCTGCACTGCTGTCAGTGGCTTCATGGCTCTCTAACACAGGCAGGCAGCACTCCTGGCACACTTGCTGTGGTGATTTGTGCCTGTGCCTAATTATGTTCATCCCCACACAGCCAGGAATCCTTCTGCCACCCATCTCAAAGCAGGAGACTCTGGGATCAAGGGGGTGGGAGGCACCCTAAGGGTGGTTTTGGACTGGCCAAGTTGGGGGAACACAGGGGACACCTCAGAGCACACCTGGATAGATTTTAGCCTCTGACGCAAAGGATTGTGAATTACAGGGCAGGAAAGCACAAGCAATCAAAGACTAAAAGCCACAATTTCTCTGTATTTACTATACCAATAAAATATCTTCATAGCAGCTGGCTGTAATGTAAATCTTCTTTAAGAACTAATGGCTGTGCATGGGACCATTATAAAACCAGCTCCATCATTAAGGCTGTTGCTTGGGACACTCTTTGTGGTGTTATTCTGCAGGGAGGGCTGCTCTGCAAGGCTGCATGGAGCTGCTCTGGGCTCCACTGCTCAGCAGCAAACTGGATGGATTCCAGCAATAATGGCTGGATTTCAGGGGGAATTTTCTCTCTCTAAATCAACAATTCACTAGGAAACAGCAAGGCAGGCACCTACCATGGCCTCTGGCCAGACAGCTGCTGGGCTGCCACTGAGTGCACTCCCATCACAGCCAGGAAAAGGTCAGGGCACACAGAGGGGTCTGAGCACTGCTCCAAGCTCAAAGCCCTTCCCATGATGCAGCACAGGACAGTGCAGTGCCCTGCTGGCATTTTTGTGCAGTGGTTGTGATGCACCACGCCCCAGCAAACCCCACCTTGTGCAGCCTTTCCCTCTGGCAGTGAGCCTTGCATATATTTTCAGGGCCTTTTGAATGCAACACTTTCATGAATACATGAAAAAAAAATATAAAAATCAGCTTTCACCTGAAAAACATTTAATTCGTTGCAGAATCAGCTCCTTTTGAAGTAGTAATATAATCATTCTCCTCTCTCTTTGTTCCTGGAGCATCTGCCTTTAATCTAACATCTTGCAGGCTTTCCAAACAGTGCCTGGTCTGTGGTGCTGAGCTGCCGGGATGCTGCACTCACAGGATGCTCTGCCACACCAACAGAAACTATCCCTGTCCATCTCATCCCATTTTGGGGTCAGACTTGACTTCTTGGTGCTGTTTGTCTGGAATGCTGTGAAGGACACAGGGCAGGCTGAGGAGCATGGCAGAAGTGATCAGAGCAGAGAGACAGACAGTGATGCTGCCCTGCTTGATGGCCTCAATCCAGTTTTGCCTGAGTAGGAGGGTATTGGGAGGAACAAGGATGAAATCAAAGCACTCTGCAGGGATGAGAGCCTGGGGCATCACACTGATCAAACAGCAACTGCTTCTCTTTCTTCCAGCATCCATCATCAGCTGTTCCTCTGTGCAGTTTTGGGATCAACCTTGTTGCACACTGGGAACATTGGCACAAGTCTCACCACAGCCCCAGAGCAATGGGACCACTACAGCCTCTGCCCAGCAGCCTGGAAACCTTCACTTCCCTCATCTTCTGAATCTTCTGACCTCCTCTGGGTCAGGCTGGAGCAGCCAGACCAGCTGTGCCTCCCTGCCTGGCCAGCAGCCACTTGTTCACTTGTGCCCAAGCCCAATGAAGCAGATAATTGCTGACCTCCTGCAGTGGTGGCTCCTGTTGGAGTGATCTGGGTCCCTCTGCTCAGCCTGAGATCTACATCCTGAATCACCACTGAGGTCTCCTCACTGCTCCTCAGCTTGGCTGATGCTGTCCAGAGGGTCCAGCAGGGACTGAGGAGGGACAGATACTAAGTAGTCCTCTTGATCTTGATTTCTGCCTTCACCAGCTGCAGGTGAGGCTCTCACATTAAGTTATGGATGCCGTGGAGCCTTTGCAGTACCACAGGCTCCACTAGTAGCAGTCTCTTATTTCTCAGGTGATGGAGCAGATGCTGAGCTCAGCACCCCAAGGCCAGCACCCCACGACTGCAGCCTCTTCCAGCAGCTGCAGCCAAACCCCATGAAATGGGCTGACTCTATCACAGATTCAGATTTATGCTTTGCAATGTGCTTTCAAGCAGAGAAGTTGGCATGAGGAGCGTGCTCTTGCAGGGTTCTGGCTGGCAGCTGCCTGGCAGCATTTAATCAGTTATGTTCATGAAATCTGACCCAACCTGCACCTGCTGACCTTGGCCCTAAGACTTGCAACAAGTCAAATGAGCTCAGGCTCACAGATCCATCACTATCTTTTTCTAAGAGCTGGTAATCCATCCCTCCACCCATTGCATTGCCATGATCTTCATGGAATCAGCATACAAATTCCCACTTATATGTATTGGATATTCACAGAGGAAGTGTCCTGTGTAAAATAAAGAGATCATCCATGTATCAGACAAATGAAAAATACCTGCATCTTCCCACAAAAGATCTCTCCCTGGCCATGTATTTGGGTAATTACTGCAGAGTTTGTGTCTCCCTGCTCCCACATCTGAGCTATTCATTATGAGGCAACAAGCCCTGGCTCCTTTCTCTGAAGTCTGAGGGACCTCACTCCTCCATGGCCAAACTGACTCCATGATCATCTCAAAAGAAGAAACCACAACGATGAGCTCAACCCCAATGAGAAGACACAGTAAGAGCAACCATTTCTGTAAAAAGAAAAAAAATATATTTTCTTCAAATTTGGCACAAAGGTGACAAGGAAAATACCCTGTAGGAGGAAAAGTAAAGAAAGCATTGCCTTTGGAGATTTTTAAAATGGGTGCCACCAAAAAGGTTTCATTGAATTTTAATTAGACAAGGATTTTGATGGGTTCATATTATTCTGTTATTGAGATATTTAGATAAATAAGATGAGCCAGCAAGGGGTGGGTGACACATAAAGGACAGTCATCAAATGAAAGTTAATTTACTGATTATATAAAGATTAGCAGAGAGCGCATGGCACAATCCAGGGCTCTGTGGGGTCACTTGGAGGAGGATGACCTAAGGGATTCTCCCTTCCTTTCCAAAGCTCATCAGACCTTCACAACAGAGCCCTACTTTGTGTATGCACAACAAAAGTGTGTCCTGGATCAATGTCCCACCTTGGCCATCAGGTGCTCAGGTTTGTGCATGATAGGACTGAGGTGGCTGGTAATTCCAGAGCACATTATATCCTGTTGGCTGTGCTGGAAGCATTAACTGCAGGGAGAGTGGATGTTGTAACTCTATTTTTACAGCCTACTGAAGTTTTCACCTTGATCATTAGAAACCACAGTGCACAACAGATGGCTGATTGACGCCATATAATTTGGCTTTATCACAGCCTTTCTCCTGACTTTTCTTTTTTGGGGGTCTGTGTGTGAATCTTTTAGCATTTCAAATATAAACTTCATTATAAATCATGTAGTAATTTTGTGACTGAAAAGCTACAACCATATCATCAGGAACTGACCTTGGAATTAAATGTTTTCCTCTGAAGTTCTGACTTGATAAAATGTTCCTGTATTTCCATGCTTGGTGAAACTCATCATGTGAGTAGGCAGCCGTGAGATTTTCTGGGTCTGCTTTCCAAGCTTGGCTAATCACACAATTTTAATAGCAATAAATCACTATTTCAACAAAGGGCTGTCTCTTCAGCAGAGACGTGCAACTTTTACTCACAAAGGTATGAATTTATCATGTTTATTAATAGACATGCTCCACTGCTTTGTCTTGCTTTGTGTACTGCAAGCAGTGACTCAGCCCTGTACCATGGGCATGCAAATATTATTAATAAAACCTTATTCTGCCACATTTAGACAGATTATGGACAAATGATAAGGAGGGATTTGCATATAAGCAGCCCCATCAGAAGTATATGAGAGAGGATCATATTTTCTGGTAAATTAGATATGCCATTTCCTCTGGGGGGAAAAAAATCCAAAATGCAGGTGGTCTATCAGAAAGCGTGTTACAGCCTCAAATGTGGTAAATACTCTGCTGTGCTACTTCATCTTGTCCATAAGTGAGGCATGTCAAGATAGTTCCAGAGGAGGATTTGCAGAGCTGAGGGAGCTCTGCCCGTGCTGGGGACAGGGTGGGTCCCAGCTGGGCCAGCTGTCTGTCCCTGGCAGGAGCTGTGCTCCATCTCCTCCCAGCACATGCTGCAGAATCAAGAAAGCAGGGATGTGCTCACCAGCTTCCTGCTGCAAACACATGCAACTGCAGCTATTACTTACAGGCAGCAGATTGGAACTCGTTGGAATTCCAGCTCACTGGAATTAAGCTACAATCATTCATGGGCATCCAATGACCTCCTAAGGTCTTTCTCGGGGTCCCAGTTCTGCTGCACGGGTGGCAGTGGGGATGATTCAGTGCACAGTGAAGTGTTTCACTCTGAGGCTTTCAGCTGTGCTTTGTGGCACCAGGACATCCCTGATCAAGCCCCAGATCTCTCTGCCAGCCCAGGAACCCTGTGTGAAGACATCTGGCTCCACTGATATGCCACTGCTGCAAAAGGGAAACCAGCCAGCACTGCTTCTGGTTGTCAGGGCCCTGAAAAATCTCCATATTGGGGTGCTCTCAGTACCACCTCTTATCATATCTGATAAGCACCAGCATAAGAAAACCTACAAAATACTAGTAAACAAGGCTTCCCAGGAGGGAGATAGACTCCACTCCTTTTCCCTCCCACTCTCTCTCTCTGTGTGCAAGCAAATTTAGCAGTGAGCCAAGATTTACAGCTTTAATTATGAACTTTAGCCCAAGCAGTCATTCTGGAAATATCCTCACAGGGGAAATAGGGAATGGGACCTGGCGTGCGCAGCGAGGTGTACAGCTGTGCCTCTGCTTAATTGTACTGGTTCTGGTCCTTCACTAAAATGATTTCATGTGAAGGGATTTTATCTCCCCCCCGCTTACCGGTGGTGACAAGGAAAAGAAAATGGGGAAAAAAGGAGCCTCAATCTGTCTTTTACTGTATTATCTAATAAACCAGCAAAAATTAGCCTCAGCAGCAAAGATTAGCCTCTTTCAAGCTCACACACCTTAATTAAACATGCTGAGCTCTGGCTGGCAGCAAGCACAAGATGTTTTACACTGTTAAAAGCTGTTCATTTGTTTTAATGTCCAGACATCCTATTTTTTTGCACCCAAAGCCAATCAGGACTCCTAGAAGGAGCCACAGTGTAGAAATCTCCTTGCCTGTTTGAGAGAGAAGGTTGCAGGTAAGAAGGCAAGGGAGATTTCTGTAACGATGTCACTTGTGAGCCACTTTGCTGAGAAGGACCACAGACCCTCCCACCATGACTGGGGCTCTTTGTGTTGAAATAGAATCTGGTTTGAGTACAGATCTCCAATAAACAGCCCAGAAAATGGAGTTGAGTAATAATCTGGGTCTGACCTCATATTGAAAGTGTAGCTTTCAATCATGATGTGCTCCTGTGCTGCTGAGCCTATAACCCAGCCCTAATCAGGGCTGTACTGAGACTGTGGTTCTGCTGAAGAACCAAAGCAGGAACCAAAGCCATGCAGAAGGTCTTTGTGTCTTTGCTTTCGTGGTGTTTTTAGTGAAGTAAGCTTCTCTGTGTGAGACTAGACACCTGTGAGGGTGGCAGGGCCCTGGCACAAGGTGCCCAGAGAAGCTGTGGGTGCCCCATCCTAGAAGTGTTCAAGGACAGGTTGGACAGGGCTCTGAGCAACCTGGTCTAGTGGAAGGTGTCCCTGCATGGCAGAGGGATTGGAATTAGGTGGTCTTTAACACCCACTGCAACCCAAACATTCTATGATTCCATCACTCCAAAAAAGGCTTTGTGGTATCAGGAGCTTTGTGTGAACTTACACAAGCTAACGGCAAGAATCTGTAATTTCCTTTTGCAAAAGGTTCAAGGTATTTCGACAAGCCCAAGTACAGGGGACAAGAAGCAGCTTAGAGGCACAAAATTCAGCAGCAGCATTCCACCTGAGGCAGGAAGCATCAGGGGACACAGTGCTGGCAGTCAGACCAGCAGGTGAAACAGCTGAACCTGACCCTGGGCTGGCCACCCTGACTGCAGAGCATGGTGGGTTTGAAAATTTTGAAATCTTGAAAGAGTTTTTCACAATATTATTCATTAGACAGAATGAATGGGTGCTTGCAGTTCCCTGGGGAGTGGAGATGGGCCAGCACCACCTCTGAACACATTCCCTGACCCCCATCCTCTCTGGGCACACCACGGTGGGGCTGATCCCTGGCACAGGCAGGGAGCAGCCTGATGGCTGCTAAAAGATGATGCTCTAAGAGGTTTCATTGTGTCACATCCGACCTTCCCAGCTTTTCTAGTAGATTGTTCTTGTCATCAAGGCCTAACAAAATACATTACCTTGCTGGCATTTGCTGCTCAGCAGCAAGTACAAATTTTAGCTCCACAAACTTCATTTGGAGGTCCAGCACACTGATTTAGAAAGTAGCTTCGGAGGCTAAAAAGCTTAATTTTTTCTTCCTCCGAGAAGATTAAATTTTAAATCTCTTTGTAGGAAGACATTTGCAGCTGAGCAGTCCTTTTAAACTACATTTCTTTCTTGATAAGAAAGAAATTGAAGTACATTAGAAAATATTCAACCAAATCAGTATTCTTAAATATTGGTGTGCAGCACACAGAAAAAGTGCCTTTTCTTTTCTATGAGGTGCAAGAAAAGCCCTCCAAGGACTTCTGGAGACCTTAATCTGCACCTACTGTGTGTATCCCAAATGCCCTCTTCATTATTATTTGAAAGCTCCCAGTTTTATGGTTTCATTTTCAATTCCATACCATTGCTAGCTCATAGCTGGTGTTTTTGGCCTGTCTTGCCAAAGTTCAGTAGCCACCAAGAAAGGTAATTTTTTCAGCTATATACATTAGGTATTATATCACTTCCTGATGTCCCTTTTGATCACAGTTTAATTACACTGAAGATGGCTGTGAATAAGGTTCCTACTCTTGAACTCATTCTGTTTTCTGAAGGTCATGCAATCCTGTCCTTCTCTCATTCTCTCCTAAACTCTGTTAGAAATAAGATCCTCCTTATGATTTCACTCTGTGCTGGTTAAATTGTAGAAAAGAACCCATGAGTACCACTTTCCCTGACCCTGATGGTGAATTATCTTCAGCCCAGTTTTGAAGCCATGGTCCTTAATCCACTGATCCTTGACCACATGCAAACAGAGGTGGTATAATTCCTCTAAAGGCTCCGAAAATATTAATGCTCACTTCCACTGCAGAGAAATATGCACCTATACTTTCACTCTCAGCCCCTCTTTCAAGACCTGCCTGAAACTGCATAAAATGCTGTACTTCCTTTACTAGAAAAATTATCTGGAAGAAATATTGCATCAGCTGGAGTTCACTAATGCACAGCCAAAAGCTGTCATTAAGTGATTGATCATGCATTAAGATAAAGTTATAAGCTTTAAAACAGATCTGGTAAAGGAAAATTTAACTTACTTTAAATTACCTATAGAAATAACTCATCTAAACACTGGCTTAATTCATTATGATCAGTGCCATTGTAATAAATATCAGATATATTCATAATTGCATGGCATTTATCTTCAATTAATGACCTGTAGGAAGGTTATTAAATAGGTTTCATCCTTTGGTTACTGTAAATGGGAGAATTCACTGAGCTGGTTTGCAATCTCACTCCTGTTCCTGAAGAACAGTTTCTGCTGAGCCCTCCTGCAGCACAACAAAGGTGCTGGCCAGCCAGTGGCTCTGGGAGTGTTAGTTTTGACATAAAGCCACTTAATCTGGTGCTCCTTACTGCTGTTGCTTGTACTGGCAGCAGCTGCACTGCCAAATCCTGGAAGGGTGAACTTATCTCACAGCCCCGGTTTGGGAATCATGGTCCAAGGAGGTGCTTGGCCAAATGCTGAGTGAAAGAGCTCAAGTTCCATGGCTGTGTCTATTCCCTTAATTGTCAGTGTCCTTGGTTTCCCTAAGCCTCATCAAAGCAGTGGGTGGCCAAGCAGGCTGAAAGACCTTTTGTAACTATTAATTCACCTCCACCTTGGTTCTCCTGGGATTTCAGTTCAAGGGTGGTGGTTCCTAGCATCTCTGGTCCCCTTAATCCAACTCTTCCTGCCTCTAACCGCAGTTAATGCCTGCAGTGCAGAGAGAGCAGCTGCCCGTCCTGGCAATTAATGGCTTTTCCTTGGCTAGTGTTTTATCTATCAGTCTTTCCTCTCTGGACTAATTTTAGAAACTGGATTCAGTGCCAGCTTCACAGATGATCTTTTCATTTTGTAAAGGTGTTTGGCTTTGTTCACTAATAACTTAATTAGAGGCACTCTCCAGATTCCCTCTCTGCTTACACAGCCCTCGCCCTTTCTCTTTTCCCTGTGTTCTTTCTCCGTCAGACCGGTACATCAGAGCTCAGAGGACCTGGGGTGATGGAACGTGGGAACACTGATGAGGCCGTAGGAGGATCAAGGGCTGCAGCACCTGAGAAATGGTTTGTCAAAAGCTTCTTTCAATTGCAGCCACATTAAAATGTCCACCCTTGATGAAAAATGGGGATGTTCATGAAGCTGGGAGCTTAAGGGATGAGAGGGGACAGACGTTTCATGATCCACACAAACCTGGGAGGACTGGTGGTGTGCCAGATGGTTGTGCTGTCCTTCAGAGAGACCTTGGCAGGCTGGAGAAAAGGGCTAACAAATGCAAAGTCTTGTGCCTGGGGAGGAATAAGCCCTGAGCCAGGACAGGCTGGTGCTGCTGGGCAGGAAAGCAGCTCAGCAGGGAAGATCCTGCACGTCGTGATGGACACTGAGCTGTCCATGAGGCAGCACTGGGACCAAAGGCAAAGAGGGCCACGGGTCTCCTGGACTGGCACCAGGTCAAAGGAGGTGCTCCTGTGTCCCAGCTCACACTGGTGAGACACATCTGGAAGGCTGGGTCCAGCACTGGGTTCCTCAGCACATGGACATGCTGGAGTGAGTCCTGGGAAGGGCCACGGAGACAATGAAGGGGCTGGAGCATCTCAAGGATGGGGAGAGGCTGAGAGAGTTGGGACTGCTGAGCCTGGAGAAGAGGAGGATTGGAATCCTGTCAGTGTAAGCAAATACCTGATGGAGGAAGTAAAAAAGACACAACCAGACTGTTCTCTGTGGTGTCCGATGGAAGAACAATAAAATACACTGAAATACAGGAAATCCTGTAACATAACATAAACAAACAACTTTCTTACTGTGAGCAAGGCTGAACACTCAAATTGGTTGTGTAGGGAGGCTGTGGGTTCTCCTTCATTGCAGGTGTTCAAAGCCCAACGGGACACATTCCTGGGCAACCTGCTGTAGGTGACCCTGCTTTGAGCAGGGACCAGGCAATCTCCAGAACAGCCTCCAGCCTCAAGCACTCGCTGATTCTGTGATTTTTCCTATCTCTCAGGCAAATTATTTTCATTACTTTCAGCAGGGTAAATTTTGTCTGCAAATGTTTCTGACATTTTTTGAATTTCTACCAGAAACTGGTGTTCACTCTTTCCTTTTGGGAGCAATAACCATCTGTCTCAACTCCCTGAATGAAAGCTTTTACCTCTTATCAGTAGGTATGGTGGGAAAGAAACAGCAAAGACTGAAAACCGCTTATTGTTTATTAATGTTTGACTGAGTTTATATCCTTTCTGAAAGTCTGCAGCCTTGTATATGCTAACTATTCTCCTGCATATCCTTCCTATGGGTATAAATATCTCTTTTTTTTAAAACTCTTTAATAAATTCTTGGCCTCAGTCAGAATTCCTGGGGGCAAGAAATCCCTAAAAATGTGTTATATTAATACAAAATATATTACTTACAAAAAAAGTCTGAGTCCAGGTGTGATTGATTGTGCAAAGCCTTGCTTGGATTTTTCCAAAAATGTGACCTGAGGCCTAGGGCTGGAGGAGGATTGTGATTTGATGGTTACCTGACCCCTGGCAGAAGAGTGCGATCCAGCGAGACTGACAGCAGCAGCCTCTCGTTCCAGCGTCGCTGTTTTTCTGGTTTTATTTAAATTGGAAAGAGGAAAGGGCTTGGGAAGCTGCCAGTGTCAAAGATTTTGTCACTGACAAGGTAAAAATCGGCTTGAAAATATAGACAGCTCTACTTTCACAGCCACAGTGGCTTTAAAGCTGGAGCTAAACCTCTCCTCAGAGCAGGTACAGGGGTGTGGATTGCATGGAGTCCTGGCCCTAGGAGCTGGGGAAGAGATTTGGTGTCTAACACCAGGCCCAGCCCTGCTGCAGGAGTGCATGGCGAAGGGATTCTCTGCCTTGCATTGTTTAATTGTCCTCAGCACTGCAATCTGCAGCACTTTGCTAAATTATGGCTAATGTTCAGCTTTATTTCTTTGTGAGAAACAGCAGCCAGTAACGAAGTGGAGCATTTAGTCAATTGTGATAAATAATTTCACCAGTGGGGAAAAAAGAGCCATAGCTGGGCAATCAGGCTCTTCTTCTTTTCTCTCAAATAAAATCACCAACAAGAAAACAGGAGCTTTAAGAAGTCAATGTCCACACAAGAGTTTATTGGTGCAACACAGCAGGTTTTTCTAGACTTGACTCTGCTATCTCATGCTTAAAACTCAAGCCTATTCTCTCTCAGGCATGCATTACAAAAGAGATTTTTGCTCTCTGCCCACATAACACTTTCTTCCCTCTTGCTTGAGCCTCCTGCTCTTGGCAAGAGCAGAGTCTCCTACAGAAACAGATGTTTCTCTCTTGCCTATCAAGGACACTCTGCTCTTGGGCTGAGGCTTTCTGCTTGCTGGTACTTCCAAGTCTGATGGGTAAGCCACACTCCCCTCTGGAGCTCCCCTCTTTCCCCCAGGGAACCCCTGCACCCCCTGAGCAGCCCTGGGAGAAGAGACTCAAGTGAACAGAGGCTTCCCAGAGCTTTTGCTGTATGTCTGCTCTCAAGTACAGCAGGGGTGTCCTGGGATGTGTTAATCCCCTGTATCAGGGACTGATTTGGCTCCCTGGAAATGCTTTGGCTGTTTGCACTGCCAGTAGAATTTCCACAAACAAAGGGACCTGCTGGCACCCCCTGGAAGGGCCAAGGAAAGGGGATCAAGAAAACAATACATACTGACTGCAGAAACTCACTCATGGCCCCAGCAGCAGCTTTCTTTGTGACTGGGGACCCTCAAGGTCCAGCCTTTGTTCAGAAAACCTTAACTTTTATGTACAAATTAAATCAGGTGACTGAGATACCCCGTAAGCTCTTGCTGGCTGTACAGCAGCAATGTTTAGGTTCTGTTCATAGACCAAATGTCTGGGGATGCTGCTGGCTCTGCCTGGATCCTGGGTGTTTACTCATTAGTTCTTTGTGTGCTCTTCTCTGCAAGGTACTGTTATCAGGGTTTGGAAAGAGGCTGCACACCAGTGACTGCACTCGGCCTCCTCTGTTCTGTGCCTCATTAGTTGTAGCTCTTGGCATGTTGATAAAATGTTATCTCCCAGATAAGCTGAACACACTGCCTGGTTGTCTTGACTTGTGCAGTAACACTTGGCCTCTGCCTCTGTGGGAAATAGTGGAGAGGGTACATGATTAAATTACCTCCTTGGGGGTATTGTCCCTGCCCCACCGCCACAAGCACTGGTGTCTGAGAGGGGATTTGAGCACCTGTGAGGTGTCCAGGTGTCCCCTTCCCTGCTGGGGAGCAAATGTACAGTGTCCTGGGCTGGCAGCTGAGCAAGGGGCAGCAGCAACCCAGACAGCTGTGCTGGACTGGGAAAGCAAACACCAGCTGGGAGGGTCATGCTGCAATGGGCACAAAACAAAGGACCCCTCTATACCTGGTATTATGACTTGGGGGAATTTAGTGATCTTGGGGCCACCCAACCACTCTGCCTTTCTGCAATCCTTTGCCACTACATTTGGGCTTATTCAATATCCAAGGACTGGGAGCACCTGGGGTTTTGATGCACATCATGAGGGAAGCTGAGGCTTACCAAGGTTTGAAACAATATTCTTGGTATATGTGTGCCAGTAAAGCAGCACAAATCATTGCCTGTGAGGCCTCCATGTGCTTTCTCTGCTGTGCCTGCACTGGTTTCCCAGGGCAAACACAAAACATGTGGAACCTTTACTGCAAGCCTCTCAGTAATGCATGGCTGTCAGCATTAATACAGCAGAAGGAGCTGCACAACCATCTGCAGCACTGACAGGAGCCAGGCTTGATCCATGAGAGCACTGCATGTTCTCAGCAAGGATCAGAAAACCAGCTTACCAAGGAGTAAAACAAAAGAGCTCATCATTTAGTACTCTCATCTTTCCACTGCTTCCCAGGATATGTATCTGGACCTTGTAAGGTTCTAGTTTTTATTTCTTTCAGCTGTCTAGAGGATGAAATGTCTGAGATCCCCACTCAAGGAGATAAATGTGGCTAATTCACAGGTAATGCCACTGCAAAGGGCCCAACCCACTCTCAGGCCTCTGAGCAATCCCTGTTTGGTGATCTCTGCAGATGGCTGAAGTGGCTCATCCCCTCCCTAGCAGAAGTGTTTTATGTTCTCCATAGGGGAAAAAAAAAGGAGAATAACTGCATAAATTACCACTGGAAGCAATCTCTTCCCTGACAGTCTTCCCTGTCTGCTCAGCTCCTAAAGGACTAGTATATACTGACTCTAATCAGGCTTGGCTGCTCGTGTTGGGAATTTCAACAAGAAGGAGAGGAGATACTCTGCCTTGCAACCAGAAGAAAGCTTCTGCAGCAGAGATTGCTCCCAGGAGCCTCTGGCCCTTTCCCTTCATTGATCAGAGGAAGAAGACACCCCAAGGCACTACCCACTCACTTTGGCCTTTGCTTTCAGCTGCAGCAAGAGCCCAACTCCCACTGAGTGTCCAGTTTGTATTTTAACAAGGCTGTTTTTCAGCTGGGAGGTGCCTGGGTATTGTGCTGCTTCTCCCATTGCCCAGGCTGGGCTGAGCATGACCATCTTCATGTAACATCAGCCAGTGTAACCACAGAGCTCCACTCTATTCTCAGTGCAGGGAAGGAGAATCATGAGAGTTCTCTTTACAGGTTTCCTGTCCTAATCCAGAGAGAAATCTCTCTCATTGTTCACCAAAGTTACTGAATTGCAGGGGTTTGTACTTTCCTTTAAAGAACTTGCAAGCCCTGCAGAGGCAGTGCCTGTGTTCTGTGTTTTAGCACCTGCAAAAACCACTCAGATCAGCAACTTGCCAGAGCTACAGAATACATAAACCTGGTATTTCTGCATCTGTTTAGTATGGGCTGTTAGTGGGAACCAGCTGAGTAGGTTCATGTCGCTTTTGCAGGAGAAAGCAAATGACACAAAATCCGTCTCCTTGTATTTTTAAAAGGAGGCCAAGAGCAGCCACTTCTCTCTGCCATAAAACATTCAACAGTGCCCAACTCATTACTTGGCACATTTTTTGTGTAACTCTCTAGAAGCAATGAGTGCACCTGGGAAAAACTGCAGCCTACCAGCCATGAGATGCTCGTTTGGATTGACCCGTCCCCTCCCACAGCTTCAACTGCAGTGGGAGCGAGCAGCCCCTTCAGACTGGGTGGGATTTAGAACTGCTTTCCTTGCTATCATCTGGTACTTCCCATCCCTCCCACAAGCCTTGAAGATCTGGGAGCTGTCTGGGGAGATGGGATGAAGCAGAAAAGAATAAAACACCAATATTGAGTTGTTAAATGTTGTCTGAACGGCTGGATCATGGCTCGAAAATGAAATGCCACTCGCAACCTCACTTGGAGTGAGAATATGATATTAAATTGTGAGAATACTGTATTAAATTGTCTCCTTTTTCTACTTGGGCACCACCTGCTGGCATGTAATTAAATTAGCATCATCAGCCAGATATTAAACTCTGCAGTCCCCGAGAGTATGCCAGGTTTTTTCCAGATTATTAAGCAAGCCAGAGAGGAGAATTTTTTAATCACCTTATGCACACCCTGTGCCAGCACTTAGTTACTGTAAATTTAACTCCTTGTTCATGCCTTCTTTTCAAGTTTATGGTGGAGAGTTCTTAAGGTGAATGTCTGTGTGCACTACTTGCTCTTGGCAAGCAGGAAAAGCCAGGGATATGCATGGCACAGGCACAGTGCTCATCTCAGCTCTCAGTGCTTCTCATCCCACCTGCAGAATATCCCTGGACCTCCTAAACAGGACCAACATGGGATTGGAAGGACAATCATTGAATGGTTTGGGCTGGAAGGACCTTAAAGCCCATCCTGTCCCACCCCCTGCCATGACAGGGACACCTTCCACCATCCCAGGCTGCTCCAAGCCCCATCCAATCTGGCCTTGGGCACTTCCAGGGCTCCAGGGGCAGCCAGAGCTTCTCTGGGCACCTGTGCCAGGGCCTGACATTCCTGAGGACCAAGGCTGTGTAACTTGATATAACCCAAACATATACAACCTCAGTCATGGGACTGAGAAATGCCAGCACACCTTCCTCAGGCATCCCAGAGAGAGCCACAGCGTGAGAACAGCCCAGGGAGCAGATCCCAGCAGGGGAGGTCTGCAAGAGGAATACCAGGAGAGAGTGACCATTCCTAGGAGCTGCAAATAGGTTTCTGGGAGTTTTGACTTCATGTCTGACACAGATTCCTCTTTCTCTGCAATGTTTCACGCAGGAACAGGAATAATCCTCAAGCTCAGCAGTGTAAGCCCATTCAAGCTAGCCTGGCAGCATGGAGCTTATCTGCAGTCTTTAGCAATGGTTTGCATCATCATTCCTCTGCCCTTGGCAAAACATTCCCTGCAGCCAGGGCTGGCTTTGCACAGGTACAAGTGGCTTCCTACCAGCTTCTTCCAGCTGCAAAATGGTGAGTGTGCAGGCGGGGCAAAGGAGAACAGAGTGAAGACAGGGACATATTCTCAACATGGGGATCAGCAAGTCTTCCTCTTCAGGAAGTCATGCATGCCATCCCTTGAAAGAAGGAATAGACAAGTTTTTTGGCTGGTACTCTTCCCAGGAGTGCAAAAAAAGGGAAAGGACAGCCAACAGAGCCAACTTCTTTTCCCTGAGCACCCAAAGTCCTGTTGTGGTGGGGGAAGAGATGACACGTAGTACCCAGTGATCATCCTAAGATGCTTCCTACTCAGATTTTGGCTGAGAGCTTTACAGCTGGTTCCCAACATACTGTTCTGTTTCTCCACATTGAGGGGAAAAAGGATAACCAGGACTTGGATCCGGAAGGCTGAGGGGAAATGAGAAGTGACATCCAAATTCCTCATTGCTTGCAAGATGTGTATACACCACAGGAGGAAACAAGCCAAGAAGAAATCAAATTAAAAACTGTGCTTGTGAGAAATTATGCTGAGAGTGAAAGGGCTCCAAACTCTCATTTTTGCTACAATCTGCTGTTGAGGGCTTGTGGTCTCACAGGACCCCTGGAGCTGGGGGAGAGCAGCGTGAGGTGGCTCTGCAAAGGGGTAGGGAAAGCCCTGTGAGACATATGGGAGCATTTATACATTATCTGCCTTTAGCTGGCTGCAGAAAATTGTGATTTTTATAAACAGTGGGGGCTTTTGGGAACCTCAGCCTTGCTGCAGGGCAGATATTTGTCCATTTTCTTGGCTATGAGCTCAGGGAGACACGAACAGCCCACTGAAGCCAATATGTGTGTGAAGCTCCCCTGGACCCAAGGGACAGGTTCCCAATGGGATGAGGCAATCTCAAAACCTTATCCAGCTGTAAAATCCAGCTTGCCTGAGCAGCCAACTCCCATTTCCTCTGCATGGGATGCACATACAGAGCACAAAAACAATAATGCTGAGAGAAGGGTGCATGGCCAAGCATAGCCCTTCTGTGTGCCAGCCCCATCTGGGAGACCCCTGGATGAAATGCAGCCCTTACCCCCAGGAGAAGCCCCTGGGAGAACAAGAGTGGGTGGAAAAGCAGCTTTTGGGACCTGAGTTGCTGGTGTTGGATGTTACTAGGGTAGCCATGGAGAGAAAGGCCATCCTGGACCTGACCTGAACTTTTACCCTGATACCCTGGCCAGCTCACTAAGGACACAGGGCTCTCAGCAGGGCTTACAGTGCTTTATTCATTAGCTCATTTACTCATTAACTCATTGATAAAGAGCTTGAACAAAAGCCCTGCTTTCAGATAGCATCATGGTGCTCATAAGCCTCTGCAGAGGAGAGGCCCATGGCAGTCAGTCTCCCAAACACAGAATTGTCACTTGGGGGCTGCCCAGGGATGTGACCTGCTCCCCAAGAAAAGCTCCTCCCCCTACCAGGGGCTGGGAGATGAAGTCTAGTGAGAAATGATGAGAAAGGAGGGTAACAGGAGACAGCAGAGCCACTTGTGCTTCCCTCTGCTGAAATATCTGTTGGCATAGGGATCATTACAGGGCCACAAACCTGGGTAAGGAAACATGCAGGTGAACATTCCCAGTTTAAAGATGGCAAAAGGAGGCATCTACCACCACTTTACAGCCCTTCTGTGTTACCTTTTTCAGCAGCATCTTTCTCAGGAGCCTTCTGAGAAGGCAGAGAACATGGTCCAAAGCCTTTAGATAAGACCCAGTTTTAATTGAATTTCTTTTAGTAAAGAATAAAATTCACTCAGAAGGTAACTTTGCAAAAAATTATTATTCCCTGAAGAATTCGTTGTGAGAAATAGAAAGCTTAAGGCAATCAAAGTTTTCCTTTATGACAAACTTAATGCTTCCTCCTTTACCAGACAAGGGAGAAATCCAGACATTTAAAGCAACTTCTGAGAAGGACTCTGCAACATGCAGGATGTGTGGAGCTGCATGTGGGATCCATGCAGGGAACAGAGGAATGACCTGAAGCTGATGACAGGATTTTCTGACAGTTGTGCATCTCTGCTTTTACTTGGCAGCCCGAAGAAATGCATATCTCCATGTCCTCCCTGCAGTAACAATAATCCTCCAGCTCTGAGAAAGACACAACCCTCCTCCCAAAACGCTGCTGCTCCAGAAATTGTATTTAGGATGAAAACTGCACTCCCATCTGGAGGAACTTGGCCTTTGCCTGGTCACTGTTATTTCCTGTGTTCTGAAGGAGATGGTTAAAGAGTGCAGTACTGAGATGCTGTACTTGGTAGAGCTGAAATTTCTCTGCTTCATTTGCCCAAGGGGGAGTGATGCAGCTCCTGTGGCACCTGGCAGCAGCCCTTGGAGGGGAACAAACCCTCTGCCACCTGCAAGCCTCCTTGCTTTGTCCATAATGACTGGCACAGGCAGGAGTTGGACATGCCTCCAAGGGCATTGGGGTTATAGCGGTTATAGCAAGTTAGACAGCACATGACAGAAAAATAACCAGCCAACAGTGAAAAGGATTTTAAACATGGTTTGTGAGCAATAAGACTTTCCCATATAGGCTCAGTCTGAAAACTTCTCCTCATACAAATTTCAGTGATGGTTTTACCCTACTGAAAATACAGTCAGAGGCTCTCTTTTATATGTTTTTTAAAGTCTGTGCAATCAAAAACCTCCAGGAACTGTAGACATTGTCTAGAAACATCTGCTTCTCCTTTCCTGCTGTATTTTTCCTCAATGTGAAATGAAAGCAATCCAGCTCTTGCTATGGAGGGGAGGCAGGGTTGCCCTGTGCTGACAGGCAGGGATATGGGCTGGGACTGTCTCCACTGGGAGGGTTTGGTGGCACCTGCACAAAGCAGCAGTGCTGGGTTTCCCAAAGCCAGGCTCTGCTTCCCTGCTGCCATCTGTGAGATTTGGTCCAGCGTGCTCAGGCAGACCAGCGTGGCTGCAGTTGCTTCTCCGGTCACTTGCTGTTCCCAGCCATGGAGCTCAGCTCCTCAGCCTCTCCTGAAGGTCTGGGTGGGGAATTCCTTCTGGATGGCTGATGCTGGAGGACACATTTGCCTGCTGCTTCTCAAAGCTCAGTCTCAGGGAGCTTTTCCTTTGGTTCAGCCCTATCTATGATGGAAAGGAGAGCTTGAAAGATAGCAATGTGGCCTTAGAGAGCCCAAGGGGCTGCCCACATCATCCCCCATGCCCCTAGCAAGGGAAGAACATGCTGGCTAGCCCACAGCCATCACATAGATCACTTTGAGTTTACTGTTTCCAAGCAAGCTGGAGAGAACAGCTGTGGATTTGTCATTTAAGAGCATTTTAATGGGAGGAAGCTCATTTTTCAGTGCAAAAGCAGAAGCTCAAGGAAATATTACAAACTGTGAGCATTACTTTCTGCTTCCTTCACAGCAGGTCTGAGCCATCTCATCTGGTGCATTATGAAAAAATTATTTTAGATTTTCTAAAAAAAAAACAACCCAACAACAAAACCACCAACCCAGGAATTATAGTGCAGCTACCTTGCTGCTTCTCCCAGGAGGTAATTGCTTAATAGGAATATCTCACTGCATCAAAGAAAAATAGAATAACTAGGCCCCTTAGGTCTTCTCCCCAGCTGTTACCTACGAGTACCCACAGCTGCTGCCAGTAATTTCTAGCACCCTGGCTCCTTATATGCCACAGTACAAGAATATCATCACCATAAGCAGCCTCATTGTGTAAGAAAATAGTGTATACTAAGGTGGAGTTGATTCCACAGTGACAGCCAGAGTTGCATGTTCTGTGTTCCAGAAGAATCAGAGCTGATCCAACCTCAGTGGCAGCCAGGGCTGGCACCCAGCTGGAGGTGATGGGTTCCTTCTGTACAGGTAACTTTCTGTTGAAAACCCAGCAAGCACAGCCAGCAGGGATCAAACACACAAGAGGAGAGCTCAGGGTTCCTCAGGTGTTATTTTTTCACCTCAAACCCTGGGCTGAGCAGTAGGTGAAGTGGAAGGAATAAGCATCCAGACCAAAAGCACATCTTCAAGGGGAAGCACATTTAAGCAGAGGATAAATTGGAACATTTTATGTAATTCTGGAAAACCTGTTCAGAGGCAGTGCTAGGGCAGGTGAGGGGGGCTCTCACTGTGGCCCTGTGTTCCCACAGTTGACCAGGGCAAAGTTGGTTTTTCACAGCATCAGTGAGCTTTCCCCAGCACTGAGTGTAACTCCTGAGCTGAGGAGTACTGGAAAAGGCAGAGATAGCCACAGTGTCACTCCTTTGCTTCCTCAGCCCTTTTGCCTTTCTGATGTCCAGCCCCAGCTTTCAGTGATTCTGATTTTTGCAATGGCATCCTAATTTCTTCTCCCCTCCAGCTCTTCTCAGGACTGCTTCAAATAGCTCTTAATCAGGTCTCTATCTGCTGCAGCTGCTGCCTGCAGACTCCCCGTGTCTCCAAGGGACTCACTTTTGCCCTGCTGTATCGGGCAGGGTGGGCACTGAAAGCAGAACAGAGCTCCTAGTCCATCCCCTGGTGAGCTCCTGGGCTCTGTGCTGAGCTTTTCCTCACACTGGAGGTGGGAGCTGGAGACTCCTTACCCTGGATGTCTGGTGACTGGGAGGCAGCATTGATGTGCAACATCTGCAGTGTAAAAACTATTTGGGGAAATGAAATGGCAGGAGGTGGAAAGCTCAGTGTAAAATTCTGTGCTCAGCTTGTGGTTGAAAATCAGTGTGTTCTCTATTAACCCACCTGATTTCTTCCCTCCCAATTACCGTGACAGGTCCATCAAAGCAGTGCAGCTGAGCAGATTTCTGTGTGGAAATATGAGGAGCGAGGATTTGGCATTCAAAACGGGAACAGTTGATGCAGCAAGCAAGAAGTTCGGGAAAAAGAGACTTAGAAGTTAAACAGGAAGACTTTAGGATATTCAACCTCCTCAAGCCACATACACCCAGAAACACAAGGGGAATAATTTTTAACGTTAAAAAACTAGAATGATGTAAAGCAAACTGCAGTGCAGCGTGAGCTGCATCTAGTGGCCAAGGCGAATAGTGCTTGGCTTTTTTTGGAAGAACAGTCCAGCCTGGTAGGAAAAGAAACAGCCAGGTCCAGGAGTGGAACTAATGCTTCTCTCCTTGCTGCTCACAGTGGGACCCAACAGCAATCATCCTGCCTGAGGAAAAGCAGCAGCTCACGCTGAACTCATCTCAGCGTTTTAAACTACACCTGTTGTGGAGGTGCCACAGGTGCCTCATGACCCAGGTTTGTGGCAGAGCCTGGAGGGATCCCTGTGGGATCAGCTGCAATGACACCAGGCTGCTGCTGCACCACTCCAAACAGGGCAGTGTGGGCAGGAGGTTGGAGCAGAGAGGCAGGAAATGCAGAGCAGGCAGTTCCACGCGTTAGTGAAGAGCTGCCAGCATAGGCTAAGCCAGTCCCTGCAGCTTCATATTCTGCTCAGGGCTGTGAAATCCCTGGCTGCATTATTAGGATCCTCTGCATTTCCTCCTCTGGTATTTGACAGTATACTGATAACTCAATTTGAAAGCCAAGGTGTTTCTTTGGCACAGGACTTTAAATGGAAGGCAGAGTACATCAACCCATGGCACGATTCATTACCCTCAACTCAGAATGTATAACATGTCAGGGATAAAGCCGTGAAGTTTTGATTTATACAGGCTAATCAAGCAGAAAGCTATTAACCGAGGGGCAATGGATTATTAAATAAAATGACAAGAGAAACACTGTCAAAACACCTAGTTCTGACTCTTGGAACATATTATTGCTCTTCTTATCTGTCCAAAGTCTTAGCTATGAAAGTTAAGGCGATCTCTCCAGCTCAGATACAATTTTAAACACATTGAAGACTGGATCCAGCATCTATTTAAGCATTTAGAGCATGGAAAGTAATTTGAAACTCTGAATAATATCGCTGAAGGGCTTTCTCAGAGTACTCAGTGAGTTCAAAGACCAAACCTGGACACTACCTGCTGCAAAACTTTCAGTAAATTGCCCTTCACTGACAGCAGGACGTTTTGGGGGGCACAGCCTGGAGGGATGTGACACAGCACATGACAGAGTACAAGAACAATTTCTATGGTCTTAAATATAATACTCCTACCTGTGCAGGCTGAGAGATTGGTTAATGTCCTATAGCATTTCTCAAATAAGACAAATTTGACCATAAACCAGAAAAACTCCCACCATCCTGCACTAGATATTCAGCCTATTTTCTCATAGGGCCCTCCCCAGCTTTTCCTTCCCTTCCAGCTGGGTCAGACTGTTCTTCTAGCTCTAACTCATTGCCTGGTAACCAGCGGACTTCAGGGATTCTTTCTTCTTTCCTATCCCCTCTGAAAAAGGAGAAAGACACAACCCTTCCTCTGTAAAACTATTCCATGTGCCTTTTGAAGGGATTGTCACTCCCAGCCACGTCGGTGATTGACTGATTCCCAGGTGTCTGGAATCTGCTGAGGAAGGGAGGGATCACTGACCCATCAAAGGCAAAGCTGAGCACTGTGACCTAAAGAAGGTTTACCAAGTTGGGCTACAGCAGCTTCTGCTCCAGACCAAAAGGTTTCTCAGTTGAGGAGTGCTGCTGTATGGTGCTCTTGGAGCACAGCAATAGGATGGACTGGAAAGAAATAGTTGAATTTTTGCTTTAATTTTGGTCTCAAAGATCAAGTACAGCAAAGCTCTGTTTCTTGCAGTGATAAGCCTTCAGGATGAAGGAGCTGGTGCATTGATTTTTCTTCTTGCTTAGTAAGTTGAACTTAAGCCTTTCCTGAGTATTTTCCTTAGTTGAGAGTGTTCTAATGTTCTAATCCACTGCTACCAACTAAGCCCAAAATTTAAGTTCTGGCTTATGTTTATTGTTCATGTAAGACAACCTTGTTTCCTAATTCTCATGGATGCCTAAACACAAACACAAATACTGATCCTAGTGATTTTGGAGTTACCCTGAATATTGGCTATCTCAGACTTTCTGCAAGGTGTTCAAGACTCTGGAAAAACCTGTCTAGAACTTCTTCCTATGGCCATGGAAGCAGCTTCCCCTTAGTACAGAGAATGCATTCTTGCCCCCTTTGTTTCAAGAGGGGTTCTGCTGTCACAGGTGGATTTTGTATTCCCCTTTGTATCAATTTTCTTCATCAACCAGCCTGAGATCTCTTGGTTATAAGCTCTGAAATAATCTCCTGGCATGCCTAACCTGAGTAGCTGTGTGGCTTCTGGGGATCTTGGGAACCACAGAAGCAGGGGGGAGTTTGTGTCTGTAATTAATAAGGGCACTAACAAGTGGCAGGAGAGAGAAGGAACATGATGAAGTCTACTGATATCACTCCCATCCTGATGGAAACAGTCTGTGAATGGTCACTCATCTTCTGCTTGGTGCATATCTGTGGCAAGGGAGAATGTTGGTTGCAAATATCTCAAATAAGGTTTTCTCTTAAATCAATAAAATGAGTTTCCCATGAGAAGGATTCCTTGGCTGCTGCCACACAGTTTGCATTGAGAGAGAAAGGAGCCATCAGGTTTAGATGTCAACCATGTCATTTTAATGTTAGAGGGAAGGACTTGGCTCCATGTCAGTCCTGATCACATTTCTGGCAGGACCAGAGCGAGATGGGCCATTGATTGTGTCCCTCTTTGCTGGGGAAAGTCTCTTCAGTGTTGGCTGATGGGAGAGTTTTGCTGCTCTCTGACACTGTGGTCTTGGGCTGGCAATTGGCAGGCTCAGCCTGTGGGGAGACACAGAGTTCTGCCCCATTTCCTGCCTAGCTGTCTGTCCTGCCTCCAGTGCAGGGGATTTCTGCTGGGAACAATCTCCATCCTGTCCCTGGCTGCAGAGGGCTCTGCAATCCAGCAACCTTTGCTCTACCCCTACATCTCCATAGCAGGAACTGTGTACCTTTCATCCTGGAGTAACAAAGTTCACTTTGGCCCAAATAGCTGAGCAGTTTTAATTTTCACATGGCTTTATCAGAGAAGGATGATTAGAGGTGCTGGGGATTACAGCTGGGATGTCTGAGCTGCAGGATAGCTTTGGGATTTCTTCACAGTCCACTGGAGAGCATATTTTAAGTGTGCTAAAAATGAAAGGCTAGTCTTCTAAAAAAGGTTCAAGAACATTTATACCTTCAGCCTGAGGATGTCAAGACAACATTGTGAAACTGTGTCAATAATTTGAAGAAATAAGGTGCCATTATGGCTGCAATACCAAAAGCAATGTAATGGCTCTTCTTTGCAATCAGCAAGTTAAAGGCTTTCTCTGAACTGCAGTGTTTCAGTGGAAAATGTGTATAATGAGCCTGGCATGGTGCAGTCTGTCACAGCTCATTCAGTGTCTGCAATAAAGCAGAGCTGCCTCAGCAGTCCCCAATGCAGTATTTTTCTGGTTGAAAATACTGTTACAGCACATTGAAACTGTAAGTGGGGGAATGAGAGGATTGTAAAGCATATTTCAGCACAGGAGTTTTCATAGGTCAAAGGGGGAACTTCTTGAAATTGTTTTGGAAAGTGTAATAAAAGTCAAAAGCTGGAAAAGGCTTTTCTTTAAAAGAAACAACATTCATGGTTTCGTGGCTTCCACTGTTTTCCAGTATCCCTGCAGCAACCTGGCCAGAACAGAGTTCTCTTCCCCTTCAGGCAGTTTTGCAGAGTTTGCAATTCACTTGAGAGCTCTCTGGCCTCTCTTTTTTAGGGTGGGCACAGCAGGCAGAGACTGTAGCTTAATTAGGCTGATATTGCTGAAGCCACCTGCCCCTTGCTGAAGGAGACAGGGCAGACAACCAGTGGGGCTGGGGCTCCAGGGAAGCTTTTGATGTGGGAAACCTATCTTAGAGAAAAGATACCTCTTCTGGAATCCTGGAGAGGTTCTAAATATGCCCCATCAGGAAATGTGAAGTGTCCTCAAGTGTGGCTGGTCCAGCAGAGCTCTCATGAGCCTCTCCCAGGAGAACTAAAGATGCTCCTAAGGCAGTAAGAGATGCCCTGTGTGGCACTGAGGCTCCACACTTCATCTGTGCCAGTTTTGCTGAATAACCCAGATTGCTACAAGAGCATTAATGTGGTTTTCAATTTTACTGGACCTTTGGGAGAAAAGTATGGAAACCAACCGCATCACTTAGGCTTCTTGTGAGAGCTATTACTAAATCAGCTCACGGGGTTTTTTTACCCAGGATTGTGTGTCTAGTTGGCTTTTCTATTACAATTCAAGAGGAAAAGCAAGATGGCATTGTGTGGCCTTCAGTCTCTTTTCTATTTGTACACGTGTCTCGGGAGATGAATTATTTATGATAATGTAATTATAGAAGTGAACAAACAAGTGTATTGTGCAGTTTTCCCCCCAAAGAAGCTGCAGTCTGTGACCGGGACACTAGATGGTAGTGTCAGCCCAGAAACATTTCAGTGATGTCTGACAATGCAGTGACACTAAATCATGGTTGTTTCAGGGGCGTTTGTTCCTTGAGACACGAAATTTGAGGTGAATAACGTTATTCAAACCCAAACTTCTTGCAATTAGGTTCGAAAGCTGTAAACCATTTCCAAGTGTTTTCCAGAAAAGGAAATCTCGAGTCTGATAATTTTGCAGTTAACCATTACTGATCTACCTGAAAACCAGTGAAATCTCTATTTCTGGTGGTGTGAACACAAATTCTGATCAAAAAATAAACCCAGACCCTTGATATCTCAATCACTGACATCGATGATGTTAAGAAGATTTACAGCCATGTTCCTTGCTTTGTTCAGTGATGTTTTAGTGTGAGGTTAACAAAAACTGCATGTGAGGTGTGGAAATCACCATTTTTAATTATTAGATATTGTAGATTGACTGAGAAATGAATTCAATTCTGGGAATAGAATGCAAGGATAAAACAGACATACATTACTCCTAATGTGAACATTTCAGTTTCAACAAATAGCAAACCAGTATTGATTTCTATACATAAACTATGAACAAAAAAGAATTACAAAACTTCTCAGCAGCCTGAAAAGTCAATATCAACCAAACTAGAATGGCATTTAGGAGAGGGATATTCTGCTGATGAAAATAAATAGCAATAGAATAGCTTCTCACTTGTAATTTTTATCTAATATCGTATCAAGTTTGTAATCCTTTGCAAGTGCCATCCAGTGCAGCACTGGTGATTGCAGAAATGTGCAGAATTAATAAAGAAGGTGCCTGGATGTGGAATAGCACCAGCCTTCCTGAAAGGTTTTAGTTTGATGGATGATATTCCACTGATGAAAGTATAAAATCTATTAATTCACAAAGTGAGTCTTATTCTTGAGTTCCAGCAGAAGAAGCCCTTTCCTGGAGGCCCCAGTTTCATACCATGAATTTATCTTTATCCCAACATGCATCTTCAGCTGTGAAACTGTGTGGTTGTGTCACAGCACTTCTAACAGGAATGGCTGTGGAGCTGCAAACATGTGGATTAGAATAAAATCTTGTTTAATACTTTGCTTTAAACAACCCTTAAACACCTGAAGGAGAGGAAGGGAGTAGTGGGTGTGAATTGCCTGGCTACACATAAAAGGAACTCCAGCAGGAAGGGGACTATGGATAGGGATGCCTGGCGTGCTGTGAAATAAATGGGCATGGCAAAAAGACAAAATGTACAAATATTCCCCAGAATATATGGGATTAGTTTTTCTGGAGATCCTTTCTATTTTGTTGTCCTGCTCCTCGAATGTTACTGTCCCAGCATATGACAAGAATTCATAACTTTTAAGGAAAGTGGAAGGAGAAAGGGTTTCTCACTAACACAGGCCAAGCATCATTTTGCATTGAACAATCTTTCCTGTGTTTTGGTTTCTCCCCTGGTTTAGAGCAGGGGATGGAACAGGTGGATGGGAGAGCCCATAGGGATGGACATTGGCAGAGCACACCATGTGTGATCCATCCATAAAAACACAACTTCCTGCTACCATCCCAGTGCCACTGCATCCCTGTGGAGCAGGTGTTACATCTCTGAACGCACCTGCTCAACTCTTCTAATGATTTGGCTGAAACTGGCAGCTGTGAACCCTCTTCCCTTGACAGATCCTGTGTCTCTCTCAGGTTCAGCAGGAAGTGAGACCCAGCAGGATGTTTCTTGCCTTCTTGGAGAGCTCTTCAAAGTGCTGGACTCTCTTTTTTTTAAAAGGAATTTTGAGCAATCTGTATCTTCTTCAGTAACCTATTCTACTGACCTGAGAAATTCCTACTAGGCAAGTGGCACTGTAATTTTTAGGCTCAAAAGCAGTTTGTTGTATTGGTTCTGCATGGATGTGGGCTCTTGCTAAGGATGGGAGGATGTTTCTTTTAGTCAGAGGAGGGTATTTCAAGTTCAACACAGAGTCTATCAGCCTGGAGCTCAAATTTTTATCTGTTTGTGCCCAATTGTAAGCAAGAGCAGCTCTATCCCTTCCGTGAGAAATATTACTGTTTGACTGATATCAGTTTGAAGATAAATTAAATTGAGAAGCAGGTGCTGCATATGACCAGACAAACAAAAAGTTCAGGAAGACTTTCTGTATCTTCAGATCAAGATAAACTTAGATAAACTCTGGTTATTAAAAACACAAGCAACGTTTATCTTCCTCTTTTGACTTGCAAATTAACCTAAACTCACATAACCAAGTCTGATGGGAGTTTATTTTCAGCTGTAGATTTTCACCACAGATTTAAAAGACTAAACCCAGAATCATAATTGCATATTGTGGACTGCTTCTGCTGCAAAAGCTTCCAGAGCAAAGGCCTACTTTAGTGAAAGGGGCTCGTAAACTAAAAGAACAGTTAGAAATGCAGAATTGGATGTTGCTCATTCAAAAGCAGTAAGGATTTTGATTTGGATCCTTTCTCCTTCCTTTTGAAGTGCTATTTACCTACATCAGAGTTTAATAAGGTTAATGTGTTAGATGTTCCCCCAGTGTAAATTCTATCAGTGGGAAGAATACTGACTGAATAAAGTCCTCCAGCTCTATTCATTTGCTTTCAATGTGTCAAATTAATTTTGCCACATGGGTAATAATAGCTGTGCTTCTGTGTATTTCTGTAAACATCATACTATTTAGAAAGTGTTTATGATTTCTTTCAACAATGAACTTAAACTGTGCACAGTCCAATGCTGGTGAGTAATTTCAGAAGTGACTGAGGCATGTAATTGAGTTTGTCAGTGTAATTGTATTTTGGAATAGATAGTGGTGTGGTTTTTTCAGTCATTAGTGAGTCTCGTATTTAGTGTGCTGATTAATTCTATTAGAGGAGTTAATTAGACTGAGAAGGTGGGGGTGAGGATGGATACAAATCACTTTCAAGCACTGCATTTAACTCAGAGTTGATTATTCTGTGCACAGAGTGCCGCCTCTCCCTGTTCTGGACTCACGTGTGTGATTAGAGCTCATCAGCGCAGCCCCACGCCTGTGACAAGGACAGACAATGAGTACGGATACAGTTCTCTCTCCTTTCAAGTGTGAACTTCCAAATTAAGGCACTGCAGGATACAGGGATGACCAGGCTTAAAAATAATAAGTTCCTGTGCGTACTCTGGAATAATAAAAATAATAATTACAGTATCTGTATTTCTGGCACAGCCTCCCCATATTGTTTCCTGTAAAGAATAAAAGGCAATAAGGAATAAGCAGGCATCACTTAAAGGCACCCTCTGGCTTTGCAGAATTCAGAAGAGCTTGGCCTCCAGTCTTGACATGGGAGATTCAGAAAGGGGGAATGGAGAATTGAAACAGCCCCCTCCAAAGCCAAAATATGCAAAATAAATGTACACATAATAGATTTTTAAGCAGCAGTTGGTGTGTAATTTTTTAATTGCCTGGAATATTTCCAATCAGACAAACACAAGACAATGTCAGAAGAGCATTAAAACAGGCCTTGAGGCATCAACTGAGCTGCAAAAAAAGTCAAGGTCCTTTATAAACTAAATGTACACGTTGGAAGACAATGCAATTTTCTGGAAAACAGTCTCAGTCTGAATAGGCATGAAGGAATGATACTGTAAAACAAAGCAGTGGTGAGGACCACACAAAATCCAACATTTGGCACACTTGCAAGGAATTGTGATGCCGTGTCAGGGAACTGCTCCCAGGCTGCCTGGTCAGGCCATTACAGCGCTGTCAGTAAAAACACCTCTTATCTCCCAACTCCTTCCATGCCGATAAAGCAGCTGTGCTCAGGGCATATTTTATTAAGATTCAGAGTGGTAACATCTGGCAAGTTCACATGTCGTGTGCTGCTCCTTGCCCATGTACAAAGAGCCCCTGTTCCCACAGCTTTTTGTTTCCCTTAGATAATGTTTTTTTCTGCAGCAGAACCCGGCCCATGGTTTATCGGCTGGGAACGGCAACGCGCCTCACAACGGCACCGCAGGAAGGGACCATCGGGGACTTTCAGCAATGGGAAACTTCACATCGGAAGCCAGCTCTGATAATCCTGCTGAGAGGAGAAGAACTGGCAAGTTTCTCTCTGCAAAACAGGAGGAAAAGGGAAAGGGCCCTGGAAAGTCACAGGAAGGTGAATAAAAACTTCTTGTCACCAGCCTCCTTCCGCTGGTCCTGGGAAGGACCCCTCGGCTGCCTCTCACCAAAGGGTTGTGCTCCACGATGTCAGAGAAAACAAGCAAGGGGGGTCAGGGTTTTCTCTTTGAGAGCTCAGCTTGCTGGAGACACTGTGAGTCCTCTGGAACCAGTCAGAGGAGCCACTGTGTCAAAGCCACTCACCTGTAGCCATAAAGCAGTTTAGTTTGGGTTTGATGGTGGTGTATGGACAGCCTGACAGATGCAGCTGGGTGTGGACAAAGACCCACTCCCTGATCTTCAGGAGCTGCTGTTTCACATCTCTCCAGGGGCTTTGCTTTGGGTTTGGCATACAGTTAACAGGAAATGGAAAAGGAAGACTGAAGTTAGATAATCTTCCTCCCCACTGTTGAGCTCCTCTTTAGGAGCAGTCATCTCCATCCACCCCACTCCTGTCCCCAGCTCTTTAGAAGGGAATATGGAGCAGGATTTCATGAGGTCTTACAGGACATCGGCAGCAGTGACAGGAGTGATGGCAAAAAGGGATGTGCAGGAGTTCTGGGACAGTCAACATGTGCCCCAGCAGCTATGAGAGTCTGTGCTCCCTCCAGCCCTCTGCTCCCTGTCCCTACCCTGTCACTCATGTCCTTTGGTTTCTTTGTCCTTCTCTGAATAGCCTAAGCAGATTGAGAAACTCTTTTCTTTGAATTAAATGATACTAAAAGTGAATTATATCAAGTCCAGAGTGCCAAACACACAGCTCATTTTTCTTAAAGCAAACTGTATTATTTCTACAGTTTGTGTTAGAAGGAGAGCTGTAGCTTGCATGCCAAAGTTCAGCTGTTCAAATAAACCCCTTTGCTCCTTTCTTCATTGACATCTCCCAATAGGTGGATTGTTTAAGCCGTGGTGGCTGTTCTATATGTCACTCCAAGCACTTTCCATCCACTCCCTGGGAGCTGGAGATTGGATTTAGCTGATAAAAACTCTGAGCTGAGCAAACAGCTGGCAATGAACTAATTTTTTAAAATACTGCTCCTTGTCTGTCCAGAAACAATTACAGTTTATTTCTCCCTGATGGAGCTGAGCAGTGGATGTGAGGGTCACCCTTGATTTGGAGCCTCTCCCAGGAGTCAGTCATCTCTGCAAAACACTGCTGGGCCACATCATTGGGATGGAGGACTCATCCCACCCCATGGAACAGGGAGGAGCCCAGTTCTCCAAACCCATGAAAATCAAGAAACTCCTTTTCTACTGGAGTCTTTTCTTACAAAGGTCCATCAAAATAGCCCAAGAGGTCATGCTGAGCTTGTACCAGGATGGCCTTGATCTTGTGCTGGTCCATCCTGGTTGGAAGAGGAGGGAAAGCGGGTCTAGCACTAATGTTGCATCCACTCCTTCTCCTAGGAGGGACAACCCATGGCACGTTTCACTAACTCCAGCAACAGTCTTTGGAAGAGACCAGGTCTGTTAATGCTCTTTATTAAAAAGAAGAAGGACCAGAAAATCACCAAATCACCAGAATGACTGAAGCAAACCAGTGGCTGAAGAAACCGCATTTCCTGGTTCCAGCCACTCTATGGGAATGTCAGGGATTGCTCCTCTGGGACAATTTGGAAATGCAGAATTATTTGGGCAGCTTAGGGCCATTCTGTTGTAAACTTTTTCTTAGCTCTGCTTCCTGAGTCAACTAAGTCATTGCATTGGCCCACAAAATGAGTTGAGAACAGATGTGAGTAATTCCTGTGTCAGGGGGCTGGATTATAACCACAGCTACAGGCATAATTAAGATTTTCCTTCATTTCTCTTATGAGAGATGGAAATGGAAATATTAGATTAACTCAGCTGTGCTATAAGACTAACTGCAGAGAGTCTGAAAGATGTGCTCACGTGTAAAGGTCACTGCATTGCCACTGGATCGTTATTTTACTTACTTTTACTTACTTTACTAACCCAGTAGTTAAAATGCATGTTTTCTGTCTTTCCCAGGCCTTTCATCTTCAATTGTCCAGGCAGCCAATAAAGCAGAATAAATGAGAAGCATTCAAAAGTTGTACAGTTTAAGGCTTTCTATCATTATGCAAAATCTATATCATCATTAATCAATTTTTTTCTTAATGAACTTGGGGACTCGTGTTTCTGCTACTAAGTACTCAAAGGAGTTATTAAATTTATGGCTGTCTGGTTCCCCCATCTGTTTCCATAAAAATTTACTGCAATTATTATTTCAGCAGAATTTCTAAACCCTGCCAGACTTAGGAACAGGGAATGCTACTGTAAACATGAGGGGGAGCTAATGGCATATGAGTGGCAAAAAAAATCACTTAAAATCCAGATTAAACCGGCCTTGCCCATAGTTTGCATGAGGGTTAAGGCAGGAAAAGAAAGACTGACAAAATTAGGAGAGCTGGAAAAATTCCTGCCCATCCAGGTCCAGCTGTCCACTGCTGGCGAGGTATTAGGAAAATATTTAGTTCATTTAGTTTTTCTGAAGCAGGCAATTCCAGAAGCATGTGGGCAGAGGTTTGCAGCAAAGCTGCTGAGCACACAGAGGGGCCATGGGGCACTGGGGTGGCAGCAAGTACCAGTCCTGGGAGGAATTACTGGGAACAGGACGGTGCTGCCTTGTGCCAGAGCCCTGGTGTCAGGGGGTTTCTCGGATTTGACTACACCAAAGCTGTGGCCAGGAGCATTGCTGCCCTATCCCTGGCAGAGATAAACTGCAGAATATAAACCTGTGCTTCTGCAAGAGTCTGGAAGGAGCCCTCCACCTTAGAGTGTGCGCACCAGGTGTTTGGGGAGGCTGGTGACAACTTCCTGGGGAAGGACCAGGGTCACACCTTCCTGGTGCCTGGAGCCACGCTGCTCTCCTGCACAGGAAGAACCCCAGGAATTTCACATGTCTGTGGCTGTTTGCAATAAAATGGGACAAACAACATTTTTATGGTCAAAGGGTTGTGTTTTGTTCCTCATCTGCCACGATATGCTCCTGTGGTGCATCACAGCCTCTTGGGGGCTCCATGTGGTCATATCATTGAAGTTCCCCCTTCAGATGGCTTCCCTGGCCTCATTATGCACCTGCTTATTATCAAATTAGGGGGATCCCTGAGTCTTTATTTTCACTGTATTTATGCCAGGATAAATTTTTGCAGCTGATAAATTCCCATCTGCTTTTATGAACAGGAGGATGGGCTTTTCCTTCTTAGGAAGGAAAAGTTGTTGGGTGTTGCCCAAGCTAAAGCAAAAAAGGTGATCCAAGAAGGATTGACTGACTGGAAGGGGTTGGCTCTGGTGTGCCTGAATTGCCCAGAAGGAAGATAATGAAGAGAATGAGGAGAGAAATTGCTTCAATAAATAAACTGGAATGTGTGTGAGACCAATACCACTGGGGGCTGATATATGCCAAGAAGTCTGTTTTTAACATCTGCTCTTCAGCAGCCTTAATATGTTATGACCAGATCAATAAATCTTCTGCTGCTGGTGTCAGACATCCAACAGCAGCCAGAGAGTGGGGAGGAAATAACAATAACACAAAGACTATAACATGCTTACATATTCACAGATCCACACATACAGGCATTTCTGTGCATGTGCATTGTTGTACTGGTGGAAGGATTAATGTGAAATCAATGCAAAATGGTGCTGAAGTAGCCCTGACAAAGAGGAGCCATGAGTGGCTGATATTCACTCCCTGCAATCTCTTTCTCTTCAGAGCATAACCTAGAAGGTTGCTGTGCTGCTGGCAGCTCATATCCCACTCAGTGATTCCAGAGATGCAGTTTGTTCCTTATTCTACCACAATTAAAAGGCTTTTCATCTCTTGCCAAGGCTTTTATGTGCTGCAAAGGCTGAGGGAAGAAGGTGAGGTGGTGTAGGCATAATGGCCATTTTTAAAAAGCATTCTTACCAGCCTGCAGCCATCAGCAAGGAAGGGCAGAGAAAGAAAAGCAGGGAACAGAAAAGAAGATTAAAGGAGGAGCTGAGCAAAAAAATTTTGGCCAGCAAGCTGCTGTGGTGCTGGCAGAGTCTACACTTGCAGCAGGATGAACACAAGTGTTTGTTCTCTCCTCTGCTTCAGGGTGTTGCCCCTGCAGTGCCTGAGACAAGCCCCATGTGGCTGCTCCCCAGCCTCCCCAGCTTGCCCTCCAGCCACAGCTGGTCTTGGGCTTGGGAGAAGCTGAAAATAGGGCTGACCAGGAACATCTGCTGTGCAGGTGCAGTCAGATGCTACCTGTGCAAAGTTCTGCCAGGCCCACCTTCTTCCCTCGCACTGGAGAGATGTTGGAGAGCACCCACAGCATTTTCTTGCAGGGAAGAAAGGATGTGAGAAACCAGATCTCTTTCTTCACTCAATTTACTTTCCAAGCCCAGGGGAAGTCTGCTGAAGGACTTGGCACAAAGATTGATGTTTGGCCTATGGCATTAAGCAGAACTTGTTCATTTAAGACAGGACAGTGGCTTGGAAGAATAGAAGGTTGTGACCTCTCTGATGCAGCAGCAGTTCTCCTGACAGAAGGTGATAAATAAAAGAGTCAGTGCCACAGAGTGTATCTGAAAGCTTTGCACTGAGCAATGTGAAGAATGCCTGCCATGACCCCAAGAACCTTTACATCAAGAAACCTCCTGGGCACATGGGGGTAAAAAGGTCTTGTTTTAAGTGCTGCCATGGCTGGGTTCTGGGGGATAGCAGTGAGTCCAAAAGCCTGCTTCATTTACTGCAGATGTCTGATTTTTTTCCCCTCAATATGGCTCCAATGTGCTTAATTTAATGACAGACATGGACCTGGAAAGTGAGGAACTTTCAGCTTTTGAGTTTATTTAGCCACTAAACAGAAAACCATCTGGAAATGGTAGATTTCACATTCTTTTTATTTCTGTAAAAATAGCAGGGTTCTTTCAGAGAGCCAGGTGCTCTGACGGGTGTTACTGTAATAACTGCTCACAATCCAGTCATCCCTGTATTACAGCTGGAATATGTAACTGCGGCACCTACTTCTTCCAGGAACCAGGATCAAAGTTTTTGTAGAATCACAGAATGATTTGGGTTGGAAGAGACCTTAAATATCTAGTTCTAACCCCCTTGCCACGGGAATTTTCAGGGATTCATTCCTAGGACAGAAAACCGGCCTGCCTTAGACTCCAGGTGGTCAGACACCCATACCAGGGACTGGTGAGGTAGTAATGCCAAAGGAATCCACTTGTTTGATCATTCCTGATATGAAACAAACAAGTGTTTGCTTCATAATAAGCACAATACAGCCCAAACTAAAGCAAAGTACTGATAACCCACCAGACTACCGTAAAAATTGTAAACTGGAGACAGAAAACCAAGGAGCTGCCTTAAAAATCTAAGGAGGTTGAGAAATGCAACACACTTGGGCTCTTTCTATTTTTGCCTGCAGAGCTTTGAGCTTTTCACTCAAAATGAAAATGAAGACTAAATGAAATGAAAACTGCTCAACATCACCTTTCTGTGGTGGCTGAGGCAGCTCAGGAAAAAAATCACAGCTTTGTAGGAGAGCTGTAAAGAATTTGCTGGAATTGGCAATGGCACTTTGATGCCAGTCACGGTGCTTGCTGTGGGCAGAAGTTACAGCCCAGCTCTGCACAGTGCTTCCCACCTGCAAACATCCCCAACAGTCTGATGGAGAGGAGCTGAGCTGGATGTGAGGCACCATCACATTCCCAGCAGCTACATCCAAAACTCATCCCAAGTGACGCGCTTGCAGCCAAGGAAATCTTGGAATTGGAGCCTGCCTGAATTTTCTGGTTCTGCACACACTGCAGTGCTCGCCAACATTCACCCTTTCTTCCTCCTCTAGAATCACATTTCCAGTAATTCCAAGTGTGGTTTCCTGCTGGGTGAGGATTGTGTGAGGACTCTGTGCCAAAATCCTCTCTGCAACCTTTGGAACCACTGATTAATTGAATGCCCCTTGCAGAAAGGGGGAGAGCCAGCGGGACACAAATGCAAAACGTAAAAGCCTTTGGGATACCGGTGAAAAATGGCATTTTCCATTCCAGGAGAGGCAGCAGAGCTCTTGGGAAGAGGCAGGAGCAATGACCCTGGCCGGGAGGGTTTGTTACTTTTGCTGTGAACTGCTCTGGCTCAGGGGATCATTCCTGGCTGGAAGATCCCATGGATGCTGTGAGAAACACTTTTATTTGGAAAAGGAGATACTGTTTATTCTGCACAGGGTGCAAGGTGAAAGTTTCCACAAATCAAGCGCACCCCAAGGGATAAAATGTTACATCTATTATATAGTAAAATTTACATGAATCCGCCTAACACATATTCCCCATCTCTCTAATGCATATTTATTTGGGTAATGTAATTTTACGCAATGCTGGAAACACAAAGTTTTATTGTAGAAGTTATCTGACATCATCAGTCACGTTTACAAAAGGTGAGAAAATTCATCCTGGACACAGAAGATTCAGCTTGAAGACATCAACATCAACTGAGGAAAACCCTCAATTTCAGGATTTCAGGACTCTTCCCTCAGGATGTCATTTTTTTCCAGAGCACACGGAAAAACTGCTTTCCAAACGGACCCCAGACACGTCTGGCGCACCCACCAGCACCTCAGGGGCGCCAGGAAGAGTCGGAAGCGCCAGTGTCGGTACCGCACAGTAACCCGTTGTGCCGCTAAGCACAATTAACTAATTAACACTCGGCGCTAATTACAGCGCTGCCCACCGTGCGCAGGCGCCGGGCCGCGCGCAGGCGCACTGGGAGATGCGCGATCACGTGACCGCCGGACCGGGGCCGGCAAGATGGCTGCGCCCATGTGTGCGCACGGGGAGTGCCCGGAGCGCCGCTGAGCCCGGCCCCGCTGAGCCCGGTCCCGCCGAGCCCGATCCCGCCGAGCCCGGTCCCGCCGAGCCCGATCCCGCCGAGCCCGGCCCCGCCGAGCCTCATCCCACCGAGCCCGGCCCGGGCCGCCGGCCCCGACCGCCACCCCTTCATGGAGCCGCGGGAGTCCTGGGCGGCCTTGGCGGTGAGTGAGAGGGCTCAAAACACGTTGTGTTACCCGGTGTGTGCAAGAGCCCGGTCCACAAGCAGAGCAGAATAGAAATATATTTACAGAATATAAATTTTTTAGATAGATAGATAGATACACATTTCTATATAATTTCTATATATACACACACACACACACACATATATATACACATATAATATATATAATGCATAAAATACTGATATATTTGTATATTTTATATATATAAATATAAATATATAGAGTATTTATTATATACATATAAATATATATAATAAATACTCTATATGTTTTGTATTGTATTTAATTATATATTATAAATTCTATATAATTATCAGTTTTATATAATACATAATTAATACTATGAATATACATTATATAGATTTTATTAGTATATTATATATAAATATATAATATTTATACATTATATATTATTTGTATAAATTATATTATATATATTTGTATATAATTTATGTATTATATATTATATATATTTACATTATATCTATTAGTTTATAATTAGTAATATGTATATATTATAGTTATTGATTTCTGTATAATTAATTTCTATATAATTCTTTGTGTAGAATGGGGTGCTGAGTGATAAATCCACAAAGCCAGCACTGCAACCACCAAAATTTTTCACTTCTTCTGCTCTTTAGCAAATAAAAGCATTAATGTTCATTGGCTGCAGGTTACATATGTCCTCTTATTAATTAGTCTCTTCTATTGGTTAATGATTCTCTGGCTTCCCATGGTAATTAATCCACACACTCAGTCTTTCTCTTCCTTTGGGTGGGTGGATTTCCTTCACTGGTGGCTGTGATGTGCCCCTTGCCAGAATTACCTGTTCCCAGTTGGAGCTGGCTCAGCTCATTTGACGAGCTGTCTTTATTAGTTTCTCCCCTTTCTTTGGGGTTCTGCCAAATGCCCATGTAGCCTATAAATTCTGCATCCTTTGTGATCGCTGTTACTGGTACATCCCTCTTCCCAGCATTTGTTAACCTCCCTCTAGGTCTGACATTATTGAAACATGCAGCCCTAAACTTCAGCAGTTTCACTTGCAAGTGTTTTGGTTTTCTAACACATGGACATCACATGGAGCCTGTTGGTTACTCTCTGTTTCAACAATTAAATCTCCTTTCTTGTTGATTAGGTTTGAAAGTTACAGGCTCTAACATCAAAGAACATCCTGTCTGAGGAAACATTTTACATATTCCACATTTTGCAGATGGCCTGCCTGACCACTGGCAAGGTGATGAGCTGAGCTGAGGGGTGGTCACAGTTTGTGGCTTCAGCAGCCACTCCAGAACCACAGGGAGCCCCTGACCCTGTTTGTGAAACATTTCCCACTTTAAAAGCTGTTTTTCCATGTGTGCTCTCAGCAAGGGGATGGAGCCCCAGACACCACAGCTAGGGGCTCCCTTGGAAACACCCACCCTGTCGGTTCTGTGTGGAAAATCAGGGATGTGGTGCCTTGGCTGGTGTGGGGAAATCTGCAGGAGAGGAGAGTGCAGCTGCCTGCCCCAAAAGCTCCGAGGCACACGGATGCGAGCAGTGAGGTTGTGGCTCGATGCGTTGGAATTAGGTCCCGGTTTTGCTTAATCATTGTGATGGAGTTTATAGTTTATATCCTGAGTTGGAAGGGACCCACAAGGATCATCCATTCCAGCTCCTGGCCCTGCCCAGGACAGCCCAACAGTCCCACCCTGTGCCCGAGTGGTGTCCAAGCTCTCCTGGAGTTCTGGCAGCCCTGGGGCTGTGCCCATTCCCTGGGGAGCCTGGGCAGTGCCCAGCACCCTCTGGGGGAAGAGCCTTTCCCTGATCTCCAACCTAAACCTCCTCTGGCACAGATCCCAGCCATCCCTGGTTGTGGAGAGCAGAGATTTGAGCTGTCCTTGCACTGCCCTTGTAAGGAAACTGCAGATCCCAGTGAGGTCTGATCCTCCCCCAGCTCCTGGTGAAGGTTCTTTTGATAACACTGCTGTTACTGACAGGTGGGAGAGAAGTTGTGTTCTAGGTGTTTTGTGAACCAAAAGTCATTTTTCTGCAGTTGTTGCAAACACACAGCTATTGTCACCCACTGGCAGGTGCTCTGTTAGCTACCTCATGAATTTAAATGACATTTAAGATACAGAACTTTGAGAACTTAAAGAAGCAATTAGTAACTTTGATTCATGTTTTAACAGATGGCTAGATTAAATCTGATTAAATCTGATCAATGCTATTTTGAGCAGATAAGGATTTTGATGAAAAAGAGTGAAGAAAAATCAATGCATTCAAAATAGCCAACTAGATTAAAAGAGTAATTAACTTATTGATTAAACCTTTAGTAGTAGATAGTGAACACCTCTCTGAATCCTCTGTTACCCTGAAAAAATTATTGGAGTAACACACATGTGATTTGTTTTCAAGCACAGTTAAAAATCTGTCCAGCTGTTTCTTGTGTGCTGATCTATATGAGACAGCCTTCAACCTGTGTTTTCTGAATAGCTCTGCATCTAAATAATGTCTCATAATGGATTAACTCTTGATGTTGTTTTATTTTTAATCAGTTTTCCTGTTTATTTCAGCCTTTTCCTCGTGTTTTTGCAAACTAATTATTTTCTACAATCAGCCATGTCATGGGGTAATTAAAAAAAACCAGAAACCCTGTAATCTGGGTTGGCACACAGACCATGGAAGAAGATTGAGCCCTAGTTGAATCAACTTTTTTAGATTTTTGTTTTATGAATTGTTTGGATGAAAACCTGCCCCTTTTCTTTATGATTTTGAAAACACCTTTATTTAACATGATTTCCAGTGCCTTAAGGGAGTTTACAGGAAAGGTGGAGAGAGCACATGGTGACAGGGCAAGGGGGAATGACTTCAAACTGACAGAGTAGGTTTAGATTAGATATTACAGAAAAATTATTTACTGTGAAGGTGGTGAGGCCCTGGCACAGGGTGCCCAGAGCAGCTGTGACTGCCCCACCCCTGGAAGTGTCCAAGGCCAGGTTGGATGTGACTTGGGACATCCTGGGATAGTGGAAGGTGTCCCTGCCCATGGGGGGCTGGAACTAGATCTTTAAGCTCCCTTCCAATCTAAACCTTTCAATGATTTGACCATTTTTTTCTATAGGCTTTTATTGCCTATAGAACCACCAAAACCAAACCCAAACAAATAAACAAAAACCAGAACAAAACAAAAAACAAACAAAATGAAAACAAAAATACAAACAAACAAACAACAACTAAAGCCCAACAACAACAACAAAAAAAACCCACCCAAAAACCCCACAAGCTTATTTTAGGCTTTGTTCCTCAAAGGCAATGAGGGAGTGTGAACACTTTAAATGGTTTGCTGGAAAAATGTGAATGTGCTTTCTAGAGATGCCTAAGAGGGGAAGCAGAATTGCTTCAGTCTTTCCTTGATTTTATCACAACTGCTGGAGGTGTTGGCCATTCTCTGCTGTCTCTTGATAAGTGACATTCACTGTCTGGATTTTCTTTGGAATGGGGAAGTGTTGCATTGCACTATTCAAAACACCAATGTGCTTTAAAAGTTGTGATATTTGTTACTTTTGTTGAAGCCTCCTTGTTAAAGCTGTGGAAATTGTTGAGTTGTGTATAAGACTGGCAGTTTATAAGCTGACCTCAGGAAGGATACAGTCTGCAGTGCTTTGGGTTACTCGTGCCTCTGTTCCTCACATAAGCACCACAGCTTCATCCCTGAGAATACTAATGGGCTTTTCTCCATGGTTTTGTCTTGAAGGCTGGTGGAATTGCTGGTGTGTGTGTTGACTTGATCCTTTTTCCCCTGGATACTGTAAAAACGAGACTTCAGAGTCCTCAAGGATTTAGGAAAGCTGGTGGGTTTCGTGGCATCTATGCTGGTGTTCCTTCCACTGCAATAGGATCCTTTCCAAATGGTAAATTTTCTTGGATTATGCTTTGTTTTCTGTAAGTAGTAATTTATATTACATAGGACATTCATGTCTGTGGCTTCCTCTCCTATGGGTGCCTGGATTCTGTGAGTCCATGTCCAGCTGTGAAGAGCAGTTTCTAGAATTCCAGCATTGAGGAAACTTGATCAAGACTGCAGTGAAGGCTGTTGCATGTTTGCTCTGAAAAGCAAACCCAATTCCTTGGAAGCAATCTTGGATATAAGCCTGTCTTTACCTATAGGACTAAAACATTTCTGGGTGCCGAGAAGGGCTTGAGTCTTGCTTGTCCTGGACGCTTTTGTCATGACCCACTCTTTCTTGGCATTAAAAATGAGTGGAATTTCAAAGTGCTTGAACACTGCAGGTGTTTGAGTTAATTGCCCTGGGGACGCTCTGCCCATATCCCTGAAACAATAACACTTAAATTGTAAAAACATCAGGAATACTTTGAAACTAAGGCTTAAAAAAGTAGATACTTTTAGTCCCTGCAGAGAAAAGGCTTTTGAAATTCCTGATGCCTTTGCCCATTTTGTCTTTGTAGGGAGGGATGAAAAAACAGCAATCTGTGCTGTCGGATGTAAATGTTAGGAGAACTTTGCTGACAAATCCACTGACACCTTCAGATGTTTGATGTCCTTCATAAGGTGATATAAAAAAATTCAGTTCTTTATCTTGGCTGCTCTGTTATCTCCTTTTGAGGTGATAAGCATCTTTTGATTAGTAGAAGGCAATTCACACAGCCCTTCTTTACAATTAAAATCTGTTCTCCTGCAAGACATGACATTTTTTTCAGTATTTACATCTCCAAAATCTGCACTGTAGTTTTATCTTTCCAACATATGACTGAAAACTGAAATTATCTTTAGGAAAAGGAATAACCCTTAAGGTGTAAGTGCCTTTGTAGTTGACTGTTGCAGTGAATAAACACAGCTCATATTGCTGTGTTCAGTTTAGTTTTGTGCATTTCTTGTTCACTGCACAGAACTTTTATAAATCCTTCAGAACCTCGGAAAAAAAATTTATGGAGCTAATTTCAAAATAATTTAACTGACAATAACTAGGAAGAAGTTACTAATAAACTGCTACTGAAACAGTTTTGCACATTGCAGGATAGCAGAATTGTATCAATTTATGCTTTTTGGGTTTGTTTTTCTTTTCAATTAATCAACTGACTTGTTTGTTTTTCCCTTCCTCCCCCCCTCAAAAAAGGACCATCTGTTCAATTCAAACAAGAGACAGTCCCTCTATCTATGGATATGGAAGATATTGGTTTTTCAAAATGTGCTGGACATTCCTGGCTAATTAACACATCTTTCTGTAGCTCACTACTAAGTGTGGCCTGGAGTCCTGACACCTTGGATATTAATGGGAGGTTTGCCAGGGCTAGCCAGAGGTGTAAACTTCTGAAGGAATTATCTCACAGATTCTGTTGATAGTGTTGTACTGTTTTGGTGCAAAAATATCCTGGTTTTAAGTACAGCCCTGTGATGGAGGAAGAGTGCAATGATTGTGTGTATTCTTGAATTTCAGCTGCTGCTTTTTTTATCACCTACGAGAATGTGAAATCTGTGCTGCCTCATGGATCTTCATCATACTTGTCCCCTGCAACACACATGGTGGCTGCCTCCCTTGGGGAAGTGGTAAGAAGGAAGTTCATCTATTGTGTGTCCAGGGGAGGAGAGGAAACCATTCAGTTATGGAAACTCGGGTTTGGTGTCGTATCTTGTGACAGTTCTTACAACAGGCTGGTTTCTCACTGTTGGCACAGTGCCTTGGGGCTGGGTGTTGAGCTCTAAACACCCCATCCTGTTCCTGCCAGCACTGGCTACCTCTGCTCTCCTGTTTTTGACACAGTGTGTCCTGGCACTGCACTGATAAGATGGGGTGCAGATTGTCTCTGCAGGTCTGAGGTAAGGAAATGGGCTGTATGGAAACAAACAGGCTTTTTCTGGCTCTCTTGCAACTTAAACTTAACTGATGGCATGGGACAAAAAAATCTGTTGTGTCTGTGGTTCCATATTCTGCTTTTATTAACTGACTTCTTTCTTTCCTTTCCCATGGGGGCTTAGCTTAGGTGTATGTTGTTCCCAAGCTACCAGGAGTGTGGAGATGCCATTTATTTCAGCTCAACACCAGGTGCCTCACTCCTACAGCAGCACACTCTGGTGAATTCCCATGGGAAACAGCTCAGCTCTCCCTGCTCTCTGTGGCATCAACTTTGACACCCAAACAATTTTTATTCTTCCATGGAAATGCTTTAGATTAGATTGAGTGAGATTTAGCCAGAAAACTTAATTTAACCAAGTACATGAAGACAGATGAGTGCAGCACCTATAAGCACTCTGGTAGGGGTAGATAGAAGGTGATAGATGTAGGGCTGGGTGGGATTTGTTTGTGTTGTTGCCTCAGGTGGATTCTTTCTGAGCTTGGTTAGTGCCTGTGCCGTCAGATTTTAACTTCTAACTTAAGGCAATGCACAGAATTTATTTCCATGAAGATTCTCTAAAGGCTGTTAGAAATCAGTATGAGGTTATTTACCACCAATGCACAGCCCTAAAACTCCTTGTTTGCCTGATGTGTCATGGGACAGCAGATCCAGGAGGTGTTCTGAGATTCTCAAGTGCTACTGTAGAACCAAGCAAAATGACAATGGGGCTCGTGAAGAGGTGCCAGTGCTTTGCAATAAGATCCACCAGAAGAAAAAGTTTCTTCTTCTGCAATTTATGGTACACTCCCAGTGCCTGTGAGGATCCTGTGAGGAAATTACAGCCAAGTAATTGAATCAGCAGTAGCCAAAGCCCAGCTGACTGCAGATGACTCCTTTCAGGACTTGTTGCCATTTGTTCCCTGGGCTGGTCTGTCACCTTTACAACCCAGGCACTTGCTGCTTTCATGCTGGGGCTGGCAGAGATGGTGCAGCACAGTTAGAGGAGTTGCTCAGGGCTGTCTCACGTGCTTGGCTCTGCTGCTCTAAGGCCAGAGAAATGTATATGGTGGCCACTGAAATGGCAGTGGCATTATGGTGTGGGAACTGTGATGTTGTAACAGCCATTTTCCACCTCACTTTCCTGTTTTTGCTAGCTTTTCTTCTCCTCTTGGAGTGATGGGTGTGAGGAGAGAACAAAGCTCTAAAATAACTGAGATAGGTATTTAGAGATTGCTACAACGAATCTGTAATAAAATAGCACAAAGCAAGACCTTCTCATCTATGTTTTATATAAAGTTTTAGTTGATCAATAGAAATTTATAAACTAGTCCAAATTGCATCAGGGCAAAAGTTATAATTACAGTTTTATTGATTAGTCATTAAGTTTTAATCAGGGCATAACCACTGGGACTATTATTTTGTCAGTAGTTTTTTTGATAATGTGTACTTCTATTTTAGCATTTCTGAATTAAATTGCATTTAAATGTGAAGCATTAAAGCCAAAGACACTCACATTAGGATTCTTATGGCATATCTTTGCATTTCCACACTGTTTTTTTACAAAACAGAGAAATTAGGATTTAGAGCAAGAAAGTGTTGATGGACTTTTAGGTTTGCTGTTCCTTCACTGGTATGAGTCAGATACCTTCTTGTGCATTAATAAAATGTATGTGCAAAACTTAAAACATGTGTTTGTGCTGACTAATCTGTGTTTTGAATGTGACCTGCTAAAAATGATAAAATATGTAAAGAGGAAGAGATACAAAGGTTGCTTCAAGATATGATAAAATATATGTGAAAAATCTGTCAAATGGGAACTTTTAGTTTTTATAACAGCCACTCTCCTGTATTGTTTACAGTCTGTGGAAATTCATAGGAGAAACAGTCCCCTGGAACTGGTTTGCTCCATTTTTTCCAGTTCCAGGCTGGGAGAGACAAAGCCAAGCAATAAAAAGGCAGAGGTTATAGCAGCATTTTATTTTTTTTTGTTTTTTGTTTTTTTTTTTTCCATTTAGGCAGGAGGAATATAGAAAGCTAATCTCATCTCCCAGGCTGAGATAAAGAAAAGTACATACAAAATCTGACCCTGTTAAGCGTAATTATTTTTTCCTACAGCTGAATCTTGCTGTGTAGGGACTCTGAATATCCCACAATACATCAAAAACTGCTTACAAAGGCACATCCAAAACTCTAGAGGGCAGATACATGGTGTATCATCTCATCAAGGAAGGTGAAGGTTGAAGAATACGTGAGTTGCCAATGGGGGAAAAGCCCTTATTGTACCACTTGTGCAACCAAAATCTGGAGATAGAAAAAACACACTGCATCCAGGACTCTGGAACTTTTTGTCTTGACTCTGCTTTGCCTTGTATGTTTAGTCTGCCTGTATCTTTACAGTGAGCTGCCAAATGTGCTTGGAAAACATGATATCATCATAGGGAGTGGAAAGGAAAACCAGATGTTCTGAAATTTACTTTTAATATTCTAAGGTGGTATAAGTAACTCCAAGAAGGAGCAGCATTTTTAAGCTCCTAGTGCCCATTTTCAGGAGTAACCAGGTGCTCCTAGTCTTGCAGGCCCAGAGTTAACTGTACCTCTGGATTGATTTGTACAGATTTTTTTAATGTCAGTTTAATATGAGTGTGTGTATTGATTATGAAATACCTTGCTAAAAACTGAGCCTCTCCCACCAAGCTCCTGCAAATGTGTTTTCATGGGACAGGTTTAAGATTGTCCCATTTGACCAATGAGGTTTCCCTCAGGAGTGCCCAAGTGGTTGGGTTCAGCACGGCTAATTTGGATTGAGCACAGGTAATTTTACATCCCACTGTCTTTTCCATGGAGGTGAGCATAAAGTTGTTTGGCTCATGTTCCAGAGAAGGGAGCCCTTTCCCATTTAATATTTACATATTGTTATGGTTGTGATCTGAGCTTTGCAACATATTAGTGAAAGCTTTGGGTTGTTGCCTGTAAGTTGTGGTTTCACACTTATCTTTCTGACCTTTTGTTTTTGATTGGCTCTTTTTGATGACATTGTTTTTCTTTTTTTTCCCTACTTTGCAAGACAGCAAACCACCTTGACTTTCAGAGAGAAAGTGTAGGGGAGGACTGAGGACCAGCATGGGAGCTGTTGGTAATGACCATGCTCTGGATCTTCACCAGCTGAAGTCATTGAGCTGCTTTTGTCCTTGTGCAAGTATCTAGAGTACTTTAGAAGTCTGGAGATCTGAAAAGTTCAAAGATTTGTCATTTCATTGGGGAGAGGGGATCATGTGACTCCACAGGGCAAGGTGAGGACAGGTATTTCAAGGTGAAATTCCAAACTCACTTGGAATTCCAGTGCATTACCACTTGAGGTACTTCTGTGATAAGAGCAAAGTGTGTGGTTCATCTGTGATTAGCATCTGACCCTTCGTATTAATAACTTTGGAATTTTTTTATCTCCTGTTGGGATGTGTCAAATACGAAAACTTAATGCAGGAATTATCTTTCTGGGGAGTTCATTTACCTTTCACTACTAGTATGAACTTGTTTCTTAGTAGAAGCAAGCTCAAATGCAAGCAAGTTTACAGTTTTACAAATCATGATTCTGTAGAATGACATTTTAAGTGTGCTTTTATTTCAAATAAAAGAGGAAAGTATATGTTTTATTTTATGCCTGGGGGGTTTCTGCATAAAAAGAGGCATTCTAGACCTGAGGGCCAACACTGTTGTCTGTTGCTGTACACGAATCAGCCACTTCTTCCCTTTGCCCTGGCAGCATTGTTTGAAACAGTTAACTAGTTTCAGTTTAATAGAAGAGCAAGAATCTCCAAAAGTGTATTGGTGTGAATTCCATGAAAGTAGCTGGCTAGGTCAGAGAAGAAAGTTGTTATTAATACCTGTTCTGAGGAAAAAGCAGGAGCATGAGTCAGACAAATCCTCAGAGTAATGGAATGAAAGTCTCCAGCAGGATAATTGGCCAGGGCTTTGCAGCATGGTAAGCTCTAGAAAATCAGCTTGCAGGAGCCCAGTCTAACAGAGATGAGACAGCCACTCACATCAAACATGAAGTTAAGATTTTAGGTATTTCACCCTCCAAAACTTGCAGTGTTGGAAGATGTGACTTTTCAGCTCAACAGGAAAGTTGGACACTCTAGGGAGTGCTGATTTTAGTTCAGCAAAGAAGCAGTGTGGTACTTGTGTCTAGACTTGGGGCTAATGGCTTTGAATATTTTAGCTATCCTTTTTCTTAAAACTGAACTAATAAATGGATAAAACTATTTGCATTTTGTGCTTTGCATTCTAGCTCCTCTGAACCAGTGTAGTATGTGCTGGCAGATCAGAGTATTCAAAGTAGTGTGCAAATGACAGCAAAGTGTGATGGGACCTTTCCCACAATGCTGAAACTTTTTTCTGTTTCCATTGATCAGTGCCATTGATCAGTGTCATTTTAGCTGTGATTGTGCCTTTTGTGCTTGCAAATCTGGCTGCACTCAGGTTTGAGAAAGGCAATACTCCGACCCTGGCAAGAGGAGCAGTGGTGGGGAGTGCAACAACGTAGGTGGTCTTTTGAATTAATCATAGTTTGAAATATTCATAAATTAATCTGTGTGAAGGCAGGTCTGCAATACAGATGCTGTATGATTTTTGCCAAATCCTTTTGCAGAAGCAGTGGTTAGGAGATGGTTGGGAAGGTGAGACTGCTGCCTTTGAGAGGTAGTGGAGAAAGAACAGGGAGCAGATGGAAACGGAGAGCAGCGGCTGGGAACTGGTTGTAAATAAAGATGAATGGGGGCATGAATCCACAAATTCATCATACAATTAGAGGCTGAAACAGCAAATTAAGAACTGTCAAATACCTAGCCAGCCACCCATGCTGATCTTCCCTTGTATGCTCCATGCTAACTGCACGTAGTGCATCATCTTCATCATCAGCTGCTCTCCCCCACACTGTTTTGTGTAACCTGCTCAGTTAAGGGCTTAGAGAACATGCTGCTTTGCAGTGAAGCTTGATGGTTGTCATGTCTTTTGATCACAGGGCTGACACTCAGTTAATTTAGAAGGATTTGTAGCTCAAGTGTCTACAGAGGAAAGCAAATTTGGATTAAAAAGTTATAAGCAAGAAATAAATAATTTTAAAGTACTTCCTGATGGATTTGTGATTAACTGTACCAGTCAGCTTTGGAAATGTTTGAGACACTTTGGATTAAACTTACCTTAAACTAATGTTCTATGCAGGATTTGTCAGGAATAACTATGAATAGCTCCATATGTGGACAAGCCCATAAAGGAAAGAGTAAGGGATCAATTAAAGGAAAATACTTAATAAAAATACAATGTAGTTGAACTTTCCATGTTCTGGGCCAATGTAACCCCAAGAGAGTGAGCAAATTGCAAAATACTAGTCCTCTTTCAACAGGAGACTTAATGTGTTTTCAGAAAATACTGCCTGTGCTCTCTTGCCTGGAATCTCATTACCATCTGTCCTCCTGTAACACAGCCTGACCCCACTTGGCTCCTTGGAAACAGTTTTATGCTGGATGGGATGCACCATGCTACTTTTGCTGAAAGAAGGGCTTGGCTGGTGGATTTAATGAGTTTCTTAAGCCTTTTAAAATAAGTTTAACAGACTTTCATGGTGAAAGTGTTGCTGGAATAGATTGGATCATGCAGATGATTCTGTACATTGAATTAAGAGTCTACTTTTCTTAGGCTTTAAGGATTTCTGTCTTTCAAAGTGGTAGTAATTTATGATTCAAGCATCAACCAGATTAAGGGAGATTTTTTTCAAGTTATTCAGCTGCTTGATTTTGCTATTTGATTTTAAACCAACTGCTTGTGATTGTACTGAGGAACTTCAAAATCTCTGGGACACAGTTTGTGCTAAAGTACAAGAGGTGTGTAACATCAGGCTACTTTTGGTAAGTTTTAGGTCTAGTTTTAAAAATGAAACAAAACTCTACATCGCTTAAATGTTAAAAGACCAATTGATTTATGCAAAGCACACAAGCTTTCAAAACATCTGCAGGAGAAATACTTCTGCAAAGAAGTGTTTAGTGACAGCCTTGTCCTCTTCACAAACTTTCCCTGTTCTCTGCCTGTTATCTGATGTAACTGGAGTCACAGTTTCTCCTTGCTGTGAACAGATCTTGGCACAAATTCCCACTGCTGGAGGACAGAAGTTTTCTGAGGTGTATCTGACAAGGAAAGGTAGGCAGGGAACGCACAGCAGGATTTTTTTGGAAGGTTTCTGGACAATTGAAGAGCCATGTGTGGGGAAGGAAATCTGAGAGGGGCAGAAGCCCAGTAGCCCTGAGGGCTCCTGAAATGATGGATGAGGAGCCAACTGGGGTGAAAAGGCTCAGCCATGATGGCCACTGTGAAGGAACAAGGGTGTGGTGGTACAGATGATGCTCTGAAGCAGGCAGGAGGGAGCTCTGGAAAGTAATAAAACAGAGCTGTCATGGATTTGAAAATAGCAGCATGAAATAAATCTGCAAAACAGCTCTGCAGATTCCAGGTAAAGTCATCTAAGGTGGGAATGTGCAAGAAGTTGAAAATGTTTGTACAGAAACTCCAGATTTCCAAATGCTTGTGACATTCATCCCTGTGAATGGTCTCATCTCTGAAATACTGTGTTTTTAAGCTCTGGGAGGTGCTGAGATCTGAGGGATCTTGCTGGGTGAGATTGTTCTTTGAAGAAATGTTTCCTACCAGCATACAGGGGAACTGCAGTTAAATTAATGAAGGCCTTGTATCAATCAGAGGAAAAGATGGGACAAAGAGCTTGGCATTGTCTAAACTTTCCCATCCAGAGCCCATTAGTCAAAACTTGTTCTCTCCACGGGGTTTAAATTAGGAGTGGAGTCACCTGTTCTTGACCCCAGCAGCTTTACACAGGACTGAATTTCACTGTGCTGGAAGGGAGGGAAGATAAGATTTAGCACGTTCTGAGGCTTGTGCTGAAGGTGAACACTTTCCCTGGGCCTGGCATGTAAAGACAGTGGGCAGTACATGTATGGAGAGTTGCTGTCATCCCTGGAGACAATTCCCTTGTTAAAATAGGAGTTAACACTTCCATTCTGTATTCTCTGTGCTCTAGCAGGTAGCACAGCCTGCTGACAAGCACATGTGGAAGGATTTGTTCACAACTGCATTTGTGACCCACAGTGCATTACTGACCTGAGGAACTTGTATTTTTGTTCTGTCTTGGGTAAAAAAGGCAGCAGTTATTTAGATGAAGGTTTATTGGTGTTTGAAATGTTTGGGGTCTGTGATTGCAGCAGTTCAGGTGCTCTGTCCAAGGAATATATGTAACCACATATATGATGATGAGGATATTTCATGTTCCTCTTCTTTTCTGCTCATTTCCCTGGTGCTGGGAAGGGTGAGGCAGTTCATCTTCCATCTGCAGCTCATGTCTCATCTTCCCTGCTAGCTAATATGTCCAGCCCAAGAGCTGTGACCACAGTTAGAAGCAGTTATTTGGAGGATGAAATACTTTGCTAATCTCATAATATTGCATTCATTTTCCCCTTCTGTTGAAGAGGGGCATCCCAGGGAGATCTGAAGAACCAAGCATAAATCTACAGGGTTTGGAGAGGAATGGAAAGCTGCAGTGCTGAATTCAAGTTTTGTTGAGAGCTTTTGACTTGAACCAAGAAGGGAATTTCCCCTTTATTCTTCAGATCCAAAGGAAATCAGTGCAATTTAAGATCTTTCAATTTTAAACTTGCCAATTATTTTAATAATTCAGTTATCTGAGAACGGGAAAAGGACATTTTTCACATTTCAGATTAAAAATAATAACTTCCTACTTAGAAGGGAACATTTGAATAGAAATGGAGACACTCAGATTATGACATATTGACCTATTTTGGGAAGCAGCATTTTTTTATAGTAAAAAAACCCCAACCAAGCAGAAAATGAGCAACAAAGCAATCTTGAGCTCCAAGGTAGCTTTTGGCTGCAGCAGTATGGTCAGGGCTAATTCAAGCCACACTTAAAAACCCCAAAACCCCCAATTTGTTGCTGCTTCTCTTTGAATGGGATTTAGAGTTTTTCAGTTTTTCTTGCTTATTTTACATTCTGTTGCAGCAGGCAATCCTTCTGACCTTCAAAAATGGGGTGAGAGATTAGGATTTTGTTAGCAGATTGACTGCAGCCTAAACATATGTCCTTTGATAAATCATAGCATCTTTGTTGTTGTCATTTTTGTGCAGCAGCTTTTCCTCCCTAATGGGTTTGTGATTATCTTGAACAGGTATTGTGAGGTTTAGCCCAAAGTCTCTGCTCTCTGGATACTAAGTTTTATAGTGTCATAAATTATATTCTTATTTAAGAATAAATTTATGCAAATGACATTTAAGAGAAACTGTTTCCAGGCATGTTCTTTAGTTTTGTGTTAAATATTGAACTATATTTTTATGGTGAACATCAATTAAAGCTTCCCAGCCTACTCAGACAGATAAAGTTCTTAAAACTAACTTCCTGCTTGAGAAATTGAAGTATTAGAGTCCTTTAGAAAGAGCTCTAAAGGGTTCAAAGCTGCAACAAAAGAAAAGGTTTCTGGAGCTTACTCCATGTTTCTGTACTAAATTTTCTGTACTTAATTCTGTACTAAATTTTGCTTATCTATGCAACCAGAGATTTGCTCAGAGTCACTGGGTGCAAGCTCCTAAATCACCAGCCACTCACAAATTCCATGTCAGTCCTTTGCCCTCAGACTACCCTTCTCCTGCTGTGGAGCAGAATGGCTGGCTAATTAATAAGTGGAAAAACATTTGGTCTTGATGCTCACCTAAGCCCAGGTTAGTGCAGAGAATAGTTCAGCTCATTAGCCAGGAGCTCATCAGGTGCCAGAAATTGGGCTCTTACTTCAGGGAGCTGTCTTACAGCAGGGGGAATATCTGTCTCTTATTAAAGATAACAAGTGCTCAGCCCCTATGGCTGTGGGAGCTTTTAGGAGTGAGTCAGATCATCAGCTGTGCAGGCTGCTGCAGGAGGAGATAAATGCTTTCTCAAGCTGCTGTCTTTACAAAGCTGAGTGTGTTGTACCAGCTGTGTCCCTGCTTCTGAGGAAACCTGTGCACCAGCTCAGCTTAAATGCCCAGCCTAAGCCCTTAATTGCAATTATGACACCTGCTCTGTCCCCTTCCTAATGATCCTGGATACACCTCATGTACAGTTCACAAGGTTAGTGGTCAACCTCTAGTGGAGGTGCCTAAAAACAAATGTATGTGTTATCTTTGATTCTCTACCAAACCCTACAAATCCAGCCAGGGAGAAAATGCTTTGCCTGGAGCACAAAGGGTGGAAGGAAAAGGCTGTTAATCCAAATAAGATATGTTAATATTTGGATCATAATACAGCACTGAAGACCAGGATTTGTTGTGTTCTCTTCTAAAGATGTTGGCATTGCCTCTGTTTGCACTGAGTGTAAGCAGGACTATGCCCCCTCTGTCCTTTTTTATTGTGTATATTGTGTATAAAGAGAAGTGCTGGGTACCCCTGTGCTGAATTAGATAAATCTGCCTGATTCTGAAAAGCTGCTCCAGCTTTAGGTGGGATTGGTCCCTATTCAGAAATTACACTTTTAAGATCAGGTATTTCCAGTAAACTTAGGTGAGCCCATAGGAAAGGCTTTGGGCAGGTTCCTAGTGCTATTTACAGCAGATCTGATTCTGTTTGCTACAGCCACATTTTTACTGAAAAAAAAAAAAATCGTTTAAATTGATGCATATACAAAATGTCATGGAACTTTTGAGACTTTATTTGCACTGGTCATTCTTCACAACAGCCAGGACAGTCCGGTTCCAACATAAATCCGACCAGGAGATGGCAGCGTTGGTTCGTGCAAGGAGAACCCGAAAGTTAGAATGCTTTTCAGAGGAAAGAAATTACCTTAATTTAATTAGAACATACACTGTCTTAGCAATACATAGATAAATGTTAATGAAATAGACCTGGTTTTAGCTTTTGTTCATGACTGGCTTATGCAAGTCAGTAAATTAAAAATGCACATAGGTTTTTGTCTAGATACTGGAGTCACCCTTTGACCCAGTATGAGACAAGGATTTTGAAATTCAGTACCCTCTTGCTCAGAAGTGGTCATAGCATTAAAAAGCTGGAAAGGTAATAGGTGCTAACATTGTCATTTCTGCATACCTGCTCTGTAAACTATTAATAGCTTTGCTTGTAGCTGTAAAATCAGGTTTTCCTAAAGCTTAAATTTGAAAATTCTTGAGCCTTTTGTTTCCATATTAGTGTCTTCCTGCCCTTATGGTATGTAAACCTGACCACAGACATTGTGTTACCTGACCTGGTAAATAAGGAAGGAGCTCATGGGGCAGCACCTGAATTTTCCCAGGATCTTGACTCTGTCTTTTTGCTCTCATCAAAAGATGGGAATGGCCCGTGGCTCCAGAGCTTGCTTGGGAAAATGAGCGTGGCCCCTATCACCAGGGTGCTGTTGTCTGATGCTTAATGTCAGCTGAGGTGGCTGAGGGCTCACTGCTGGACCCTCTCCATGGCTGGCTCTGCAGATGTTCAGCACAGAGCTAATTTGTCACCAGGTCACCCCCAAATCCGGTAGGATGCACCAGGAATGGCCCGAGCTTGGTGGGCTGTATTGTGCTCTTGTGTGTCAAGCAGCAAGCTACATCTGTGTGAACAGCCAAGAGATTAAAAAGCAATTTCTTCCTGGGACCTTGGTGATCAGGGAGCTGAATGGGCCCCCCATGTGGGGCCACGTTGTTGTCTGTGTTCCATGTCTGATACTCCCAAGGGTGCAGGTGAACGTGGGCAGGTGCCGTGGGACAGCTGCACACCTGCAGCTTTCACCCTTCCTGTGCCATTTGCTTATAGCTTTCACCTCTGAAAATGGAAGTGTGGACTCTCTTGGTGCAGTGCTACCATACTGGTGCTGCTTGAACATTCTTGTCCCAGAAAGCAAAGCCTGGAGATGTGATTTGTGTTCTTTTACCTGGAAGGCGCTGCAGTGATTGGGAGCAGAGCGTGATAGAGTTGAGATTTTTCTGCACCCTCCCGTCCAGGCTGTTACTTTTTTAATAAGATACATGTGAACTTAATCTTGCATACTTCCTTTTAGAGACCTGTTCTCCACATCAAAAGGCTGCTGGGGTTATTATTGATAGGAAGGTGTATGTGTAGGAACAAACAAGGTAACACGTTGTAAGTTCAGGTGCACAGCGAAAATGTCACCGTGCAGTCTGATGTTGGCAGCTGCAACTCGTGGCTTTTTGAATACCAGAAGTGCCCTATGGAGCCAATCTGACAGCACTGCCCGGGTGACATGAGCCTTTATTTCCTTTCAGAACAGCACAATGTAATCATTGTTTTTGTTCTTGTGCAGCCACAGACTCCCTTGTAAGCGCAAATTCAAATGGAAGAAACATCAAAGTTAATTTGAAATGAAATGCACCCCAAGTAGTCCGGGGGAAATGGAGACATTACTTTGTAGCCACCCTTCTCCTGCCAAAACTGCAGCACCCCAGATGTCAGGAAGCCACGCTGTGCTCTTTGTCTGGTCTTGATTGACTAGATTGTTTTCATCCCAGCCTTTTTAAAGCTTTCCTCCTGCCTCCATATTTTTAAGGAATAAAAAGCTAATATAAGGACATGGAGTGTTATGAAGCATGAAGTTCTATAAATATTTATGCTGAACTATCAAAAAAACTTGACAGTTCTTATTTTCTTGACAGATTGGGGTCACTTGTTATTTTTGACCCTGAGAATTGAAGAGCACATGGAGTTAGATCTGTTTGTAATGACTTTTGGATGTTGTTGTCCAGTAAACTTGTAGGAATGTAACAGGATAACAGATTTTTTTTCTGGGTGTCTTTGTGAAAATGAAACTTAAACCTTTTACTGTGTTCCCCACAAATGACCACTCAAGTTACTGTGTCTGTGCAATCTCCAGTGAATTCCTGCACTGTCTGTGGCACACATGGATTTCCCAGTTAGCTGCTTGGTTTGCCACTTCAGATGGACAGCTTTCACCTGGGCTGCTCTGCCCTTCAAGTCCTCTGTGATCACCTTCATGTCTTCTGAGCCCAGCACAGGCAGGCTGAAAATCTGGCAAAGGCCCATGGGGTCTGCAGAGTTTTGCCACCAGTCCCATCACTGCTTTAAGTATCCCTGGAACCAACTGAAGACAAACTCTGCTTGAAATTTGAAATGCTGATGAAAAGATATTTTCTAGAGAGATGAGAGGCTTGTAACACTCACACTTCAGGATCCTCATTCTATGAAATGATGTGCACACAAGCTTTAACCCTTACCTGAAGCCAAAGTGGCAGGTGAATATTTAAAATCCAAGCCTGACTTTTTCAACAAAGCTGGAGCTTTGTGGCAGCAGCCAAATTATCCACCTGCAGAATTTAGTAAATTCATTCTGCAGGAAAGGATCAATCCAGTGCTTTACCTTGAATGAAGTGTGGTGTGTATTGTGAGATAAACCTTGGAATATGTTGTGTCTAAAGCTGACCAGAATGGCTATTTGGTCACTAGAGGGCACAAAGAAATTACAAAAGAAAGAAGTTCGTTGGTCTTGCAGTCCTGAATCTCCACTTTGAATCTGTGAAAGTGGGGGGGAAAATTCCTGTGACTGCCAAAAGGATGGATGCAAATTTTGGTTTTATCAGTGTTTTTCTCCTCTCAAATCTACTTCTGTTTTCAAAGTTTAAAATTCCAAGGGTGCTTCCATGCTCCTGTTAGTATAATTTTGAGATCAGAAAGTACATGACATTGAGAACAAATACATAAGCTGCTCATGAACAGCTTTTAAGTCCTATAATTACAAACCTGATTTCCTCATTTGTCAGGTTTCTGTTCTTGGAAGAAATGTTTGCTGCATGAAGAGGAGGCCAGCAGTTGCTGCCTGAACCTCTGGTTCTTTTGCAGGTTGCCTGTCTCATACGGGTTCCATCCGAGGTTGTCAAGCAAAGGGCCCAGGTTTCTCCTTCCTCGAGCACTCTCCGGATTCTCTCCCACACCTTGTACCATGAGGTGAGTTCACAGCAAAATTTCTAAAAATTTTCCTCTTTCCCACTCGATGCCATACATGTCCAGAAGCATTCCTACAATTTTATTGCAGTTCTGTGCTTTCCCAGCACTTCTCCATCTATTCTTCTGTTCTTAAAAGTGATTGGCATGTTATGATTGAGGAAACCAAACCACCACCTCCCCCCGGGGCATCATCCTGGAGCAACTCTTTTTTCTCCTCTTTTTACATGGGATACTACCTACATTTAAAGATGAGGAGAGGAAAAAAAAGGGGATTTAGCTTCCAGACTCCAAAGCTCTGCTTGTATTTATGCAAACAGTCCTTGTCTGGAGAGCAGGACATTGAGTTCCCAGTTTTTGAAGCAGGTTTTGGAGGGGATGTCCAAAAGGCAACATTTCAGAGAGGCTCTGGAGGAGCCAGGAGGAGCTCTGGAAATGAGTGCTTATCCAGTATTGGTTACTTTTGAAAAATAAGGGCCTTTGTCTTCTTTTCAGGAGTTATGCTGTTCCCTCCTGTGCAAACCTGTTCACGTCTGTTTTAGCAGAGTTTCACAAGGGGGGATTTTCAAGCTGTGTTCCATAAGAGAAAGCAGCTCCTAAAAACAGCACGGGGAAAAATATTATAACACAGTTTCTGAGTGTAAACCCCAGGGAAAGGAAGACATAAATATGACCTTTAAATGATCCACTTGATTTTTATTTGCTTTCAAATGGAAACTATTGTGATAACCCTGCACAAGAGGGTCACTGGAACTTCTCTCTGTGACTTGATTCTGCTTTAAAAGCTGATTTTGTCAATGCCATATGTTTTTCCCTTTCCATATAGCTGGCCAGAGAACCATAAGCCTTGCCAAACACTTGAATTAAGTGCCCTATAATAATAAACAACATAATTTTATACACACTTATAAAATAAGTTTTAATTGTTTTGAGTATTTTCAGCTGTTCAAAAATATAAAACATTTGTCTTGATAAAGGCTAAGGACCCTCTGGCACTGTAAATAATGGAATACAGTATACAGTGTTATAATCAATACAGTCAATTTGAAGCTGAGGTGTGACACTTTAGGGCTGTAATGCTTGCCTCGTAATCACCAATAAATTGTGGTCTTTGACAAACTCATTCCCCCTGGATGATGCTTTCTTTTGTTGGTTTACAGGGTATTCAAGGACTTTATCGAGGTTATAAAAGCACAGTATTAAGAGAGGTAAAATACTTGTCTTTTTCTCGTTTATTTTTTTTTTTCAATTGTCTCCTTTCAATTAGCTTTCAAACAAGAGATAATAGTACAATTGAGATCAGTTGCTCTAACCTAAACCCTAAATCCCAGCATATTTCATTCTAGCTAATTTACCAACCTGTAATTTAAATAAAATACTGATAATGAGCACTAAGAAAACCTTTGATACATGCAAAAATTCATTTGCCATCCTGTCTCCCAGTTCTGTTGCTGCTAAATTGAAAAAGGATGGAAAGGTATATGTTAACATGAGAAAACCATGAACTAAAGTACTGGAAACTTTCTCAAGTCTTGTGATTGCATCATGTGAATTATGTGTGCCATCAATGGTGAACTGGTGGCATCAGGCCAAGTTTAGCACAGATAGATTTAGGCTTTCTTTAAATATATTTGTCAGCAGATGCCAAGGGATTATTTGTCATCTGTATATAGAGAGGATTGTGCTCTCTCTTTTTTTATAAGTTTGGTTTTTTTTTTAATGTGTGAAAGAAATGCATTTAGTCACCCAGTCTGTAGATTTGATATGGCATTACTTAACTCTAAATCAGAAGTATTTCACTGTTAGAAAAGAAATAGGGCTAAAAATATGTTTGGCCCACTCAGAAGAAAATAGTTCCTAAGCTAAAATCTTTTCATAAATGTACTGTGAATTCCAGGATTAGTGTCATGGAAGTGCTTGATGTGCTGTGTGAACTGAGGGCAGATTATAAAAGAAGTAGAAAAACCTACTGATGAACTCCCAGGCTAAAATTGTTTCATTATCAGATCCCAGGAGATCATCTTTTGACAAAACAGAAGTTGCATGATGTATGTGTACCTCAAATAGAGAGATCAGGCTTAGTTCCTAGGAAAACATAAAATCACAGAAAGGTTTGGGTTGGAAAGGACCTTAAAACCCATCTTGTTCCACTCCCCCACCTTCCACTACTCCAGGTTGCTCCAAGTCCTGTCCAACCTGGCCTTGGACACTTCCAGGGATGGAGCAGCCCCAGCTTCTCCAGGCAGCATCTGCCAGGGCCTCCCCACCCTCCCAGGGAGGAATTCTTTCCTGGCACCTGTCTGGACACAGCCACTGGTGTCCAGGGAGGGCTCTCCATGTGACATTTTTGATGTGGTGTGGGTGGGTTTGTCTTCTCCTTATGTAACTCAAGTGAATAAAGTAAGTTTGGATCTTGCCCCTTTTGTTCTAAACACGGGCTCATACCTGTTGTCTGTGTTGCCATTGATAATAAAGGCAGTTGCAGAGGATTTTTAATCTTCATTCAATAGCTCTGCTTTTTAAAGCCTTTCTTCATGCTGAGAACTGTTTTCAGGACAGTTATGTTGGCCAGCTCTTGTTACAAGTGCAGAATAAAGATGGATATTACCTTAAATAAGAAACACCAAACTTAGTGTTCCTTAAAGTGCAGACAAATGCTAATGCACTGTATTTTATTTTAGCAGTTTTGAGTGTTTAAAAAATTAGTTATTTGTGCAAAGATGACACCTGCTTTTCTGAAATGTAACCCCCACCATACCTTTGTCCTGTACTTATTTTCTGGCTCACTAAACATGTTATTCACTCAGATTTCATTTGCAGACGGGCGCAAAAGGCGAATGAATACGAATCATTTTGATTTCTCAGAGGAGTTCTGAATAAATGAATAAATTTGGATCCCATTGAGTACAGATTTTGCATACTAACAGGTAGATAAAGCACATGGTTGCTACTGTGTGCTATTCTCCTTAAAATCTGTTTTGACATATGTCTGGGTGGTAATTAATTTGCAGACCATATTCATGGCACAGTGTATGACCCTGCTGAGATAACTTTGTTTACTCAAAATGGCAACACTTTGTTGGAAATTTAATGGGAGTCCTCTCCATTATGTATATTCATAAAAGATCCTTCAGAACCTATTTCAGTTGAAGTATTGCTTCTTGGAAGAATCTGTCCAACGGAATGAGAAATAAATGATTACCAAATGAAATGGGCTTTCTCTTCAAAATGAAAGAAATCGTAGGTGATGTTTAAAAAGAAAAAAAAAAGAATCTTTGAATTTAACACTGTTAAGACTAATGCATTTTTCTGACACTAAATTTTGTAAAGCAATGTCCACTCAAGTAAAAACAGCTTTTTGCACCTTCAGCTGGAGCTGTTGTAAGCCTGGCATTTAAACTTGGTATTTTTCCTTCCCTTTGAGTAGACTTCTTCCTTTAGGGTCTTTATTTTCAGATAAAAATCTGTATTAATTCATTATTTGACACATCCTGGTAGCTACATAGCATATATCAGCTGGTACTTGATTCCAGCTGACTTTTATACTTACAAGGTTTGTTTACATGCTTTGGTTTTCTACCTACACAAAGCCCTTTGTTTAGTTATAATGGGGTGGGAATTTTTGGATAGAGGGTCTTCAATACATGATTTTTCATTTAAAAAAAATTGGAAGAGGCTGGGAATATTGATGCTTTTCAGATGACTATGTTGTTGAGCTGGCAAGTTTCTTGAGCTAGAGTTTAAGAAAGGTTAATTTTAGCTGTTGCAGTGGGATAAAATTTTGTGTATTATATCAAGCAGATTTCTGGACAGAGATCTGCTTGCCAGTTGATTGAATTTCAATGAAAATAAATCTGTTTATGAATGGAGTGTGGTGTGGAGGCCTCATCTTGCTTTAGCACAGCAGATCTCTTCAGGATAGCCTTTTTCTACTCCATGTAATTGGCTTTAGCTGCTGTGCTGGTGCAAGGTAGTTGTTATATCCTTCAGTTTTTCTTCTCACTCTGACTTATCCCCTTTATCATCTCAGAATGCTTTCTGAGCAGATGGATATTAGAAGATGGCTAAATACATAATGCATTTGGAAATAACGTTGAGTGAACCTCCAGGCTTTTAAGTTTAGGCTGTGACTTTTTTCACCTTTGTGGTTCCTCTTCTCTCACATCTCCATTACATTTTGGTCTTTACATCTTCCTTTGATGTGGCTACACTGAACTAATCCTAAAATGGAAAGGAAGGTGAGGTACAGTGCATCAGTCTGTTGGCAGTAGAAGCCTGAAAGAGACATCTGTGCTCCAAGAGGAAGGCTTTTGTAATAATGCACAAAGTGGGAGTATGGTTATTAGGTTGCTCAATGAGACTTTGAATAAATGGCAGAAATCAGAGGCTGTGAAATGATGTGGAATTCCCATGATGTCATTTCCAAAGCAAATCCAAGTGAGAACTGCCCCTTCCTATGGCAGGAGTGTACCTGTATGCACTACTGTGGAAACTGGATCATGCTACTAAGATCAGTCAATGAACAGGTAAATTTATTCATGTTTTCCACAACAGAGAAAAGTTAACTGGTAAAACTTCCAGCTATCTCATAAGAAGGCAGAAGCAGACTATAAATCCACTGCAAATCCTTTAGAATTCCTAAATGGGAATGGAGTTCTGCTGCTGAGATCTTATATAAGCAAATGGAGCCAGATTTTTAATTCCTGTATAATTCATTTTATTAACTATGACCAAGTAGAACATCTGTTAAAATTCCATAATGTTCAGTTCATGGGAAAAAGAAAGAAACCCCTGAGTTCCCATTGGAGCTCTTCCATTTCCGTTCATGTTACAGGATTCCAGCAGATGTCTTAGAGGACGTTCTTATAAATGAGGGGACAGCACAAAAGAAAAGGAAGTGCTTTGTCCAGTTTCTCTGTGTACAGTGAGTTACTTCACTGGCATGTCTGTGTGCAGGTTGCAGCTTCACAGTAAATCCTGTGTCCCTTCTGTCCTGAATTACCATGGTTTGGAAGAAGTGAGCGAGTCCAGAGTGGGTGTTCCGTGTGCTTTTAATCCAGTTCGGCACTTGTAAAAATACTGCAGATGGACTGGCCTCTAGCTTGGAAATAGATTCAAAAGGAGCTAAATTAATATTAAACTTTCTTAAAGACAAAGAGGATGGAGGATGATTGTCTCTCTGTAACTTACAGATGTCCTGGAAGGAGACTCAGAGTCACTTTCAAATGTCAGTCTTTGCTGTGCAGGTAGCCCTGGCTATGCTTGTCCTCTTGGACTTTTCTGAGACAATTCAGACTCTGCTTGTGTTGGCCTCCATTCAGGTGGAGGTGGCAATGCTTTACTTGTTGATGTTGTTTCAGATCTCAGAGCTCTGGGTTTGAAGGGAAACCCCTGAAAACCTGACCCCACCTGGGTACCACACGCCATTGGCCTGGCTTTAGGTGAGAGAGCTGAGTTATCACTTTGGGCACTCCCAGCTCTTTTCGTGCAGCTGTGGGTTGGTTTGGGCTTTGTGTGTTTGTGTTTTTCCCTTTAGTATATGCAAGACAGAGCCCTAAGTGGATAGAGGCAGTTGCTGCTGTCATGGTGGGGAGGGAGTGATAGAATAGCTTTGGGAGGAGAGGGGCAGCCAGCTCAAAGTGTGCTGTTGCATTAGCGAGAGGCAGCAGTGTGACAAACAGCAGCAAATTCCAGAGAGCCAAGGAGAAATAACACCTCCTGAGGAGGAGGAGGTACTGCTTGTTGTACCTGTTCCACAGAACTTCTGTCCTTTCACAAGGTGTGTCCCAAAAGGGCTGTGGACGACCTGCAGCGCAGCCTTTGCAGATGAGGAAGGAGCTAGAAGGAAAAAAAAAGTAAAAAGGTAAAAAAAAACTAAACACAAACAAACAAAAATCACAAAAAACCCCACAACAAAAAACCCTCTTAAACAACTTACTGCCTGGGAGAGGGAAGCTAAAGCAACTAGCAGCAAATGGGCCTTAAAGGCACACCTGCTTGCATTTTCCTAATTTTAAAGGGTTGGTGAACAAAGGATGCTGAGGCGGGTTTGTACAAAAATGTGAAACCCAGCTGTGATATGTTGAGCCTGTTGACTGAGGGTTGGAGGGGATTTCTGAGGGCTGAGCTTGATAGGGCACATTGCAAACAGGGAATTTGTTTATCCATTTAAGGTAGTTTTGCATGCTTTCCTTTTGTTAGGACATCTTTATATAAATATCCTGTTCCCTGAGCTGTTAAAGAGGGATTTTTTCAAGTTTATCTCTGTTGCTGTAGGACAGAAAGAATGTTATTAATACATTCTTTCACTTGCACAATTAAAACTTTGATCTTTTGTCATTTTCTGTGTATTACAGAGCAGATGTCGATAGAAACAGGCGAACAGGACACTATCTTAGTACAATATTTGGAAAAATAAACATCCTCCTTAGTGAAATATGTGCAGTATCTGTCTTTTGTTACCCCTGAGAAACTGAGCTGGTGTTATGTTATTTTGTGACTCTAGATGGGTTAGGTTTAACAAGGAATTTGCTAGGCAGGAGCTGTAACACTGGTTTTTGACTTTTATTGAGCAGCTAGTATTTCTTTGGCTTGGATGTTTCCATATAGAGCATCAGCAGCCTCATGAAAGGGAGGGGGGCTGGAAAATTGTGCAGAGCTTATGTGACTTCAGGATTAATGGGAGGAAGTTGAAAAATAAGTCCCTATTCCTACTCTAGCATCACTTGGTCTTGGAAAATCCATCACTGGAGTTGTATCAGCTCCTGTATCAGTGTATCATCCTAGGTATCAGTATTCAAGGGATTTTCATTTGGAGGGTTAAAGGTGAGGGGTGGGAGCAGGAGACAAGTCTGTGCTCTGGGATAAGGCCTCAGGCACACCCTAGCTTGTGACCTGGAACACCAGTAAACGGATAAAATGAATAACTCTGCTGCTCTAGGTTGTGCTCATTACCTTCTGCCTCCAAATGCTGGAATAGTACTTGGAGATGAAAATGGAGATCTCACAAAGCAGTTGTAAATGACTTTTACAGACTACAAAATAACCCTGGTTTTCATAAATTACAGTTGTGGGAAATAGGTTTTGTGACACGGCTGGATGGTGGACAGAATCCTAAAGCAAATTCCTTGAAGTTTGGGAGGGAGGAGTGAGGGGTTTTTGGCTTTTTTTTTGGTCAAGCACAATTACAACCAAGATGATCTGGTTGAACACACTCTTGCTCAGGCCAGGTGCAGTATCCATATAGACTGGCCAGAAACAGAATTCTGCCATCCTTGGTGCTGTGGATGTGCTGTTTACCAGTGGAGCACACAGCTACTGCATCTCTCTGACATCAGGGGGGATATTCAGATGAAAAGAATTCCATATATGTAGAGTATTTCTGTATTTTGAAAGCTACAGCTGTGCAGCTGGGGTCTTTGAACAGAAAAACACTTGGAAAGCCATTTGCACTCAAAGCATGGTGTGTGATTTGATAATGCAGATTCTTTCCAGCTGAATGTGTGTGCACGCAGAGTCTTGCAGGAAGCGTGTCCTGCTCCAGGCTTCCAACAAAGATACCATTTCCATACATTCTCAAAGCAGCTTACTAAAGTGTTTCTGCAAATGCAGCATTCATGGTGTAGGAATGTGTTTTGTGGGTGGGTAGCAGCACTGTGGGCAAGAACGAGTTGGGAAGAAAATAATACTATGAAGAAAAAGTTCTGGTTTTCTTTGTGCTGTGATATTTTTGTTTCTTTTGTTGATTTTTTTGTTGATTTGTTTTTGTCTTTTAAATAACCTAGGAACTCTGTTTGTTACAGTGATTGCTTTGATTTCTACATGTTTCACAATGGTTTGAATTTTTGGCTGAGTGGTGGCTTTTAGCTTTAATTCCTCAGCTGCATTCCAACATGGACAACTGTATTTTGTCTGTCTAAAGACATTCTGTAGGTCTCAGTTCCTGTTTTGCTAAGTTGTAGAGTAATCCTACTGATGGCTGGAGGGTTGCTGAGCTGTTTTTGGTTAAGGCCACATTTCGTTGGTGGGTGAAGGAACCTCTGTATGTGTGTGCTGAGGTGGTTAATTCTCTAACCCCAGAAAGATATCTATGTGTAGGGCATATGTTTATATAAAATATGTACAAATATATATGTGGATACTTCTATATGTAAAATATGCTATTGCTTTTAAAAATTTCTTGTCAAGGGTCTTGGACTCTCTGAAGCAACTAGTCCTGTAAATGTGTGTGGTTGGTCTGGAACAGCAAGCAATTTAGCAATTTCCTGAAAGTACAGGACTGTTTTTCAAGGATGAAATTCTTGCCTGAAGTAGACCAAAATCATGATTTTACAGTGGAAGACTTCCACTTGCAGGATCACTCTGCTGTCAATATTAATAGTATTTACCTGTTTTTTCATACTTAGGCTACTATTTTCTGGTTTCTCTGCACCTGCTAAAAACAGAAGCACAGTTAAAAGAATCGGCAATCCAAGAATTGAATCTGTAACCCAAAGATTATGGTGAAGGTGTGTAAAAGAAACCAGATCTATGGCAGAGAGCTTATGTAATTTATCAATTATGCTAATTATTGGAAGGATGGTTAGAGAAGAAGCACATGTGCCACAAGAACAGTTCTTCCAAGTGCTTAACACACATCATACTTCAATTATTTTGAAAGACTACCTGCTTATTATCTAGCAGGAAATAGGAATTGATCCCACTATTTTGAGTCCCGGAGAAGTGCCCCTCAAAAGAGAAAATACCGAAAGCCATACCTCGCTTCAGGATATTTTAAGAGCCAGAATTGGCCGGTTTTAGCAGATGGAATAAATGAAACAGCTTTCTTAGCTTGGTCAAAGGGGAATCTCAGGGAGCACGGTAGGAATCCCTCCTTTGCATCCTTGCAGATCCTGACATTTGGGGCTGGAGGAGGCGGTGATGGGCGCTCGGGGGGTGCAGGGAGCAGAGGGCGGCAGCACCCCGGGACAGCTTGGGGTGAAATGGTCTTTTCATCCCAGGAACCAGCCCTGCTGGACTTCTAGAGACTGCTTTGTGTGAGGAAATAGAGTGAGGTTTAGCTTGGGAATGATTTTATGGGCTCCTGTTTTTTAGATTTGACGGGGTTTTCATTTGATATGAATGGATTATGTAAGGTCTGTAGCATTCTCTGTATTCTCGCCCCATGGAATAATGCCCATTGCCATGAAGAAGAGAAAGGAGGATGTCTGATCCCAACACCTGTGTAATCATCTATTTCAAATTTTACTTCAGCATCACTTTCTGTTAGTATTCTGCATTTCTTTAGCTTATCTGTTTCTAAGAAAATACAGCTACATTATAATCTTTGGGATAATGTGGTGTGCACCTTAATTTGAAAATCTCATGTCAGTCCTTAGTGACAATATAGTTGTAAATGCATGTGGGAGGTGGAGCAGGGTGATAACATGATTTCCATAATTTTTACAGAAACTTAGGTAAAGCAGGCCTGGTGTGTACTGCAGATGGAAATAGTGCTATTAATCCAGGCTCTTATCTCACTTTTATTTTTCTGTTAATTTTATGGAAGCCAATAAAGCATAAGCTCTACACATTTTCTTTTTATGTTGGTTGAATATGTGAAAACTGTGTTCTTGCTTTGCAAAGCCAGCAGGTCTGGAGTGTGGCCTGAATGTTTTGGCATGACTCTGCAGTGCTGGGGTCCCTCTGCCAGATCTGGCTATCCCGGGCTTGAATCTTTCCCAGTTAAAGGCACAATGTGTGACATGGATAGATCTCTGTCCTGAGGAGTCTGAGGCATCTCAGTGCTCCTTCAGACAGAGCAAAGCCTCAAAAAGAGAGATAAACCTATCCTCATAAACCAGGATACCCCTGCTTTCCCATGGGAGAGCAGCCAGTACATTGCATTCTGTGTTTGCATTTGGCATTGTACAGTCTCTTAATGTGAAAGAGAGGGGCAAATAAAGAAGGTTCCATGAGTGTCAGAATAAATAATATGCTCATACCTCAGTGGGAGGTTATCTGCTCCCTTCTTGCTTTTGCTGATATGAAATCCTGAAGTGCAATAAAACATTTTAGGAGGCTCATGTAATACAAGACCATAAGGCATTCAACTGAATCTTGTCTCACTGACTTTAATATACTGAATGCCAATTAAAGCAATATTTAGCCCATTATTAATTTTGCCACTGGCTACATACCTCAGAAGTTTTGGGTGGATGTTTCTTACCCCTTTTTCGCCAACCTTCCCAGCATTTTGCCTCCTGGCCTGTGCAGCTGTGCTGCTGATATCCTTTCTATTTCTGGAAATGACCCATGCAGCTAGGTCAGTTTGTTTTAGCCTCACTCCTTGTTGCTGAAGTAGAATAGCACATTTCCCCTAACTGCATGGAAGCCAGGGTAGACAATCTTGATAAATATGATTAATGGGCCTCTCTGCTTTGCTCTGCATCTGAAGGCTTCCTGAGATTCTGTGTCAGCTGGGCAACAGTTCCCCAAACCAGCCTTTACATAGAAAGAATGTCTCAGGTTCAATTATGTTGATGAAGGTATTGCCTGAATTTGCTGTAGGAAAGTCTTTGCTACTGATATACAGTAATAAGAGACTGAAGTTGCATTATTGGCAGGAAAAGCATTTCATAAATATGGGAGAGTTTGGATTTCTTAACTCAGTCCTGTTACCTAGAGGTTTGTTTGTTATGGTTCCCAAGACAGAAGTTAAATCTGGGGTAAGGGAGGTGTTGAATTCCTTGTCCTGATCAGCAGGACAGGAACTATTACAGGAGATTGTGACAAGTGCTGGCAGCTTTGAGTCAATTATAACCTGTCAATACTTGGCATATATCTCTAAGTTACTGTTATGTTTATCACCCATAATGTGACTTAAATATGGTATTCATAGAATTTTACAGAAGATGCTTTCTGAAGTATTGTCACAAGGAAAACCAAATTAGTATCATATTATCTTGGTGAAAAATGTTATCTAGAGACAAATTAAATTAATATAGGGAGAAAAATCCCTGTAAAATAAAATGTGTGGTTGGTATTTAGGAACACTGAGTTTGCACCTCTTTGTTAATCAGCAAGCACTCAAATTTGTGAGGGTATTCTGCAAGTTGTCCTTAAAATTCAGAGCCCCTGCATGTGGGAATTGCTGGCTGCAGCACAGGCTGGATCCATCCAGCTTTCCTGATGACTGCTCTGCCATTGTAATTGCAGCACAGCAGCACTCTCAATAATTGAGTACAAGTCCTAATAGCAAATAATCCTCTTGAAGTTGTTCCCCCTCCACTGCAATCAGAGGAGAGCTTTGTTAAGGCATTAACGAACAAATTAGCTACTAAATACTGGTAATAACCTATTTCCCAAAGATTGCTTTTTAATTATAGCCTAAGCTGTGTGATTCCTGAAATCACTTTTTTTGGCAAACCAGTGTTTGTGATCATTTCCAGCCACACTAAGTAATTGGCAAAAAAAAAAAGTAGTTGTTAAGTCTTTTCTGATATCTCAACAGACTCTCTTTGCTTCCATATTCCTGTCTGCAGAAATACTTTATCAGTGTTTCTTTTCACTGCTGCTAGTATTTCAATTTAAATGTATTAAGCTGTGCTGTGAAATGATTGTTTTACTTCCACTTACAATATGTGGCTTCATTAGATTTTTGGATAGTGTAGATATTTTTTCACTTAACCATTAGAAGAAACTTTTCCTGTGAGGGATGAAGAATTAACCACTTTATTTTTTTTTATGTATTTGTTAATGCAAACTATTTATTTTGCTAATCTGTGTCACAGTAACTAATTAGGAAAGTAAATTATGTTTGGGCTTTGGCAAGAAGGGATGTTTTTGTTATATTGATTGTTTTTCCTCCCCAGATTTCAATATGCACATATTCCAATATATCATTCCACTTCCCTTCAAACCTGACTTTTTTATAAGGGAGCACAGCCGTTAAAATTGGCAAGCGTTAAGCTTGATAATTAATTCAATATAGTGACCAATTCTGTGAATTACGAGTTCAAAGCAGCACATGGACATGGATGAAATCAGATTTTGGCATTTCTCACTTAGATTGTTTCAGGACACTGCTGGAGCTTCTTTGATCTGTAAATAACAACTGCGGTTCAGCGTCTTACTTAAAATACATCAAACACATTCATGACTTTTGCTTTTACATGTAGATCTGACTTCTAGTTACAGTTTTGGATCAGACTAATAAAACTGTTCATGTTTTGAGATTTCCTAGAGAAAGCTACCAAAGATAGCTCTTCTCATTCTTTATATTTTAAGAAAAGCAGCAAAGACTTCTCTGGTGTGATGTGCACCCCAAATGACATCAACAGATGCTTTGTGAAATCCAAAGTGACCATTTCCTGTAGTGCAGATCCTCTACAGCCTGTTGCCAATGCATGTTTTCCTCTCCTCTTGCAGCTAAAACAAGTGACCCAAGGGTTTATTTTCGCTGTGCCATGTGGTTATCTCATTTCCCTGCTGTATCTTGTACAGACCAGTGTTTTTGCTAGTTCTGAGCTTTTTTGGGGGTTTGAACTGTGCTGTGCCAGCCAGCAGACAAGTGACCAGTCAGGCTCTATTTGCTACTCCTTGTAGATACACTCAGGTGTTGCCTTAGTTCAGTAAGAGTCACTGCCTTTCAGAAGTTGGGTAACTGCCCTACCCTGGGCTTTTCAGCTGGTTATAAAAGAGCTGTGTGATTTCTTGGTAGCAAAGGAATGTGGGGAATTATGGCTTCTCTGTGTTTTACCATCAACTTTCCAGCTGAGGAACTCTATTCCTCTAATTTGACTCCCAGTCTTTGGCTTAGAAAAGTTCAGCATTCAGAGGAGTGCAATGGGATTTTTCTGCTCCAGAGTTCTGAAACTGCTCGAGTTCCACACAAACAGAGGAGTGTAGGGTTTGGGGTCTACTGAGGTAGGAACTTCTTCTCCTATACAACCCTTAATATACAACTCAGTGAAAATTCAGTGTAACCCTCCAGCACACCCCCCCCAAAAAAAAAAAATCATAAGCTTGAAACTTAGCTGAAATACAAGCTTCTTGTGTAAGCACCCCTGTCCCTTTCCCGGTTATAATCCCTTGATATCTCACACATGGAGCTTTTATTATTTTATTTCTGTGGGTGGCAGGAGACAAAACCCAAGAAGGCAGGTTAGATTTTAGCCCCACGTTCTGTCCAGTATCTTGTCTCTCCTTGGGACCAGATGTGGAATCCTCAGGGAAGGCAGGAGGTGGGAAAGGTGCCCTGCTGTGTTTCAGGCTCACAGCTGGCAGCTGTTACAAGACAAGCATTCAACCTCCCTTCAGTGAGTCCTTGTTCTTACCAGCACCCCTGACAAAAATTACTGTAGAAATAGGTACTACAAATCCTAGACTTTCACATTAACCCTTTTAAATGGATGCAGCTGGCTTAGAGTATCCTTACACCAATGATTGATATTTTGAAGGGGAGGCAGCTTATATTTATTATATGGGAAAACAAATTATCCTTCCTAGTTATTCCCCAGCTCTCTTTCCTTTCAACACTCTGCTCCAAAACATTTATTTCTGTATCCTGCCTTGTAAAACATCATCTTACACAGATAAACTTTGAATCTCTGAGAGCCAAATCATGCTCCCATCGGTGTTCTCCTGCTGACTTTCCTCTCAGAGCTGTGGCTTGATAAATTGGGTCAAAATACAAGTCCTGTGTGGCAGAGGCTTCTGCAGGGTGGCTGCATGATGTCTCTTACCCTTGTTGCAGAATCTTCTGAAAATCACAGCTCATTGTCCAGAAATAATAACCAGAAGAACATCCAACAAAGCTGTGGGCAGAGAAGATGTTTCAGAAATTCTCACCGTGAAAATTCTTGGCAGCTTTGGCACAGCTTCATCCCACACCTGTTGTGCTTGGCTGAGGTTTTCACTTCTGTAAAAAGGCAGGTAAAAAAGCTGTACACATCTAAAACCCCCTGAGTTATGTAGGTATAGTGTGATATTTCCCAGAGAATTTACCTTTTTTAGTGCTCTGAAAAATACGTTTTCTGAGTTCTTACACTCCATCCTAAAGTAATGAGTAGGAATTCCATTTTGTATTCACAACTCTATCACCTCTTATTGTAACTGCAAATGTTCTCTTATTGTTTTTTCACTTTGCTCTAGATGTGTGTTTATTTTGTTAATTTTGAATTTTAGATGGTTGAGAGATGCTTATTCTGAATATTTAAGGGTACTGTTATTTTGAGAGGATGTAGTGTCTGAAGAAATGCAATTAGAATCTAAGCCCAGGAATTTCTGTGTCAGGTCAGGCACTTCTGGCCTCAGTTGCCATTGACTGGAAGAAGAATAAAGCTCACGGTACCTCTGCAGATCACTGAAGCATCCCCTTCCCTGATGTTATGATACAGGTCAAACACTCTGTTGAGAGACAGAATGTGTCTGCTGGATAAATGTGCTCTGGGTAAACTTGGATGCTACTGTTTCTTCTCACCTTTTATAATCCACATCTCTCAGACTGATGTTATATGTGAAGTTTGAGCTGCTTTGAAAAAACAGAAGTGTGTATCCATCTAACAACCATGGAAGAAATGTCTGAGGCGTGAACTGGATGCTGTGGTTAAGTTTCAAACATCAGCCAACAAAAGAGCCCTGGTGTGTTTGTTTTCATTCCTGTACTTTTGAGAGCCTATTTCATGATTGTTAGGGCTTGAATCAGAATTTTAAGAGGGTGTTTGAAGAAGGCAGTGTAGTTGTGTGTCTTAAGAGGCTGAACCACCATAGCCTCAGTGACTGAGGGCAAACTCTCCTTGCCTAGGTAGTCCAGTTTGTGAGAGAAAGTAAATGAGGAAAAACAATTTGAGAAGAGTTTTGAAGACACAGGAATCTAAATCCTTCTGGTTGGCAAACCATGGGGAGAGAATTCTGCCCAAGTTCCCACTGGGCTGTGCCTTGTTCAAAGGGGTGAAAGGCAGGATGCAAAAGATCTTTAGTTCTTTGTTTTACTCTAGTATTTGAGTCAATGTGTGGCACAGATCCACGGGTCAGGTGAACATAAATTGTGCAGTTGGAATTTATCTGGGCATTAAGTTAACCTCTGACTCACCCCAGCAGTGGTACAGCATTACAAATGTAGTCTTCAAGGAATGATGAACAAATTTCCTAAGCCATTGGGCACAAACAAAACCTTCAAAATCAGCCAAGAATACCTCCTTGTTCCACTGTCCTGTCACCCCTCATGCCCTGGGATGTATGTATTGTTGCTAATGCTAGGAAAATTCAATCTGTCCATTTGTGCTCAGAGTGACTCAAGGTACCTGTCCTTGTTTTGTCCAGCTCGTGTTTAGTTCTGTGTCCTATAAAAGATTTCCAGACCACCAAGTGTGATGAATCTCAGTTCAGCATATGAATATCAGTGGTTTGACAAATTAACCTCTTTTGTTAATATACTTCAGCAGAAGGGAGCATAAAGAAGGGAATGCAAAAGCATGGTTTTCTTGACAGTCTCAGCTGTTTAGAAATTAACTAATTCAGGCCACAGGAATCTTGTACATTACTAAGGGACCTAAAAAGAATGTGTCCTCTCATCTGTGATTTTATTTTACCTTCATGCTTTCCCAAACCCCATCAGACACACAGAACTCCCACTAACAGTGAGGAAGGAGCTTAGAACTTCCAGAAACAGATAAAGCTCAGGTATATGAATTGGAAATGGATCTTGTGTGTATAAGGGAACTACTCTTGTTTCTTTTCCTAACAAAAGAATTTCCTTTCTCTGGATTCCCCCCCTATTTTGAAGTTAGAAGGGGAGCAGAGCTGAGTAGTAGTGGTAGGAAGAAGCCAACCAAGGATCCTATTTAAACTTTTTCCTAAGAAGCTAGCTGGAAGATCTTTCATGGGTTATGGGGCAGACACTGAACCATGGGACTTCTTGCTGAGGTTCATGTTTGACCTCTTAGTCCCCTTGGAAGTGATGGTCGTGAAAGAAGATGACACAGAATGACGTAATGTATTTCTTTTCCAAAGGCCCATGAATTGCCAACATAGGGAGTACTTTTACTCTAACAAAATACTGTGTATTTAAAGAGAATTCCTCCTTTTTGAGGAGAAATGTGACCTTGATTAAATGATTTCTATTTTTAATCAACTTTAAGGTCCCTGGAACCTCTGAAGTTCTCAGCAGCTGTTCCTCAGATGTCTTGTGGCCTGTTGGCCTCACAGATTTCCCCATCTCCTTGGGAGAACCGAGGACTCTGAACATCCTAAACAGCCAGAGATAACATTTTCTGGCCAAGAAAGACTCAGTGGTGCCCTGAGCTCAGGAAAGCACTCTGTAAATGGTCTCCAGAGCTTCCCCACAGAAGGCTGTGTGTTAGAGAACCCTGCTAAAGAGTACTTCAGTCTTAATAGTTGTACACTGATCCCCAAACACTGGGTCTTCTTTCTGCTGCCAGTCTTTCTTTTGTGCATTATGTTTCCTTTGAGAGCGGAATGCAGGCAGAATCTCTTCAGCTCCTGCTTTGCTCTTTAATCCAGCACCACAAACCAGAAATCCTCGGGGTTTAAGCAGCTTCACCATTTATTTACACAGGTCTGCAGCAGTTTTTTGTTTTCTTTGTTGTTTCATCTGTAGTTTCCCCCCTCTCCCCCGCTGTGTTTTGGATGGTTCTGTATTGCGTGGGAAATTCTGGAATTTTGTTTAGCTGCCTGCACTCAGCCTCCCTGTGCATCCACCTTATCACCTCTGCACATGGTGGAGCACAGGACCAGCATCCTGCTCCCAAAGCCACACTCCCTTTTCTTTACTGGTGGAGTTCTGCAAACAGCACAGCCACAGGTTCCTGTGCATCTGTACCCACAGCACCTCTACTTCCCTGTTGTGCTGACTCAAGCTGTGCTTTTATGGCCCCAGAACTCCCTCCTCCAGCCCTGAGCTGTTGGCTGAGCAGATGGTACCAGGTGCTGGCCACTTCCCCAGTGCTGGTTGCCTGGCCAGCAGCACCGACAGCTGTTGACTCCTTCTGCAGTCTTTCCTGCAAAGTGGGGTTGCCACATTGAGTCTCTTGGCTCCACCAAGATGCCTACAGATGGGTTTGAGATGTTTCTTCAGTGTTCACATAAGTTTTAGGAGCTCTGTGTTTGCCGCTGTCCTATTTACCTAAAACCAGATGATGAGTTCAAAAGCTAAGGAGGAGGGCAAAATTCAATAGCAAAGCAGTCTAAAAATGGAGTTCTATAGAGTCAGGGAAAGATGCCAGTAAATATCCCATTGAATGGCTCATGTTCCATTACTTACTGGTACAGCAGTGAAATAATTAATTTTTAGGACAAGATTATAAGCATATGGTAGAGATGGAAACCTTAGTACTGATTAAGTATTATTATCCAAGTGATTAACTAGAAGTTTACCATCCAGACATTGTGTAGTTGCAGCTGATAGAAAGCAAAGCTCAACAAGGCAAATGAAATTTGGATCAGGACCATGTAATAGTATTGCTAATTGGCAAAGGCATTGGGTTTTACTGTATGAACCAAATATTGTCATTTATCGTGTGTCAGGTGTCCATTGAAATACAGGGGCTGCAGTCCAAATACCTGTGGAGATTAACAAATTGAAGTTTAGTTCAGGGCCCTCCTGGAACAACTAAGGTATGAAAAATGAGGAACACTTATTGGTACAAAATGTCCTCAGACTTCATCAGTGCTGGTATCCTTTCAGGAGTTGTTATAGTCAGTCTGTGAGTAACCATAGCATGATGCACATCTGAGGCACCACTTTCCTTTTCCTGCTAAATATGAGACTTTAATTGAAGATTTAGTTATGGAATTTTGTCTGTATGAGCAGAATTCCATAGTTTATTATAGTGAAATGCCTGAAATAGCAAAAAATAAAAAAAAAGCCTGTGAGGAGGATCAGGGAGTTTAAAGATTAAAACCAAGATATTGGAATTGCATGGTGTTGTGTGCATTGGGTCGTTTCCTTTACCCTGTGTGAATCAGACTTGCAAAGGCTGGGTGCTTGCATAGGTGGAGTTTTTCATTGTTGGTTTATTTACAATTAATTGTATCAATGCCAGATAACAGTCACAGGTACTTGAATGGTATTAGAATTTATTTTTTTTAAGAGATATCTGGTACTTCGCTGCTTTTAAACTTTAGCACAGTCAGTGGGGTTTTATGTGAATCTGTCAACGTCTTTTCCACCACTGGTGATCTTATTTCTGACTGCAAGCACTACTATTTAATTCTGTCAAAGGTGTTTCTGTAATTAAATTTATGGTGCAGCTTAATAACAGTTCAGAGAACATAAAGCTTCTGATGTGTTTTAATTCTATTTGAAAATGGATACCCAGGCTAGAGTTTGAATCAGGGACAGTAAAACTGGATAGTGTTTTGTGACCCTAAAGTTTTTCTGTTCAATTGCACCTTGACATTCCATGTCACTGGGTTGGAAAAGATTTTTGTACAGGCAGGTTTTGAAGTATTTTAATACATTGAGAAAAAAAAAAAATCACAATGAAACAGAACTGTTGGCATTTCTGTGTATGAAGAGCTGTTCTGCTCTCCAAGCTCCTGTTAACTTAAGTGTGAACTGCTTGACTGAGATGTTTGCAGGGTCAGGCTGCTTCCAGGCATGGAGATGGAAGATATCCTGGTTTCCTTACTTGATGCAGCATGTTGAATTATCAGGAAGTTACTAGTACCTTGTCTCTCTCTCTCCTTCTTGTATTTTTCCATTAGAATAATCAGGAGATAAAAGAAGTTTGTTGCTTAGCAAAGAAATTATTAAATAGTCCTTTGACAGTAAAGAAGTTACAGCATTAGAAAATCCTGTTGACCAAAAGTATTTTTCCAGTTTAAAGAACTAAAGTATCATGAATATGGACACAGTGCAAATGCCCAGATGCCACAGCTTGAACAAACTTCTTGATCAAGGATACAGGTGTATTTTTGGATGAAAGAATGCAGCATTGAGCGTTGTTTCCTTTTTAGCCTGAGCTTTACCCCTATATATCCTTTAATGCCTGTGCTCAGACTAACAGAAAACCTTTGATTACCAGTGCCTATAAAGAGCAGATGGTATCTTCTGACTGTGTTTTAATATGAGTATGGATTGAGACTGTGCATATTTTAAATCATCTGTGTCTGTAAACTCCATTCAGTGTTACCTGTGCTTTGAAGAGCTTCAGATATTTAATATGTCTACAGACATCCCATAAATTCTTATTCACCCCACCTGCTTCCATGTGCAAAGTTCCTGCTGTTACAAGTAGAGCTTTGATGAATATTTCGATTGCACTATAAAGTTCTTTCCTTCAAAGATATGGATTTTCCTCATGGAAAAAGCTTTGTTTCTGTTCAGAAACACAAGGAGAAAAGGACTGTCTTATGTCTGCAGTTCTCTGGCATTGCAAATGGGGTGGGAATGAATAGTTATTCCTAGAGCTGTAAAGAGCAGTCAGTAAAGGCTCCTATTACCTCCAAAGATTGGTCAAAAAAACCAATTTAGTTTATGTTTTAGACTTTTGGTACTAAAGCCATCTCTTTCCATAGTTCTGAGATGACTGCAGTGTTGCTCTGTGTTTGTGACATGCTTGTTAATCTTGTGACCTTCCCTCCCTGCTCTCCTCCACCTTTCCAGCCATCCATCAGAAGTCCCAGTTATAGGAACCTGGCTGGGTTTCTTTGTTTTCCCTCTCCAGGAATCAGCTATTTAGAAGGAGATAGAGTTTTACATATGCAGCTGTGTGAAACTACAGCACCCTTTTCTGAAAGGGGATGTTTTACTGCCTCATTAGTACCAGCTAGAGGTCCTGCTTTACAGCATTACATCAACAGGAGCAAGGTGGAAACACGAGTGGCAACGCTTGGGCTGAGGTTTCATTAGTGCTTTTGAGTGTTGTTCCTGTCTCTGTAAATCTGCAAGGTTCTTGGGAAAGCTGAGTGCCCCATATCTGGCCAGGAGGTTTATAGAGCTTTAGATTCATCCGTTAACATCTTCCTTGTCTTTCTTCACAAATAACCTCTTTCTAAAGCTTTCCAGCAGAGAGCTGTTTGATCAGAGTTGACTTTGTGAGGTCTCCCCTAGAACTCCTGAAAGACATCATAATTTAATGGTTTAATTTTATCCTGGAGCATTTGGGTTCCATGGAAAATCTCTGATATGTGTGTACATACACCCCTGTTAGAGGAAAGCTGAGATTTTGCAGCTATTAAAGATGTTTGTGCTACAGTGTCAGGATTTGACCTTTTACCGTCCTGATAGAGGGCTCAACAAGAAACCTGGATCACATACTTGCTGTTTTGGGCTTCAAAACCAAACTGGAAATTTGCAGACATAATATGAATGTTCCCTGTGTTGTGGGCAAATAAGATCCACAGGTGAGATGTATTCTTAAAGAAAACGCTTATCCAGGAAGTTTTTTCCTTCAGGGAATTTATGCTTCTGAATGCAGCAGTAATTGTGAACGGAGGGGGGTTGTGTTCTCAGGTGAACTTCATGTGTGTTCTCATTGCACATCTGAGCTGGCACATTATGTTTGGGTCCTTCAGCCACTGCTGTAATGTGAATAATCCACAGAAACCTGATCAAAAGCGAAGCCTTACTGTTAACTGACTGTCCTCTCAGCAAAAGGTCATCTTTGAGCTGATGACCTTCTAGTCCAATGGACAAGATGAAGGGCTACCATTTTTCCCAGATGTCAGATCCAGAGAGATTGAGTGCTTTGCCTGAGGTTATGCTGTGAACTTCCTATGCAGTTGGGGAATTCTCCTCATTGCCAGAGCAGTTTTAGAAATGAAAGACCATCCTGCTGCCTCACTTAAGGGTTTTTGTTGTGGACTAACAGTTGAGCACACACGTGGCATTTTGCAGGGCACTGAGGGTGAAACTGTCACACTGGCTGACTCTGCTAATGATCTTCTCTGAAATTCAGTGTATACATGTGGGGACTTCTCTCCTGTTCATTTTTGAGGCATAACAAAGCCCCATAGCTCAGGCTCCAGCACCACAGCGTGCCTCACACTACACAGGCTTGCACAGACTCTTAGGGCTGTACTTGTTTCCCACAATTTTCTGCGTGTTTGTCTCTAAACGAACCATGAAATGATTCAGTGCCCGCATGTGGTTTTAATAACAAGCGTATGTGGGCAAATGAGAAAATACAGAATGTTTGACTGGAAGTTTCCAGCACACACCATGGGTTAAAATTGAAGTAGGTTTGTAGTACAGTGTTGTCAGAGTTGGTTAATTACTTTGGGTTAGATGATATTTTAGATGATACTTTTCTCTCTAACCTTGTAACAACTGTTGAGTGGTGGAAGACTATGCTTAATTAAGGGCAGATTTGGAGCAATAATCTCCAGCTTGATCTTTACTGGGATCTGATTGTTTTTCTGGGAAGTATGTGTCATGTTGTTGGTTTTTTGGCTTTTTTGGTTGGCTGCTGTTGTTGATAGTTGTTGGAAGTTTTGGCTTTTTGAGAGAGAGAAAGAAAGAAAGTGCAGCAAGTAGTTTTCTGATTGTGTTTAGCTGAGAGTTACGTCAAGGGCTTATGCTTCCACATCTTGAAAACTACAACTTGTAGATCCATCATGGCTACAGATGCTCTTTTCAGAATCCAGAGCGATCCTCCCTTTGCTACGTATCCTCAGCTTTGCAAAATGCTTCTGAAAAGACTTTGTGTCCCTCATTATTATTTTGTTACAGTGAAATAAGTTCTCAGATTTCCAAACTCTGCTTTTCTCTTCTCTTTTCCCACCTCAGACATGTCCATCTCTGATGATGGACATGTAAAGCTCTTTCATGCTTTACAGAAGGGAGGTTTACATCCCACTGCCCTGAGATCAGAAAATATTTGTTGCTGTCAGACTAGAGAATCTCTCGGACTATTCTCAATATATGTTTTCTTTTGCTCCCAGACTTGAAGGGTTAATGTTGGTTTAGACTTAGACTAACTTTTTCTAACAATCTGACTTAAGCTTGCTGATGGAAAGCACAGTGAGAATTGGCAGTCTTTGATGTCCTTGTGCAGGAAAGGGGGGAAAGAGCAATGGAAAAGCCACAGGAAGGTAAAAATGATAAATAAAGACACGTACTTGAAAATTTTCTGTAAGGAGGAGAAATAAAATCTGTTCCTATGCCCATGATGAGGAGGGGAAGAAGTAATGACTTAAATTGCTCTGGGGAACCATCCAACCAAGCAGCACCTGAGCTGATCATCTGTGCATCTTCTGATCATCCATCAGGAGAGGCTGCTAATGCAGGTTAGACAGACTAGCTGGGAACAGCCCTGCCCTTGCTCAGTGGCCTTCAGATCTTATTTTCTATCAGACTGTAATTCCTGTGAAAGACAGGTGCAGTTGTAATGCCAGCAATTCCTCTGACTGCTGTACTTCAGGTGTTGTGTAGAGTAAGAGACTTAGGTAAAAGAGGTGGATAAAGCCTTTAGAGCTTATGAAATTCCATGTTTCTCCACTTGTGTTATTGGAAGAGTTGTTTTTCTCTTGGAGTTTTTTTCAGTCTTCTTTCAGTGTCCCTGTGAGTGTTGAGGTCCCTGAACGTGGTGTATAGGTACATTGGTGTATATAAGCTGTGCTGGGCTGCCTTGGCTTCTTCTCAGTCATCTGAGGGCATTTTGAGTCATTGGGGCACCAAACTTGCTTGCAAGGAGGAGCTACATGAGTGTAGGTCTTCTGGAAACTCTGGTCAGTGTAGAGGTTAGAAATGACAGCACAAAATCTGTTCTGGTATTTTTCATGGTAAAATTTCCTGTAAATCCTGCAACCTGTTATGTAGCTGACTTAAGTAAAACTTACAAAAAGTATTCTTGGCCCAGAATTTTGAAACATCCAGGCATATAAGCTGGGGAAGGCCACATGGTGTGTGTTTTGGGGGTACAGAAGGTTTCAGGAACACGCTGAGGCTGAGGGAAGAGCAGTTCCCACAGCTGTTCCTGCTTTCTGCCTCTCTCTGGAAGTGGATCCAACCCCAAGCAGTTTGTGGGACTTCTCACAAAGCAAGGGCTGTAGCATCCAGGCAAATACTTTCATGTTCCAGAAGGGAAATGCACTTCTCTGAGGCACAAACATCCCAAGGTGCTGCAGATGATAACACCTGTATGCAGTTATTTTATCTCTGGGCTCATCGGGCCTTGGGAGCGGAGCCGTATCTTAAAGGAGCTGTCACAGCAATCCTCTTTTGCCCCCAAGGTGTCTCCTGAAGTGCTCCTGCAGGTAATTAATCACCTAATAAAACACACTCTTTGACAGTAGGTGGAATTTGGAAATTAATTTGCACCCTTTAAATGAGGTTTCTAAAACTATAATTATCACGAAAGAGAGAAACGAGCTGTGTCAGGTGTATAAATGATTTATTTATCAAGAATAAACTGTCACCAAAGTGGCACTTAGCTTGCAGTGTCTGTGCTGCATTTCTTTAAGGTGAACTAAGCAATAACATTTGCCTTCCTTCCATTTTTTGCAGGTCTTGGGGCAAATCTTCAGTCGTACAAAAGTGACCTGTAGCAATATTATAGCTGCCTTTCCAATGTTCTCTTTCTTTAATGTGTGATCACTTCTTGCTGCCCCATCAATCCCTGCTGGATGCCTTATCCACTGAAGAGCCTCTGGCCTCACCAGAACTTGTGCAGCCCAGCTGGCCATTTGGATTTCTCATTATCTCTCCAAATGGTGGATTTTGTGAGCTGGATGTTGGTAGCAACAGGAAATAGAAAGGGGAGGAAGTTTTAACTAGTGGGCTGGATTGCATATGGAATAAGTTACCTGGAATAAGAGGAAATCCAAGATACCTGATTCTCTCTCTTTTTTTTTTTTTTTTTTTCTTTTTTTTTATGATAGAGGCTTAAAGATGTAGGTTGGGAGAGAGCAATTTTGTAAAAAAAAAACCAACAAAATCAAGGTCAATGTGAGAACTGTAATATTTTAAAAGCAAATACTTTACAAAAATATTTACCTTCAAAAATACCCTTTCAAAAATGTGTTACCAAAGTGTCTGACTGTGCACCAGAGCATCTGAAGACTTATTTTAGCTGCATGTGCAAAGAGGACATGGGCTTCACTGCAGCCTTCCCTGCAAAATTGCCACTAACAACTGTTCTAGTTGCTACAGCTGAAATGTATTTGTTGCTGACAGTGTAATTGGCTGGCTTCAAAGGGCATATAGTGCATGTAGTCTGTGGGACATGGAAGAAAATTGTCTCATTATTACATATTAATCTTACATTAGTGGTGCATTTATTTCTGAAAAAGCCCAGGAGGATTTCTATTCATTCATGTCAGACTGGCTTCTCTAATGCACAGCTCCAGGGAAGGGCCCTGCCTCATCATTTCTCCCATACTTGTTTGCTTGAAGTTGAGTTGACTTGAAAAAGGGGTGAGGGTGCTCAGCATCACTGGCTTGATTCAAAAGTTCTGCACACAGTGAGATTTCTTGAGTTAAAACCCCTTGAGAAGAAAATGGAGCAAGGGTGAAATCAGTTATGGTGCCCTTTTGATTTACATTTTAGTCGTGTCATTTCCTGCACAGAAGTGACTTCTGCTGGGAAGCATCACAAACACAAACAAAAACAGGGTGCCATTCACAAAAAGCTCCTGTGATGTGATTAGATTGGCAATGCCATATTGTAGCTGTGAGAACTGACAGATTGCAAACAACTCGTGTGAGCAAAAAATACTTGTGGTGCTGACTCTTCACTTCGGGGTGTGAGTTGAAATAATGCTCTGCAAAATCCTTTCAATATAAACTAGAACGTTTCTTCTTTTAAGTTTTACCACAAGGTATTTTTGCTGTATTGCAGAGGTTTTTGGAAGTGTACTGGAAATATTTTTCATACAAACTAAGTGGCAAAAATTAAACGCTCAGGAATGCAGCTGAAGGGGCAGTCCAATCACCCTGAGCATGTCCTGGTTTGCTTGAAATATGGTTGCCCTTTCCAGGCACTCAATTCATCTTGAGGCCAATTTTAACAGTGCTCAGTGCAGAAATGGCTGTTATGACATGCCCTGAACCAGCTCTGGTTCAGCTTGTGTAAATTCTACATGTGGGGTGCTTTTGGAGCTGACAGGTGGAATTTTATTGTGATCCTGTTTAACTATTCTACCACAGTAAAGGCTTTTGGAACTTATCTTACTGAGGTTCTCTGTGTTGCAAAGCAAAAGCATGAGTTTTTTACTTTTCTGTTGTTTTTTAATCAGCACATCTTGTAAAGGCTCTTGTTCAGGGTAGGATCTCCCCAGTGTTCTGTGCTTCCCAGCTGGGCACTCTTCTGCTGGTCTGTGGGCACAAACCATCATGTCAGGGCCTCTTCTGTCTGTGGGAAATTTCCAGCATAACAGGCTGTTTTCACCATGTCCATCAGCATTTCAGAATGAATTTGGGAACCTCCTTTCCACCCCTGGTTAGTCCTGGGCCTGTGACAATGATAATGGAAATTCCATGCCCGTGGCAGGGGGACTGGAATGAGATGATCTTTAAGATCACTTCCAACCCAAACTATTCTATGAGTCTGTGACTTCCAGACAAACTCAGGTCGGTCACTGGCATCAGGTCAGCTGAGTTTTTAAAACTGCATGTGAGAACACAGAATCTGCACAGTTCTGCAGGTTTCTTAATTCTTTTCATGATCCCAAAGCCCACTACCAGCACATGGTGATACTATTTAAAGAAAGGCGTTAATGGAATTATATCCTTTGATTGAAAGCCACAGTTGATTTTTGCTCTTGTATGAGTTCTGCAGATTTTGGTTGTTTTGTCTGAAGTGGTCTATTAGCACTTGCCCTGAGATAAAAACTGCTTTTTAAGTGAAGAAAGGATTCTGGCATGAGTCAGAAAATCCCACGAAGATAAATGAAAAAAGTAATTAAAATGCCTTGAGGTTGAAACATTATGGGAATTGTAATGTATAGCTTGCTAATCTCATTAGAAAGAAATCCTGGTTTAAGTCACCTGGTTGTATTATATTCTGCTAACACCAGCCTTCTCCTTTTCAGCCCAAAAAGTTAAAAAATTAGACATAAAAGGCTTTGACATCAGCAAAGCAAGTGTATTAGGCAGTAGCACTGCTTTCCTTCCTTTTCTCTTTGGTTCTTAATTTGCTTGGTAATTTTTTTTTTTACTGCACTGCCTGGTGCCCAGTTCCCTGAGTCCAAGTTGCACTGCAACCTCTGGGACACCATGTCTTTGATCAGGATCAATATCTTTTATTCCAGATGCTGCTTCACAGTTTAGTTGAACTAATTTGGGCAGATATATGCCAGCCTGGCTCAGGAGCATTATCAGTTAATTATCAGTCCTAATGATAAGGAGCATTATCAGTGCATTGTGGGGACTGAGTAGCACCCAGAATAAGGCAGCCAATCCATTAATGAGGCTGCAGGAATAGAACAGTTCTAGAGACCTAAGGGCAGGATTTCCAAGCAGTTTCTACTGTCCAGTGAAAAGGTAAAATTTCAGGAGATTCCTCATGGCTAGGGAATGTCTGACTATTTCTCCAAGCAGCATTTTTGTGTTCAATTTTCTTTCCTCTCAAGTAATGCCTCTTAGTATGAAAATTATTTCATTGCTGAGTGCTTCCCAGCTGGAAAACAGTTGGGAAGACTGTGGTTCAAATCATATATATGTAAATCCCATTGATCCTGTCTGTGTATTGCAGTCAAGATCCTGTACCTACCCACACAACTTGAGTCATTGCACTGAGTTTTGTGAATGTACCTGTGACAGCAGGGAACTGGCAAATCTGCTGTGATGGGCGTTTGACATGGTTGCAAAACCAGTGAGGAAAAGAAATCATCTCAGTCAGACTCTCTGGGTGCAGAATGTCCTTTAAATGAATTTAAGCTGTGAGAGTGGCATTTCCCATCCCGTTCTCTCTGGAGGCCATCCTGCAGTGGGCGTGCAGCTTGGCTTTCTCCTTTTGGTGTCAATGTTTTCCACAGAAGGAGGTTTCTTAAAGGGACCATCAGTGCAGCAGATGCTGTGCTCAGACCTGCTGTGTGAGAGAGGAACGTGCTGGCAATGGTGGGATCTGATCCCATCATGGGGCCCTGGCAAGGCACTGCTTGGCTGTGATGCTGAAGCTTCTTGGTGGAGCTTTGGTCGTGTTTTTCCCTTGGCTTGTCCTCCCTTGGGTGTTTGAGATCACTCTGAGCTCCTCACTATATCTAAAGTAACAAACAGAAAAGATTAGACTGTGTTAGCTGGCTTTTCTCATCAGTCACCATGTTGGGTGCAGCCCCAAATTAGCAGAACACTGTTCAGGCATCATTTCTACAGAACACTTTGGCCCAGCTCCAGCTCTGGAAGAGCTTTTAGATTAATGGAAAGTTGGGAATATGAAGAAGAGCATGGAGTTTTGAGAACTTGTGTTTGGTCTTTAATATCTTTAAAGCTTAATCTCGTTCCCATTCAGCAGTAGTGAAAGCTGTTGTCATGGTTTAACCTCAGCTGCCAGCTCATCCCCACACGGCCACCACTGGGATGGGAGGAGGACTGGAAGAGAGACATTGAGAAAACTTTTGAGTTGAGATACAGACAGCTGAACAGGTAAAGCAAAAGCCAAGCAAAGCAGCACAAAGCATTCATTCACTGCAAGGACAGGCAGGTGATCAAGCATCCCCAGGACAGCAGGGCTCCATTACACATAATGGGGACTTGGAAGGCCAATGCCATCGCTCCAAACGTCCCCCCTTCCTTCTTCTTCCCCAGCATGACACCACATGGTCTGGGGTGTCTCTGGGTTGGTTTGGGTCAGCTGTCTCTGCTGTGTCCCCTAACTCCTTGTGCCCTCCATCCCACTCTCTGGTAGGGTGGGGTTAGGAGTAGCAAAGGCCTTGTCCCTGTGCGAGCCCTGCCCAGCAACAACTAAAACATCTCTGAGTTATCAACACCATTCCAGCACAAATCCAAAACACAGCCCCATACTGGCTGCTGTGAAGAAAATTAGCTCTAGCACAGCTAAGCATGTGCTTAAGTGCTTTGCCAAATGTGGAGGGGATGATTTATACTGGTAAAGTGGAAACTTGGTAGTGTCTACTTTGGTGATCACAGCTCTAAGCAGGATTTCACAGAAGAAGCACGAGCTGCTGTCATGCTCTGCATTTAAGTCCCCTCAGGCCCAAAGCTGCTCCTGGGCTGTGCAAGCAGGACTGCAGAATGAGCAAATGAAGAAAATTAGAGTTTGTGTGTGCTGGGATGTTCCAGTTGTTTGGTTGTCTCACCCACCAAAGCACCCTTGTTCCCCCTGATCTTATTCCCAGGCTTTTGTAGCACACTTTCCTCCCATCCCAGCTGGGTAACCAAGTGTGAGAAATTGTTCTGGTTTAGCTTCATGGTTAAACATTGTGGTTATGAGAGATTCTCAAGGCAGACAGAAATGAGGTGCCTGCATAAAGTCATGCAAAGGAGCTCAAAGGCTTATGATGAAAGAAATCTTTAATAACTGGATTAAAACCAATCATTGAGAGTCATGGTATTTATTTCCACAGTTCTTACACCAGTGATGCCATTGTACAAGGAGAGTTTAGGTTCCTTTGAGGCAGCCTGCAAGAGGTTCCAGAGAGCAAACCCTCCCTGCTCTGTGCATGGATTTGTGCGTGCAGCCAGCCTCACTGAAGTCTTTTCCCAGCTTGCTGACAGGCAGGAAGTTGGGGGATGCAGCAGTGAGACGGCTTTCCCAAGGGCTGCATTGCTCAGGACGAGGCTGCACGTCCACACCTGGGAGGGCAGCGAGTCCCAGGTGGCCCAGCAGTGTCCGACCCGACATCCTACAGCTGCTACCTTGGGGTGGGGGTGGAAGAAATGCTCCATTAGGAGCAGAGTAACTCTCCAGCTGCATCGGCAGGGAGGTCTGCTGGGTCCAGGGGGCTTCCTGTTTAAATAGTTACAGAGTCTGCAGAATTGGTTAAACTGTCAGAAAAGAATTATAGAGGGTGAAAAAAAAATAATAAAGGAACCATCCTTCCTGTATCTGTACGTGCATTGTCTAACTGCTCCTTTGGGATCAACCAAATGCTTGCTGGGATTTTTCAATTCACTGTAATGAGCTTTAGATTAGGTCTTTTGTAATGTAGAATCAGATTAAAGTTTGTGGAATTGTAGCTGGAAAGTTTTAATAGGTAAAATCTAAGGGAAATCTTTGTCATAAGGTAGTAGGTAATTTCACTTCTGCAAGACCATGTCGTGTGGTTGGGCAAAAACAATATAAATGTTTATTAAAACAGCTGAAAATAGCACCCACAGGAGGAAACTTAGCAATTTTGTGAGATACAAAATTCTGAATCTGAAGTAAAATACCTTTACATGAACAGTATTTGCTACATTTGACATTAGTCTGCATTCTTTCTGTCCGCCACATGATGGAGATAATGATGTAAGATACATAAACAGTACTACACAGGCCTTACACTTCAGGGAAAGAAATTCCAACTTGGCTCATAGTAGTTGTTCCATTAATGTTGGTTTTGCACAAGCATTGATGGAGTAGTTTTCTCAATAGTATCCATGGTGTGTTTTGTTTAAAACAATGTGTTCTTACTTGTACTTTTTGGTATTGTTTGGGTTTTCTTTTTTTTTGTCCACAAGGGCAAAGAAGCAGAAATTCCCTTACCAAATAACCGAGGGTTGTGATGCAGCAAAATACCTGTCTGTAGTTGGTAAAATGTTCAAAAGAACTTGATTAGCTTACATTAACGATATTGGGACTTAAAATTGTACTTAAATGTTAATGATTTGAGCTCAGATGTAAGTAAGGCTGTTGTGTATGTTCTGTAAAAGCATGGAATTTGCAGCAGTTCCTCTTTAGCAAGTTAAAAAAAAGCACATCCTAGAGCCTGCTCTCTCCATGAGTGGGATCTGAGCATCATGGGAAGGACGTGGTAGAATCCAGATTAGTTGATCTTTGTGTTGTACTGTAGAACCTTTGCATCCACCCTCTCCTCTTTTCTCCATCTTTAGAATCAGTCCTGATCCAGAAGCTGTTGAAGCCACGTGGGCAAAATTCCCAGAGATTTCAGTGGCCTTTGGATCAGGCCAATATGCAAAGGCAGAGATGGATTTCCTCTTGGAAATTTTTTTAGTGATACTCCTGGCAGGACATGTATTTAATTTTTATGGTGAGAGCTGCTGTGTTATATTTGTAATCATAATGTAGTAACAAGACATTTGTAACAAAACTAGTATAGGTTGAGATATATCCAGGATGGGAGAAACACATGTTTCTTCCCAGTCTGGTTTTTTGGCTTTTTTTTTTTCTTGTGGCTGTTACTCTGAGTACAAGAGTTCCTTTGCTGATGTCAGTGCAATTATAGCTGCACTGTTTTCCAGTTTTTTAGACTGAATATTTGCTGGATGAAACAATTTTCTCACTCCACAGATCCACCTGCCTTGTGAATCAAACATGCTGTCTTTGATTCGAATCCTGGGTTCAGTTTTGGGCCTCTCACTAGAAGAAAGACATTGAGGGGCTGAAGCATGTCCAGAGAAGGGAATGGAGCTGGGGAAGGGTCTGGAGCACAAGCAGTGGCTGAGGGAGCTGAGAAAAGGAGGCTCAGGTGGAACCTTCTCACTCTCTACAGAAAGGAGCAGCCAGGTTGGGATCAGTCTCTTCTCCCAGGTAACAAGTGCCAGGGTGAGAATAAAAGGCCCCAGGCTGCACCAGGGGAGTTTCAGATTGGATAGTAGGAAAAGTTTCTTCACTAAAGGAGTTGTCAAGCATTGGAAGAGGCTACCCAGGGAAGTGGTTGAGTTACCATCCCTGGGGGGATTTAAAGGCCATGGAGGTGTGGCCCTTGTGGATGTGCTTTAGTGATGTGCTTGGCAGTGCTGGGTTAACAGTTGGACTCAATAATCATAGAGGTCTTGTCCAACCTAAATGATTCTATGATTTTGTGAATCTGTGCTGCTTGTTTAATTCCATGTGCTTAGGTCCTTTTATAACCTGCAAAATTGTCACTTGAGGAATTGTTCAACTCTGATGCTGCAAATCCATCAGTTCAGTGTCCACTAGTGAATGTTTTTTTCTTTGATGAGAGTTTCCAAGTTTGTATTTAGAGGTTATTCCTTGATAGGCATTTTAAAAATTATATTTACATTTAAAATGCCTCAGTTATGTAAAATGTCCATTAAAATGCTCTCAGAGTCAGGGAACTGACTGTGCTGCCCAGACATAGTGTGTGTGCACCCAGGGGCTGATGTGATAGCTCCTCCAAATGTTGGGAGTTTTTCCTCAGAAGACTTCTTCCAGAAATGCTGCTCTCCATGCTCTTGGGTTCTGCTCCTGTTTCTTTCATGAGAACAAAGATTAGTCCTTCATGGTCCTAAACTCAATGCATGTGCATGACTTAAAGGCATTACCTACCAATAAATAGGAGATTAGCTGCGGCTTGTGTATTTCCTGATCAGTTCAGGTTTTTTCAGATGGCTCGTTGTTATCCCGTTTCCTTTAACGATGGGACACTTTAATGAGTTTGCCATCTGACATACATCTGCTTCCTGTTAAACAATACCTTCATTCTTCTGGAGCTGCTAAACTCATCTTTTATCCTACAAGATTTTTATCTGCACCCTGAAAACAGCATGTATGAATCAGTGTCAGCATATTCATTTACTTGCTGAGAGGTTTTTTTTAATATGTTGTTGAAAATTAATAGCAAAACAGGCGTCTGTTTTAATGTTTATTTGTTGGAAAATGGGAGAACATGGATATTATTTGTGTAATTAGGGGCTGGTCAGTCCAGCTTATGTTTGAAATCCAATAAAATTGACTTTTGTGGCTGACATTATACAATCTCTAATAGTTATTCTGTTCTCCCAGCAGAGTAAGAAGGGGCTGGTTCAGGAAGGGTTGGGGGTGGAATTAGAGGCTGTTAATGTTGTTCCTTTGAAGAAAGAGCCTTCAGTAACTCAATGATGATCTGTCTCACGCGTGTGGGGCTCTGTGATCATCAGGATCTCTTAAATCAATCCAGCCTGCATTGAGTTTGTGCATCTGCCTCAGTGCCTCTCTTTTTCCCATGTTTTAGAAACATGCAGTCATGCTGGATCTCTGACTGTGTCTTTCCCCTTTGCTGGTCAATATTGCCCCTGTAGAAAAACATTTTTTCCTTTATTTTTCTTTCCTTTTTTAATCACAGAATCTTTTTCTCATAGAGGATAAACTGAATTTTCCTTTTATTTATCTTAACTACATAATATGCCATATAAGTTGCTTTTATAATGAGTGTGTGATGCTATTTAAGAGGAAATGTGGATGTGAAATTCTGCCACACAAGTCCAAAGGACATCTGTGAGAATGGCTTGTAACCAAATTAAGCAACCCTGTGGGGCACATGTTTTGTCTTGGAAAGGAATTTATTTTCAACCATTCACATATGCCAGGTGACAAGTGGAAATACTTTGGGGTTAGAGCTGGGGAAAGGGAGGAAGGAAGGTGCAAATATTTATTTGAGAGTTAGCAGATGCCTGAACCAGAAAAATTACTATAATTCAGCAATTTTGTATTTCTTCCCATTTATGGCTTGCAGTTTTCTCCCAGCTCACACACAGTTAATGTTATTTGCTTGAAAATGAGGGAATTGCTGATTACTTCAGGTGGCTGCTGGTGCATGATCTGAAACCTTTGTTTTAATTATAATCTTGGCATTGTTGAGATTGATGTTTCTACCACCCTAAATGCCATTCCTTTGCCTCTGGCAGTGCTGCAGAGCCGAGTGTTCAGCACTGAAGGGTTGTGAAAAGTTGTTTGTTTCAAATGCCACTCGATATGATGGCTGAGCTTCCCGTGGGGTTCCACCTCTCTGGCTTCATGCAGTCTTATAGGAAGGTGCTGTGTGTGAACTTGGTCCTTCACTGTTTTCCTTCAGGAGCGAAGCCAAGAGCTCTTCCCTGGTCATTGCTGTGCCAGCGTTGTTAAACTTGCCTGAAAAGCTTTGTTTGTTTTTGCACCAGTGTTTATTAACAAAGCCCTCCATCATTTGTTTAACATATAAACTTGTCCACTCTTGCAGCACTCTCCCAACCTTCCATCTCGCAGAGCTGCAGGAACACTGCTGATGGCTTTGACAGTCTTTCACTCATGTTAAGATTACAAATTACCTTCTTGTAATTCGCTTCCTTGTGGGGTCTGCAGCTTTTCAAGGCGGGCCTGGGAGACAATATTAATTGAAGCTTTGCAAGAAAATAAGTCTACTTTGTCAGCTTTAGGGTATCCCATCAATGATGGGTTTTAAACACCTTCACTTTCAGTCCATAGAAAAGCTGTGAAAACTCCAAATCTTCTTGATGATGGCTATTGCTATGACCTCTGATGTGACCAGGAGCCAGGCTTGCCTTATTTCATGCTGTCTTTTCAAAGCACATCCTGGGGAAAGTATATTTATAGCTGGAACATCAGTTTATTGTAATCCAGATGTATTGGGCAAATGTGAAGAATTTTAGGAGGGCGACACTGAACCAAATTTGCTGGGATTATTTACAGAGATGTTCAACTACAGTAGGCTGACATGGTTGTTTTATTCTGCTTTAACTTGAACCTGTTAAAAAACCCTTCTATCCTTTATAAAGAAGCTAGGGAAAAAAGGGATTGTAAAAGGGACTTGTTCTCTTGAAACTTGCTGTTTATGTATCCTTAGAAAACAGTGTATTTTTGCTATTCAGAAGTGGGTTATTGGACTTTTCTTTGCAAAACAATGGAGAAGGCACAGTTTGGCACAGCAGCTCAGTACTCCTCATAAATACAGGCTTGGACAGTGATGGCCCCTCTGTCCTTTCACAGTGAGTGCAGGTGACAGGTTGGGTGCAAGTTTGGGATGAGCCCTGTGAGGATGAAATAGATTCTCCCTGAAGCAGGCAGATGTTCTTGCTGCTGGCCTTTGTGACATTCACACTCCCAAAATCCTCTTCATAAATGTTTGCTTTTCTCCCATTGCTGTTAATGTAGGGAAGAGTGGGGGTGTGGGTGAGAGCAATCTCTGGGATGGAGGTGCATTTTCAGGGACACTGAGAAAGCTCCTTCAAGGTGAGCCTGTTCCTCCTCTGCCTGTTTATGCCAGTCTCTCCTCCAGTATTTACTCAAACATTTATAAAAACAGATAAGTCTTCTGGAGAGCAAGGCCTGCTGAACTGGGGACAGGGAAAACCTGAATAAACAAACATGTGCCACAGATTAGTAAGAACATCTGTAGGTTTTATATTGTTTTGAGAACACATACCACAGTTTTTCATTTCTTAGGCTTTTTTAGTTTCTCCCTTTCTTTCTCTCTCTCTCTTTTCTTCTTCTTTTTAAATATATTGCTAATAAAGGTTGGAGGTAGAAAGCGCAGCTGGACTCTGCATGACATGCCACTGTTTAATTTCTAGCTCGGAGGATGAGAAGAAGAGTAGTTTTATTGTATCTTAGAAGAGAATAAAGCCACATGCAAATTCCAGCCATGGACATCTGTTTCCTCTTTGTGTGAAAGAATTCTCATATTTGGAAGGGAATCCCAGTTCTGAAGGGGCTGATGAGGTTTTGATTTTTTTCTTTTGGTTCTTTCCCCCATTCTTTGCCACTCCTTCAGCATGCTGCCCTTGCTCTGGCTGCTATTTACAGGGACAATGTCAGCTTGCAGTTTACCATCAGATATCACACGGGTGAATTGTGAGGTACTTTAAAGCATTGTGTTGTAGTTACAAAGAGCATTATTAAGTTCCTCCTTAAATTTCTTTTATTTAATTAAACAGTATTTGGTGGGAGGACTTTTGCTCTGTCATCAATCTTCAGTAGTTTCAGATTGGTATTTTTCTTTAGAAGCAAGATGTGTGTATCTGCTGCTCTGGCAGGGGAGCACAGCTATTTCTAAAAGTAACTTTTTAAACATAATAATTTAAAATACTTTGTAGCAAGGGAATTAAGTAGATGTGTAGAAATAAGCATCTGCAAAATTCATTACCTTAAGTTAGGCATCAGGTGCTAAGAACTACAGGGACCAGAGTAAACGATAATTTCACTAACCTATAAAACATTTTAGAATAATTATTTGCAGCTGTCTGGGGGCTTTAAATTTGCCTTTTGTGTGTGTTTAAGGGTTGACTCTGATGAACAAACAGCATAGTTATATAACATTAGGCCAGACATGAGAACTGGTACTCTCTGTCTATTTTATATTAATGTCGAATGAGAGGTTGGTGGAGCTTGCCAGGGTTTCATATTTGCTGGCAGCAAGTTACCCACATGTGTGGACCACATTTTTATTGTTGCCTTAGCCTATTTCAGGCAGAAATATCTCTGCCTACAAGGGTGTGATTTTGTTCATTGCTGAAGAGCTTTTCTTTTAAGAAGCAAAATACGAAAAGGAATGAAATGCTCTAAGTGTTCAAATTAAGAAGTGTCCCCAGACTGCAAGATTTTGTCACGCCTGCCGTGGTGGAAGAATAAAGGGCAATAAGCCATCAAAAGGCTTTTTCATGGTCAGATGAGCTACCCTTGCAGAGCTATTTCTTTTTTTTTGCATATATTAATGGTACTTTTGGGTGTGGGCTGTTTAGTCTGGTCTCTTAGGGAGACAAGGCTTATGCAAGCAGGGTGTTTGCACACACGGACACACAGCAGCCTGCGCAGCCCTTCACATCTTGACCACAGAAATGTGGCGGAAGGGCAGAGGCTGCAAAGATAAACAGGAGTTCTGATAACTTTCTTGAAAATGTATGTGTGAGGACATAATAAAGGTGAGTAAAGGGTTTGAGGGAAGGCTTTCAACAGGAGCTGAACTTTTAGCAAGGGCTGTGGAATAGATCTCGAGGAGAAATGTGATGGAGGTCCCTGTCATGGGAAGATTGCCGAAGGCGGCTTGGAAATGGTTTGGCTTCAGAGAATCTGATGCAAACCCAAATCTGCAGGAAGACAGAGTCTCTTTCATTCTAATACCCATGAAATTGCTTGTGTGGGTTTTGTTTTGTCAGACAGGATCCAATGGGTGACTGCAGTAAATGTAGGACATCTCCTTAGGATCTTCTTAGTGCAGCAAAGATGCTGCCGCTCTGCTTGGTGGTGCTTGCTATTTTGTTTGGGTTTTGCAAGTTTTTAAACTCTAGTAAAGCATGACTTATGAATGTTTAGAGCCTTATCCTGCAGCTCTCCTAGAGAGGAGGGAGCCCAGTGGCTGGGCAGGTCCCTCTGACAAACATCCTGAATCTTCCCAGGCTGCATCCTATGGGGCACGTGGGGAAAAGGGAAACCCATAATCCCCATCCAGCCTGGTCTCCCCTGAGCAGGACACAGAAAGCAAGCACCACTAACACTGAAAATCAAACAACTCCTGTGAACAAGTTTCCCCTTTGATTGAAATGCTTCTAGCAAGGCGATATAAAGGGGATTATGTCACAAGGTTCCTTTGTTGTCTTATTAACAGCTGCTTAATTTTACCACTCATTCACGAGCATAAAAAAGCAAAACTTGGAGGCTGTATCTGAAAGCTTGTTTTGTTTGGTGTACAGCTGGATACAGAGCATTTCCTTTTCTCTTTTTTAACGAATTTGAAGCAAATGTATTGGTTATTGTTACTTATTTTCCCCTATATTTTTGGCCTACATAATAGAAGATTATGTTGCTTTTTGTTTTACATTGCAAAGAAATCATTCCATATAATTTCAATTCAACAATGCTGCAGTAGCACGTGAGTGTGTATATATTCTTGTAAATATATTACCACACATTACTGTCAAAGAGCTGGGCTTTTTCACCTAGTATTAAAAATGAAATTTAATTGCTACACTAGAGTTTCAAGACCCTGATAAATAAGAGCCATGTCTGACCTTTATTGTGAGGCTCTGAGATGCCACCAGGGATATTGCTCGTTGTCCAAGATGACAAACTTCCTCTGAGATTTCAGTTTGTCAGCTCAATGTACAGCAGTGACATTGATTTCTTCTCACTACCATTTCCTGCCTGAATAGATAACAAATTTTCTGTGGCAGGTGTCTGTCAAGTTTAGTTTTGCCTGGCAGATTAACTTAATAGACTCATTTATTAATCATTACTTGCAGCACAGGGAAGCAGACAATACTCTTTGACTCCTGTGATGTTGAATGGATGTTCCAGTTCAGATTCCTTTGTGTAGCTTGAATTCAAGTTTAATAAGCTATTCATATCTTTAGTGAACGTTTTTAACCTGACATTACTCAGAGCAAAGATATCTGCATTAAATAAGCATGATCCATTTTGAGTATCTACTCCTTTTCATGGTAAAAGATGTGTAAGTGCTTTCTGAGACTAAATAATTTGATATATGAACTGCCAAATCAGCCTAAACAAGGGGGAAAATTAAGGAAGATAAAAGTAGAAGAAAATAGGTAGTTGGAGGAAGATTTGAGCCTGGGGTTGACTGGCTAACAAAATGAAGGAGAAAATGGAGCTTTAGGAAGGGGCAGAGCAGACCTGCAGATACAGCTGTAGGGCGATCCTAGGACAGACCAGTGCTTTCCTGGAGACCCTTTTCTCTGAGATATCTTGAGACAGATATTCAGCCTGGAGATAGCAAGGGCAGAGCTGGCACCAGAGGTTGGCATTAGACAGGGCTTCTCTGAGAAGTGAAGGACAAGGAAGAATTTAGTGGAGGGAAGGTTTTGCAGAGGAAGAAATATGATAGAAGGCATAGCCTTGGAAAGTGATGTCTCTTGTTGCAAAGTGTTTCAGTGTGTTCACAATGAAAACTGACTGGTGAGTTGGGATTTCTACCAGGGCAAATTCTGTGAAGGACATGGAACTGCACAGTCACTCCTGGGCGGGTGGCAGCAGGAATGAGCCTAGACAGAGATCCAGGCTGTTGAGGACAGAAGAACCCCATGTACAGGCAGTGAGAACCACCAAGCTTCTCCCTTTTATTTGGGTTGTGGTAGCTCCTCACGACCTGCTTTTAATTCTCAGGGGAGCTGGTTCATGGGAGATCATGGGATGTGTTCAGGAACGTTTTTGCAGCTGATGCCCAACTGCAGAGCCCTGCTTGCAGCACAAAAGCTCAGCATCTGTGAGAGTCTGCACTTCTGAAGATGTTTTTTGCCAAGCTGTGTTCCTGGCCTTGGGAACTTGTTTCTTGAACCATCCTTATGGCTTTCTTGGCTGACTGACAAACCAAGAATGTCCCTGCACTAGATCACACTGCTTATTGCTCTTCTAGGCCACCCTGGTAACAATACATTAACCTCTCAGCAGGGAATGTGATAAACAAAGTAAAACTGCTTTAGTGAAACCAGTCATTTAATGGCAGCATACATAAAGTGTCCGTAAAGATTTGTAAGTGTAATAAGCTGCAGTTCACTGAGAGAACAATAACTGTTCCTAATTTAGCCAGTTGAGGAACATGCCAACCCAATTTACTTTTGTAACATTATGTTGTTGTTCTTTTTTTTTTCTTTTCCCACCTCTCCAGATTCCTTTCTCTCTGGTACAGTTTCCCCTCTGGGAGTCCTTAAAGGTAAGTTCTTTTTACTGATGGAAATAGAAGTTAGACATTTTGCAAAGGCCTTCCATGGTAACTTATCTAACTCCATTATTGTGATTATAGATATGTTCAAGAATCAGTAATTATGTGCCAACTTACTTGTGCATGTGAAGATCATATGCTTGAATATCTGAAAAATAACAGGGAATATCTAACCACTGATCTGTGGCATGCAGGCTAGATTTTACTCCCAGTGTGCCAGAAATTTTATCTTCAGTTCTAACTTTTTTTACTGCTTAAACAGAGTGGGAATCACCTTGCGTTGTGTGACTTTTTTTTAAAATTTCATTTTATTTAAATTTTTTTAGTGTTTTGCTCTTCATGGCAAAAGGAAATCACGAATGAGAAAACTGTTTCAGCCTGGGTTTTGTAAACATCACTGAATTGATCGTCTGCATGTATTTTTTTTTAAGGTCATTTAAAGAAGGTGTCAATGGATGATGTTTTAACAGTGCAGTTGTTTGGAATGATATGCTGTTCTCCCACCAGCAGCTGGTTGCTCTGTTTATCATGGTCAGAGTCAGGATATAGATTTGTGAGTGGAAGGTTGGATTTGAAGATGTAATTTCTCCATCCCTCTGTATTTCCTTGAACTGACTGCAAAAGATGAAAGGAAAGGTTTTTCAAGTACTTGGAGGTCAGGGGTGGAAGCACAGAGAATTATTGTAGATCATTAAAAGCATAGTAGCAAAATGTATTTATAAAAGAGGAGCTGGAGAGAGAAACTTTCTTCTTTGTAGGAGTGCTGGACTTCCAAGCAAGCTCAGCACGGAGACCCAAACTGGCTCCTTGTATGTTGGATTTTGTCCTCTTGCTGTGTGTCTGTAGCTGGGGCTGTCGGGAGGGACAAGCCCACAGTGTGAATATTTGCACGTAGAGGCTTCAAGGAGTTTGATTTAAAGGTGAATCCACTGGCAAGAGGAGCACGAAAATCACCAAGAGCTTTTGCAGAACTGAGCTGTGTTTGTGGTGGATTCTGTAGGTGCTTCATGAGCTCAGCCTCCTGTGGGGTCTGGGTATCATCCCACTGCACAGGGGAGCTTGGGCTGCCTTATTAGGAATCTGTTTCCCTGCCAACATCCAGGAATGGCTTTCTGTAAACTCTTCAGCCGTGGTACTGGCCCAACCTGCTAATGGTTAGTGCAGCAGCCGTGTTTGGGAGCACGAGGTGACAATGCTTGAAGGGCAAAAGTGTGGTGCTCGTGCCAAAACCACATAAACCAGCAACATTGTGTAGCTGTTTGCAGAATGTAAAGTTGTTTTAACTAACGTCCACATAGCTGTGACAGTAAAATGTGTTGTTTACATTACAGGCTTTAAAGAAGACAGTTTGAATTTAGCTAACTACAGGAGTGAGTCACTCAGGATGAGGCATCATGTTTAATCTAAAGAGGTCAGTGCAGATCTGAAGAGAAACAAAGCTTGTGTCAGTTTGTTCCACAAACCTGTTGCATTATATTCTTCTGATGTGGACTCAAGAGTAGAAAACTGCAAAAATCAGTCTGGCATACTCAGGCACTTTGGCTCAGCACAGGGAGAGAGCTCAGGGTTTGTCATATCAAAGCCAGGCAGTGAAAGCAGAATACATTTTGTTTATCTGAGGGAAGCTCTTAAAAAATTGTCCTGACAGCCTAACAAAGGACAAAAATCATTATGGTCCCATCAAGAGGATGGATGTGGCCAGTAGCATCACTGGGAGTGTGGCTGAGGGTGTAGGACTCCTCATGGGTGCACAAAGGGAGCATGAACAGACAGTAATTACAAAGAAATAGAAATGTAAAGGACAAGAGAAAAATGACACAAAGCCTGAACAGAAAAGAGTTATTGAGATGATGCCTGAGGGACTATTCTGCACTGTATTAATAGGATTACTCGAGAAAGTAATTGTAGGAGCAGTTGTGTATGATGTGTGTGGGCCATCTCACTGAGAGAACAGAACAAGTGCTGTGGCTGTGTCATTTTTAAAACCGTTACTACCAATTCACATAAGCTGATGGAAGATAGACTCAGTCTTATGATTCCATGAACAAGCTAATCACCATAAAAATGAGGAAGATCTTTCCACTGTGAAAGGACATTAGGGAGACACATGGAAGAAGAAGAGAGATTCCTTTTCCTTGAGATATGTGCTGACTGCAGCCAGCAGCAGAGTGTTAAGCTTAAAGAAGCCTAATAAAGGCTTGTCATAGGTGGCAAATGGTGTGTTTCTAGATCTCATTTTCTCTATCTGCTCTACTCCAAGCTGCTCTGGTTATTCCTTCTGCTTTAGTTACAGAGTTTACATGCACAGTTTTGTCCTGCCTGTGAATGTGCACCAGCTGTCCCCTGTGAGAGCAAACTTGCATGCCATGCACTGAACTATGCTAAAAGAAGAGAGAGCATTGTATAGATTACTGAACTATAAGGTTACATTGGCTGTGGGTGCTGGCAAAGGGAGGACTGAAGTAATTAGCAAGAAACAGATACTGCTTCAAATACAAGTCTTAGGGATAGTGACTCAGGTGAACACAGAAGTTAGGAACAGGTAATAGACTCCTTTCTTAGTTCACAATGACTCAAGAAGCAACAGTAAGGAAATTATGGTGCTTTTAATTTAAAAAAAAGTATTTTAAAAAAATTTTTAGTGTTTTTTTATTTATGAAGCATACATTGTTATAAGGTGTGCTTAATATCCTTTCTCTTCCCAATCCTCCATTTTTCCATTTTGTTTGAGGCACAGATTATTACTTCAAACCAAAAGGGAGAAGGAAATGGCTATGGTGTATCAGACTTCAGGACCTTGTAATTCCCAACTAGGGTGAGCTACTGTGGCTCTTTTCTGTCTCTTTAGTCCAAGCCTTACAGGTAGAACAGTCTTGAATTCTTCTCAGAGTTTAGGAAAAGAAAGGATGTTGCAAATTTTATTCACTTTCTGCTGCACCAACCCTCAGGAGAACACCATGGTTGAATATTACTGTGACAGTTTGATCAGGTTTAAGCTTTTCTTTATGTGGGATTAATACTTTTGCTCCCATCTCAAAGCCAGGTGGCCTTGAAGAAAGGCAACAGAGCATAGATGTGGTGTGCTTCCCAAATACCAGCCAAGCACAGAGACTTCCATATTAGTTCAGGTTTTGGAATTAATGTTGTAAGATACAGTCCCCTTGTATTACCCTGGAATTTCCAGGGTGCTTCAGTGAGTTGCTTTGGAAATACTATATGTGTATTTCTTACTGTGGGAATTTCACACTGTGGGCTCTGTATTTGGCATGAAATTGTTGTGGGTTACACGAAGCCTGGTGCAGCTCCTGTGTTCACCCTGCTGCCAGGGCTGTGCAATCTCAGCTCAGATGACTGTGGCCCTGTGGAGCCCATTCCTTCTGTCTTATCTTTTATTCTCTTTTGTTCAGACATTTTATTTATAATCATCATATCTGAGTTCCAACCAGCAGCGCATAAATGATTTATCATTTGTTTAATGTTTTAATCCTTCTCTTTTAGAACTAACTGAGAAAAAAGACAACTTTCATTTCTGCTTGGAGGATATTACAGAAATACAGGGCATCAGTTTGTGTTTTTTCAATAAAATGGCATTTTAAAATTCTACAGAAAATCAAGAGCCTCTGCTTAGGTTTGAGTCCAGAAACAACTTCTCAAAAATGCCTGTTTCTTAAAGCTCAGTGGGAATGGTCAGATCCCTTGGAGAACAGTGCTGTGTGTAAGAGAAACCCTTCTCAGGTGAAACAAGACTCAGTCCTCTTGGGTTTTATATTTCTGCATGTTGGCTGCGCTTCAGAGCCTCTGAGAGTTACCCAAATGCAGCTGTACAGGGAGAATGGTCTCTTTATAGACCAAATGTATTGTATGTCTGGAGAGAAGGCTTTGGTAGCCAGTGAGGAGGAAAGGAACAGGCAGGACAGGAGGACACAGGTCTCAAATGAGTTTATTTGAAAAACAAGGGGAGTTTTGTTTGTTTAGTTGGTGGATTTTTTGAAGGAAAACAAACCTACTATCCTGGGAACCTTTTGTCTTTTTCATTAGACAGGTCTGACCCTTAAGATGAGACACTTGGACATTGCTGAGACTGTGGAACATCAGGGTCAGCCAATCCTGCCCCTATAAACCCAACCTCTCTGGGAGGGCTGGCACACATTGTGCTGCTCTGCTGGCCCAGGAGCTTCAAAGAAAGATAAAAATCTTCAACAGACCATGCTTGAGGTGATGTCTGACTCTTCTGGCACTCAGTGAGGCCAGGATTTCCCTCTTTGTCTCAGTGCTGAGCAAAATTTAGAGCTCTTAGACCTCCCAATGATCTAGTGAGACCACAATTTTTTTTGTCACTGGTTTTAACAATAAAATAATTTTCTCAAATCTGTAGGTCTCACAAATTAACAGGTGTAATACAAAAAGGGAATGGGGAGAGTCCAGCCATTCCCCTGTGAGGCTGAGCAGGATCAGAAAATTAGTTGGGTCTGAACAGGAGTTCCATGGGTTGGTTCTAAGCTGGTTTCTGCCCACATAATGGAGAGCAGGTCTGGGATTGGATTTAAGTCCTTTGTTTTCTGTTCAGGTGCAGCTGTCACCATAAGCATGAGGCACTTGTGTTGAGGGGAATGTGCTGGTGAACTGAACCATAATCTAGAGAGCAATGGCACATGCTCATTTGCTTGGCTCTCTTGGTTCCCCCTCCAGAGAACTCAGCTCCTGGGGGTTGGGATAGGCAGTACAGGGTGTGAACTGGTTTTTGGTTTGGCTCAGCCTTGCTCTTGGTCATCAGTGCAGATAGATTCTGAGATACATCTCGAAGCTTGCTGTGCAAGGACTGCTTGATGGCTTTCTGTGGAGAGTGAAGACTCCAACCTTGGTTGAAGCTCATTGCACCTGATTTTTAAAGTTAGTAAGAATGAAAAGTTTACAGAATACTTCTGCCCAGGCAGCTGGGGTTCCCAGCAGTAATATGTGTTTATAACTCCACCATTGAATCAATAAACCACATGCTATTTCCCTCCTAGAATTTACAGTTAAATCTGTTGCTGCTTAACAGGGCAACTAGAAAATAGAGGCATGTAGCCAAACTGGGCCTTAAATGGCTCTTTCCCTGCTCTACAGGTAGGTGACGGTTTTCTTTTTTTCCTGGAGAAGCAGTCTAGTATTTCTTTCCTCTGTGCTCAGCTGCATGGAAGTCAAGAGTAAATGAAACCCAGGCGCAGCTTTAAAGCCATTTCCTCGCAGGCAGTGCAGTAAGTGTTCTACCATGCCTCAGTCCCTCTTGGAGGAACACTTGGGCTGATTTTGGGATTAAGTCCTAATGGTTAAAGAACACTGCCATTTGCTTAGGTGCTGAATCAGGAAAACAGCTTTGCATGGGGCGTTGGGGGCGGGATGTAGCGTGTCCATGCCATGAGCAGAGCGGCTGCATTTTTCTCACAAAGGAACAATGCACCCAGCAGCTGTTGAGCAAACAGCCCTGGCTTTATTGCTGCCACAATAAGTGTCATTCACGCCGTCCTGGGGCACAGCCCAAGGAATGCTGCACACCATCTGCACCAAAGGGAGAGAAACAAATGCAACCCTTGCTCACAGCACTGCAGGCACGTTTGGGAAAAGTCAGATGGCCTTGGATCATCAATACAGCATTTAAACAGACCAGAGGAAAACAGGCTCACACAGTCTATAGATACAGAGCCAGATTGTGATGCTCTTGGTCATGCCCAGGCCACAAGAGGTTCTCTAGAAGTTGCTAAGCTTGCCAGTGACATCTGGAGATGTTTGAATATTGAAGATTTGAATTGGACGCTGGCTATTTGCTGAAGAATCTTAGCGGATTTATATAATTCTTCCATGTAATTTATTCACACAGGCCTATGAAGCACAGTTCTATTAGGTAAGAGCGGTGCAGGTGCTCAAGGACAAACCCTGATGGCTTTAAAGTGATTTTTCAGAAGTGCATTTTCCTTCCCTATATGTCCCTTTGTGCCATGGAAACTGAGTGTAGCTGTTCTGCCTTACCATGGGAACACTATTTCGAAGAACATTTCCTTTAACCAGGCTTTTAGCACATCCATTTTGATTTACATCCAAATGGGTCACAGACATCAATGCAGTATTATATGGGCAGAAAAAGGGAATGAAATGCTTTTAACATGAAAAATATGCTCTTGCATATAGGCCAACTTTTGTTCTCTTTCAATTTATCTAGGATTTGGGTGGGTTTAATTCTAGGACTGAATTCACTACTGGCATAAGTGAGCACAACTCCATTAGTGCAAATGGAGTCTCAGCATTTATATCAACAGTGAACTTAGATCATTGAATTTTTCCCATGTTTGGGCTTGCATGTTTCCTGCAAGATAATATACACATGTACTTGCCCATATGCTGCACATATGCACATAAAAATCCACTGAGGAGGGCGTTTGGCTCTTTGCTCCATGTTGACTTTATGTATAGAAACTGCAATCAACTTGTGAATTTTTTGCTTCTCCTGTAGCTAATGTGCCATGCATCTGTAAGGGTCAGCCGTGCAGAATGCCACGTTGTGAGTAAAATCCCCAGTAGGAAAGGCAAACATGAAAATTGCTTTTCTTTCCTCAGTCTGCAGGACCACACATGCACACAGATCCATGTGATTCATTTGTACTGACTTTTTCTCCCCCGTTATCATGAAGCTGAACACTGTTGTGAACAGAGGGGTACACAGAGATACTATAGATGCTTATCATTGGAGTGAATTGTAATATTTATTCAGCTGCAGGCCTCAAGTGTAGTGTATGCCATGAGTTCTGCTGGCTTGAAGAATAGCAAGGCCAAGACAGAGATGTCTTATTCTCTGCAATGCTTCCTGCAGCATTGGTGGTGTTGGGCTGGTCATCAGGTTTGAGAGATGTGTGAGTGTTGTGTTTTCCTGGATTACCAAATCTTGGATATCCTGAAAACAGACCATGACCTGACTGTGTTGAGAACACAAAGCTGACAGCTGATTTTTGCCACAAACTTTTACCATGAATGTGTGGCAGAAGTGACAGGCATGCACAGGTAGGAGTTGTGTGCACTGGTCAAAGGTCATTTGCCATCTGGAGGCCAGGTGTCCTCACCACTGAGGAGTCCATATTTGTGGGCACCAAATACTTCCCCCCAGTATTTAAAAGCAGAGGTAATATTTTCCTTTTCTGTTTGTTTTTAGGTTGAAGGGCCTTTGGTATATCTTGAGAGTGACTTTTCCAACGCTCCCTCTGCCCAACAAAATGGGATGTCCTTGTTTTCTCAGTATCAAAAGAGCTAAATAACGTTTGTGGTGAGAATTAGAGGACACTGGCCTATGGAGCAGGATGAAATGGGATCGCTAGGAAGAAAAGTAGGGCTCTGTCCACGTATAAAACTTGACCCTTCTCTGTGAACATTATCCCTGTGAATAATTGGAAATATGCAGCCAGGCTTCCCGCTGTGTCCCATCCCCTGAGGCCACACCCGCTGTATTGCTTTACATGGTGCAGCAATGCACAGTGAGATTTACATATATATCACAGAAAAGTGTTTACAAAAAAAACTACCATGTGATTGAGCTGGGAAGCTGCAGAGGGCCCCAACTGTATGAGTTTCCATGCACTTCAGCCAGAAGATTTATTTCCAATTTGTTATTCATAAGGGAAGAGAGAGAGAGATTGGGATGGGGTCCTTTGAAGTGGAAAACAAAGTCTTCTATTCAGCCTTCAGCTTAATAGAATACACATGACACAGGCTTGGCATGGCGGCCGCTTTCATGTTATGTGCTCCTTGTCATTTTGCTTTCCTAGGCTGTGAGTGCTAGTGGGAATGGGTATTGCCCTGGAAAAGTCAGGTTATCCCCTGCAGCCTTCTGCTGCAGGAGCACAGTGTGAGCAGGTAGAAGCCTTTTTGGTGATGGTGGTGGGGGACCCAGGCTTAGCCAACTGCTGCAGTCGTGTTGCTCGTAATTCCCAGGTTGTGTTTCATGTTGCAGGAGCATGTGGAGAGAGGGCAGGGTCACTGGGGCTTCTGCAGGCATCATATGGGCACTTCTGTCCTTTTTTGGAGCCTCTGAGCTGTGCACCTTGGGCTCTGAGCTCTCGCCATTATCCCCCCCAAGTGGAAGGCTTTTCTGCTTCTGTGCAGCATCTAGGATGGCAATGTGCTTTAAGCACTGTATCTCAGCAGTTTTGTTCAAAGTCAGTGTTTTGGGGAGATATGTATATGGATCCTATGTTTCTTTCCAGGAACAAGGCCCTGGTTTTGTAGTAATCCACAAACCCCCAACAGCTTCTGTGCTTTGCCCTGTCTTAATGGTATTAAAACCTGCTCAGAGGGTGAGTGTCTTTGAAGAACTTACAGGCCTGATTTAGCACAAAGCCTTGTCAATTAGTTGGTCCATGGACTATGAGAGAAAACATGTGTGACCTCTAGCACGTCATCCTGGCCCACAGCATCGTGTGGTTAGAAAGAATTTGGACCAGAGTCCTGCCGGTCCTCTTGGCCCTGTGACACTTGTTCCTCTTGGCTTCCTCCAGGATCGTGTCCTCATGCCCTGCTTCCCTCTTGCTCTTCTGCATGTTCAGGTTTGGAGCTCTGGGTGAATCACCGAAATTGGAGACGTAAAGAAACACATGAAGTCATCCCATCCTGCCCTTGCCAGCGCAGGATTATTCCCCACAGTACAGTCTTGAGTGCCTTCTCCAATCTATTTTTAAATGACTCAAAGGAGAGGGCTTTCCTCTCCTCCCTGGGGAGGCTGGCTCCACGGTTCAGTAGACCTCACTGTTGGGGAATTTGCTTCCTGTTCTCCAGCCTCAATTCTTCTTTTCCCTAATTTAATTGAACTGTTCCTGGCTCCACCCTTTTAAACCATTTTCCGTATTGCATGACTGTTGCAAATACCTGTTGTCAATTTGCAGGCCTAATGGATGGGAATTCATCACCGTGTGCCTTGCTTGGCAGAGGATCTTTGTGCAGAGCTGCACTGGGCAGCCAGGCTTTATCAGAAACTAGATTTTAGAGCTACATGCCAAGAAATCAGAATGACCTTTTCCTTCTTCTTTGGACAATGACATTAACATAAAACCCCATCATGACTGAGAATAGGCTGTGCTTCTGGCTAAGCCATGAACATCTGTATTAATGGGCTGCTTTTCCTTAGTCCTCCAGCAGCTCTTCCACAGCGCATTTTTACATGGCAGCAGTAACTGTTCTGAGTTCTCAGGTTTAGCTGTAGATGTACAGATGTTTGGAGAACATTTAATTAAAAAATACAGTAATTCTGTTTTTATCAAAAGAAAGTTGTGTCTCTGGCAGCTCAGTTTTTAAACCCTGACTTTCAATTCAAAGTTTCTTAAGCACCCAAAGTGTTTTGCAGATGGGTGCTGAAGGTGGGATTTATGCTTTGACAGCACCCAGACACTCTGTAAGGTAGTTTTTCTAAGGGAGTGTGTCCTTCTTCCATCAGGACTGACTTGCAAGAGAGCTGTGTGTCCGAAGAGTTTAAGTTATTCCAGAAAAACATATTATGGTTTTGAAGAATTATGAATCTCTGTTTATTTATTTATGAGATGAAAATGAGTTTCTGCTGTGGGTGACGGCAGAATAGGAGCCCATACTGAAAACACCAGGAAAAGAATGGCTAGCATTAGAGAGGCTGGAACCCCTTTAGTGCTTTCGTACAGCAGAGCTGCAGCTATTTAGCTGTGGCAGGGTACCAAACAACATTGTGGCTGGCCATTGTTGCTTGAACAGTTTGATTTTTAAAACATTCAGCTGAAATATAACCACCAGCCAAGTTGGAAGAAGCGAGTCACGAGGACGGCATGTTAAATGAAGAGTCAGCAAACGAGAGCAGAGTTCTCCTGCTCCGGTGGAAAGTGGCTGTACTGCAGACCAGGAGCCCAAGAGCAGTAATCTCAGCCTAGCACTGCTATCCAGTTGCTCATAAGAAAATTTTATAGTACAGAAGTAATATGATTTTAAAAAGAAGGAGAATGCCACAGCTATAAAATAAAATTGCCGATTTCTCTGTGGTGGGCCTCAGAAGGGCCATGGATCCCATTGCTTTTTGCTCAGTACTGATCCTCACATCATAAACCAGAAGGCTCTCCTCCGGGAGCTTGCAGTGTGAAGTGTTTCAGGAGATGAGAAAGGGGTGATGGAGCAGGGTGAAGGAGGAGAGGACACAGTGACTGTAGCTGCCAAGGCAAACCCTCTCAGCAGACACTGGCCTTTGCTGCTGATACCGCCCAGGCCCATCAGGCTGTGTGATGTGACGTGAGAGGTGGTTTTGGAAGGCACTGCTTTTGTTGGGGCTTTAAATGTGTGTGTTTAAACGCTGCTGTGAGTTAATGGATGGGAGCAGGGTGTGTGGGAGCCATGGAGAGGAGGGTGTGTGGTCCCTAAAGACGCCAAGTCAAAAACAGAGACACACCTGCTTTGGGGTATAAAGGGAGTGATAAGAGTAATTTCTTAATGATGGGGTTTTTTGGGGGAGTGTGAGGGGAAGGGTTGGTTTAAGAAATGTAGGGGAACAAACAGGACTTGTATCTCGTGGAAGTGGGAGCTGTTCATTTTAAATGGGAGCTTTTTGTACAATGGGGCTGAGCTGATATTGGTTCTCGCATGCCGCCCTCCCGCTCAGTGTTTTGCTTTGTGCTGTTTTATCTGCCAAAAAGAAAATAAATTCACAAAATATTTGCAAAGTTGCATGGCCACAGGCTTAAATACATACATATGAATTCCCTGAAAGCAATTTGCTTCAAGCCCTCCTCAGTTCCAGACGTCTTTCTCACTCCATCTGCTTGTTCAAGTACACAAGTTCCTTGGGAAAAATCACTTATTACATCACTCAAAAATGCCACAAAAATAGCTTTTCACTTAAGTTCCCATCCTCAGAGTTAACTCGCATGGGGATCAGATAGATTCAAACATTTAATAACTTTTTATTTTCCTTTCTCTTTAAACACAGGAACTCTGGTCATGGAAGCAGGGTCACGTGGTGGATTCTTGGCAGTCAGCAGTCTGTGGAGCTTTTGCAGGTGCAAAGGATTATATGTTATACTGGGAAAGACTAAAGAAGAAAGGGAAAAATGTGCAAATCTATTAAGTATAGCAGAACAACATTCCTTTGTAATTCAAGTTTGTTTAGAAGAAAACGGATCCAGTTGTTGTTTGGAAATAGGAAAGTCAGCAAAGGAAAGAGAGGAAGAAAAAAAAAAAAGACTCAACCAGGGTGTCTGTTTGAAAGACAACCAATTTGTTTTTGACAAATTTCTGTTATTTAAAAACTGCGGGCCTGTCAGTCAGGCTTTGTGATTATTTCAAAGTTGATTTGTAAAATCCTCATCCAGGAGAAACTTAGTTTGGGTGGGGGTTTGTGCAGCTGTTCGCTCCAAGCACTTCCCCAGGGGCTGAAGTGATTGCAGAGGCCGTGATTCACCATTCCTGTGACAGCTCTGACAGCCACGTAGATTAACTGGAGGCAGGAGAGCAGAGGGCCAGCACTGCTCAGCCTGGAGGCAAAAGCCTTCCGCAGCAAAAAAACCCAGAGGATGAAACATCTGGGCAATCTCCAGACACTACAGCAAGAATAAAGAGTGGCAGAATACAATACTGCACTATTTATTACCAAACAAGCCAGAAGTTAATTGAATTCTTCAGTAGGCTTCTTGCTTGATTTTAGCCTACTGTACTTGTTTCCAAGAAAACAAAAAGAGAGGGAAAAAAAAGTCAATTAATGACTCATCAGTATAGCTGACAAGTTTGAGGGAGGAGAGATTCAGCTGTCTTAATAGAAAAAACAGATTAATAGTAAAGGGATGGATAGGCAGAGCTTTTTCTCCAAAGAGCTAAAATACATTTAGAGATTCCAAACCAGTAACAGAATATGTGGAAAAAATAAATCCTGTTTAAAGAGAAATTATAGCATTTCTTGAAATAGAGATTATCAAAAGCAAAGCTTGTTCTTTGATAACTTAAAAAAATCAGAGCCATTACATTGTATGTAATTTTTTAAAAATAAGTTCTGTTAGGGGAAGTGTAGTATTAATAGCAGCAGAATTCCAGCAGAGACTGAGGCTTCATTTTGAAAGGCACTGAAGCTGCACAGCTGAGGGGAAGCAGTGTGGCTGTAGTTGCAGAGTTAAGTAGATTGGGTGTGTGAGCAATGAGGGAATGGTTTAGGTAGAACTGATTCCATTTTGGGGCTGAGGGAATATTTTAGGTGACCTCTTGTAGTCTTGTCCAGCTGTATTTTTTCTGTTTATGTTGATGGGAATGGAGTTTTATTCTGTCTAAGATCCTGCTGGTGGATTTTACACTGCCTTCATCAAACGAAATGAGAGTGAATGAAGCAGATCGTTCATTTCTGTTTTGAAACAAATCAAACTAACAGACTAGAAATGCTTTAAAATGCAATATATATGTCTGCAGGTGTGATGGGGATCATTAATTTACCACTGTTGATTTCTTTACAGTTAGATTGATACAAAAACTGTGTTCAGGCATGTTCAGAGAGCTGGAAAGGTTATCTGATTTACCCAAAGCCTTGCAGAGTAATTTCCTGAGGTCAAATTTGGTGCCTCAGTAGGAAATTTAGCCCAGTTCCTCTAATTCCTTCTCTGTATGTCCTGATTCTGACCAGTTGTGCTTAGATTTGCTACTGTTTAATAGATGTTCAGCAGTGTCTGCTCCTTTTTTAGCAGAAATCTTGCAGAAGGGGGCACAGCTGTACATGGACATGTGCTCACTGTCCTTTGGCACACTCTGGGGACACCAACACTTCGTGTTGGAGGAGACACCAGGTCCTGGAGCAGCACAGAGACTTCCAGGTCCATGTGGTGGTAGATGAGACACTTCAGCCTTGTTGTCTTCATAGGTTCTATTCCCCAAGGACAAATCTTTGCAGAGCTGGAGTCTTATTTTGTAGATCCTGTTGTAATTGGTGAGGATAAATTGGGTTGCCCTTCCTCCAGCCCGGGTTTCTTTCTCTGTTCTTTGTCTCTCTATTATTTCCTTTTCACCAGCAGTATTGTAATCTTCCCTTCCCGTGTGTTCTTTGAGGACCTGCTTCAAAGCTCAGGAGCTTGAGCTCTTTTTGGATCAGAACCTTCCCCTCTGTCTCCATTGCCTCCCTCTGAAATACGTAACAAGTTGGCCCTGATGCTGATCTATTCTGGTACTGCATCCATTCTATTTCACTGAAAATATTTAGCCTTCTTGCTGAGGGGAGGCAGTGGAAAAATAATTTCCTGCATTGTGAACAATAGATTCCAGAGTTAAAAATTATTAACTACCTACATGTAGTATCAGATGAGCTCTTTAAAACTCTATATCCCTTTCTTTTTATCCCAAAACAAAAAAATTAAAACAAAAAAAAACCCAAAAACCAAACAAAAACAAAAAAAAATTGAAACCTCACCAGTACCCTGGGAATAAAACAAGATGGATGTGTGCATAGAAGTGATTTAAAATCATTGTGCTAGAAACCTTAAAAGGAGAATGTTATCCAAAAAACAACCTTTGCACACAGATCAGCTGTCAAATGCTACCATGGTGGTGGTGGGATGGTGAAATCACACAGACAGGCTTTTCTCCTGTGTTCTTTGCTTGAATTCAATACTTTCTAAAAATATGTTAAAGGTCCTGAGGGGCAAGGTAATAAGCTGAAAAAAAAAATGAAAGAAAAGTCCTGTTTAGCTTCCCTTTATGGCACACACACACACGTGTGTGACTGTATGAGTTGGTTATAACTATTTGGTGAAGACAGAACCAAGAGCAACAATCTGTTGAATTCCATCCCCAGTGCCTGTGAAATGGCAGCAGTTTCAGCCTTCATATGTAAGAAGGATGTATGTGATCCATGGGCTTTTTATGGAAATGTAACAGGCATGAACATAAATGTTAGAGATTTGGAATGCTTTCTGACTCAACTGTTATAATAATTGAATCCCTCAAAGCCTTGTCCATCTTTATCATCATCTTTGTTGTTTTAACAGAGATGTTTGGAGTATTTGGGGAGTGGGAAAAGGTGATACCTGAGCAGCCAGTGGGGAAGAACCCAAGGGTAGGTCTAAATGAGATTTTAAGCCTGAGGTTGTGTTTGAACCAAACCTTGCCTCTTGTGTGAACTGTTTGGACACCACCCCAGATCTGGGCAGGGTGTGGAGGCAAAGGAAGGAAGCATGTCCCCATACAGGCATGATTCTGGTTTCACCCATGCTCAAGTCTTCTCTGGACTTAGACTGCCTGGCTGGATCCCTCCAGCCCTGCTGTGCACCAAGGCAGGCTGTCCCAGGAGAGCTTCTGTGTGGGATTCCTGTATTCTTCATGCAAGTGGGACAGTGGCAAGGAAATCCTGCCTTTGGGTATTAGTTGTTGGGAAAGAAAAGTACTGCTCTTGAGCAGCGAGGTGATCCCCAGCTTGTCAAAGGACCTGAATGCCCATTTAGTGTGACTGAAAATAGCCCCTGGTAAGATGCCTTCTTTCTTACTGCCAAAGAAAAAGTGTGGCTTAACATGAATAATTAATGCTCTGTGGTGACAAAGTCACCAAGAATGGAGGTGCAAGTCCAGTGAGTCATAATGCACTAACGAGAGCTTTTTGCACATTAACAGGGAGGATTTCCCATCACTTTTGTTTTCATCTAATCGGCTCTGACAAGATTACACACTGTGTCTAAAAGCCTCTTTAACTCTATAGCTCTGAATAAATTTTTGAGCAGTTCTCAAGATTTCCCTGCAGAGTCTGCTTGGAACATGCTCCTAACCCTGAATTGGTTAAATCTCTGGAGGAAACAGTGCTTTGTCTTGGTATTTCTGCTGAAATCCAAAGAGGTTCTTGGATCACTTTGCTCCACTATAGGCAGGTGTCATTCCCACACTGATAAAGGACCAGAATAAACCTCCTCTTAAAAATTTTAACATGATACCAGTAAAATAAAAGTTCAAATAAGAACTTATTGATTGAAGAGTTCTGAAAAAGACCAGTTGTGAACTTGGAAATCAGTCAGTGTAAGAGGGTGCTATGAGGTTTAGCGTTGGACCTGAACCTCTCAGGTTTTTAACCCTTGTCTCGGGTTCAAGACAAATTTCAGGAGAAAACTCCCTGGAATGAATATTTCCTCTAAAAAGAAGGGCTTCAGTAATCCCTTTTTGGTAATGAGAGAAATGAATACTAGGGTGAAAGTTAAAAAAAACCTGTTTATTAACAAAAAATAAGGTCCTGGGTAACCTCCAGGTGTCAACACAGAAAATAATAATGAAGAAAGCCAACAGTTTGACCTAAATTTTTTTTTCTTTTCCTGTGATGGGCTAATTCCAACAAGGAATAAAGTCCTGTCTCTTGAAATGAGCTTGACCTACAGAACAGGGCTGGTGTTACAGAAGAGAGTGCAGGTCTGGCCATATAACAGGAACTCAGAATAAGGGAGAACCCCTGTAATTGGCCAGAAGGATTCCCTGGCCCCTTTAGAAAAGGTGAGGAGAAGTTAAGATGGAACAAAAAAGCAAGATGACCAAAACCAAAGAACTTGTCTTCCTTCATAGGATCTTATTCGAGGATTGTGTCTAAGTACCTGTGAAACATTTTCCTGTAGCAGCAAATTCTACAGGCTGCAAGAACCCAGGGTTATGTGTTGTTCCCAGGTAAAGCATTTCACTCAGTTCTGATGCTTTTATTTGTATATAACAGCTAAAATGGTAGAAAATGTCAGCAGCAACCTCAGGGAATATTTTAAATCCTCAAGTCTTTTTATTATTATTGCCAAATAAAGGTAAATCATTCTATGCAGATGTCTGTCACCAGCACTTCCATAAAGGACTGGTCACTGGGAAAGTGTGAGTAGCAGGGGGATTTTCTGTTTAACACCCTGACTTGGTAAAGTTTGGCTGCTCAGCTGATGTGTGAATACACAGTGACCACTGTAACTTCTTGAGAGATGGGTGATGAATTTTCCACTACTGCGTGAAGTTTTATTTTCCCAATAGAGGAATTTGTCACTCTGCTGGAACTATTAACAAGCCAAGAACCTTCTCCCATGTGAAAATCCAAGTCATCCCCAGTTCTGTCTAGGGCAAGGGAGAAAAGAACCTTCTTCAAGAGTGAGGTGGTGAGTGAGCCTGGACACAGACTGCCTGCAAAGGTGCCTTTTCTCCATCAGCTCTGCAGAGAAACCAGGGTGATTTAGGAGAGGGAGGCTTGAGGTGTCTGGGCCTTTCTCATCCACCTGATACTCTGGTTGCTGATTAGTGGAGCAGACTCCAGCCTCATGTGGCAGCTCTTGGTGAGCAAGAACTGAATGATTATTAAATAAGTAAGTGATTTAAAGAACAGTTGGGTGCAGTGCATGACTCTCCTATTTTCAATGAATAGACTGGCTTTAACAGTTTGAGTCTTGTATCAATCTGGTGATTGGAAGCAGTCAAGTTTTAAGTTCCTTTATCCTCTTCCTGGATACCTGTGTACTAAGCTTTAAGAGGTCACTCTAAAATTATCTTGGACATTTAGAGTTAAGGCTGGAGAGCATTCATTTTGTCAGACTCTCTGCCTTCAATAAAAAGCTGTCCCCAAAAATGCTAGCTTTAATCTCATGTTTTTGTCAAGCATATACAAATTTGCTTTTAATTTAGCCGCTATCCTGCTGCTTGTTGTGCTTATGAAGCATTTTATTGTTGCTGTTGCCATTCTGAATTGTTTGGTAAATCTGTACCAAATACTTCCCAGTGATGGAAAAAGAAACACTGAAATGTTAATAACGAAAGAGTAGGGAAGATCCAGATGTCAGCTGGGGAAAAAATGAAAACCAATCAGCCTTGATTAAACTTTTCAGATAAGAATTTGGGAACATCATGTCAGGATAAATTGTGTTTGTTCTAAGCACTATATCAGCCAAGACTGAAGCCACTGCCAATAAGAAGCTCTCAGGAATAAATGCATAAAAAAAGTTACAGGGATCTGATAAGGGACATAAGTTAGTCTGATTAAAGTGTTGCCATCAAAGCTGGGTGATGCTTTGAGATTTTTTTGCTTGATACAGGCCTGACAGCCATGTGGTTCACTGTTTAATTTTAGCTTGGTCTGTGGGCAAAGGAAGGGCTTCTACATCCAGACTTGTAAAGGCACTATTTTCCATGGAGATTATTTTTACCATTCTAAAAATACATTGCTGACATGAGTACCAAAGTTTCTATCCAGACCATTCTCTCAAAGTCTTTTGGTCACTTACACAAAAACTGGCTCACAATAAAAAGATTTTCTGACCTTAAAGAAGGTCCAAGAATGGACTGGAATTTAGTTTAACTTGCTCATAGTTTCTGCTTTGACTTCTTGAATACAGCCCATTTTTCTGCTTTTCAGTGAGGTATCACTGCTAGAAAGCTTCCGGCAGGGTGAACCACATGGGGCAACCTTATGGGAGTGGAGGCTGCTCCTAAAACCAGGCATTTTGGGCTGCTCACTAACTCAGCTTTCTGGCTATTCTTGTTTGAGATCCAGGGGACTGCACATGTGCCTTACTGCATCTCCTGAACTGTCATGGGACGTTCCTTAATTAGCTGTAAGAAGTCAAGTAGGGTGCCAGCTGGCCCAGTCTCCTCTGTCATAAAACAGGGGTTTAATATGTTCAAGTTAAGGTGGTTGAGAGAGAGATGCAGGTAAAAACACAAGCCAGCAGGGAAAATGTTTGTGGTTTTTTGGTTTTTTTCCATTACTTTACAGATTTTTGAAGAAATGTTTTCTTCCCTTCTCCCATCCCAAGAAAAGAGATCAATTTTTCTACATTCCATAAAACTTGGAACAGAAAATAGATTATTTTTAGCTTATTCCCTGGGTACTGTGTAGGCTTCAGTCTTTGGAGTCACTTTGTTCCCAGCTGTAGCAGATACAGGACTTATACAAACTCCAGAGAAGAGAAAAAATTAGGAGGAGGAAGAAAGATTTCAGAACAAGTCTCTTGCTCTTTTCTCTCCGCTTTCTTCCCCTTCCATTCTTCACTTACTGCTGTTCCTGCATTTTAGAAGTTTCCTTCACTTTGGCTCTTCCTCAACATGAATTACTCTCTTGAAATACTTTGAACAGATGAGGGAAAGATTAGAATTGATTTTAGGATGGGGAAATAAGGCAAAAAGGAATAAAATCCTGGGAGGAAAAGCAGCAGAGATGGTCCCTAGATAGCACAAGAGGCCAGGCTGTAGTCACAGGGTTAAAATACAGAGCCAGACACACACATGTTTGGGGGTGAGACATGCAGATGGATAAACTGAAGACTTCTGGCTTGCAGGAGGAAAGTCACAGCTGAGCTGGCTGTGGCAAGTGACAATAATGAGCTCCAAGGGTGAAGTTTGGGAGAGAGCAGAGAATAAAAATGCCCCTGAGGGTAAGATGGCACTTGTGACCGCAGACTTCTGACAATTTCCTAAGACCCTTGGGCAGCTTCACATTGTCATTATCCAAAGTGGAGCTGATTTAAATCTGCTGGAGATGAGCTCCATCCCAA